>NW_028318183.1:3580000-3911562 GCF_062004578.1 Staurois parvus | reverse complement strand
CAACCACCAGGCTTAGGGAAAGCCTGAACAGACCAAAAAGTGATTTGCATCTCAGCTGGGTACAGCAGAGCCATACACTAAATGTATCCAGCTAAGGGCAGGGACATTAGGGCTTGTTCACACTTGACTACATTTATAATTCTTACCAAATGCTCCTATAGCTTTAGTATGGGCGTTACACTAGGCATTAATGAGCTTTAGTATGGGCGATACACAGGCGTTAATGAGCTTTAGTATGGACTTTCCACAGGTGTTAATGAGCTTTAGTATGGGCGTTACAAAGGCGTTAATGAGCTTTAGTATGGGCGTTACACAGGCGTTAATAAGCTTTAGTATGGGCGGTACACTAGGCGTTAATGAGCTTTACTATGGGTGATACACAGGCGTTAATGAGCTTTAGTATGGGCGATACACAGGCGTTAATGAGCTTTAGTATGGGCGATACACAGGCGTTAATGAGCTTTAGTATGGGCGTTACACAGGCGTTAATGAGCTTTAGTAAGGGCGTTGAACAGGCATTAATGAGCTTTAGTATGGGCGGTACACTAGGCGTTAATGAGCTTTAGTATGGGCCTTACACAGGCGTTAATGAGCTTTAGTATGGGCGTTACACGGGCATTAATGAGCTTTAGTATGGGCGATACACAGGCGTTACTGAGCTTTAGTATGGGCGATACATAGGCGTTAATGAGCTTTAGTATGGGCGTTACACAGGCGTTAATGAGCTTTAGTATGGGAGGTACACTAGGCATTAATGAGCTTTAGTATGGGCCTTACACAGGCGTTAATGAGCTTTAGTATGGGCGTTACACGGGCGTTAATGAGCTTTAGTATGGGCGTTACACGGGCATTAATGAGCTTTAGTATGGGCGTTACACAGGCGTTAATGAGCTTTAGTATGGGCCTTACACAGGCGTTAATGTGCTTTAGTATGGGCGGTACACGGGTGTTAATGAGCTTTAGTATGGGCTTTAAACAGGCGTTAATGAGCTTTAGTATGGGCGTTACACAGGCGTTAATGAGCTTTAGTATGGGTGGTACACTAGGCGTTAATGAGCTTTAGTATGGGCATTACACAGGCGTTAATGAGCTTTAGTAAGGGCGTTACTCAGGTGTTAATGAGCTTTAGTATGGGCGTTACACTAGGTGTTAATGAGCTTTAGTATGGGCGTTACACTAGGTGTTAATGAGCTTTAGTATGGGCCTTACACGGGCGTTAATGAGCTTTAGTATGGGCGTTACACGGGCGTTAATGAGCTTTAGTATGGGCGTTACACGGGCGTTAATGAGCTTTAGTATGGGCGTTACACTGGTTTTTTACAAGCATTAAAAATGCTCCCAAATGTGCAGCTTTGAAGCATTTTACAATCATTAAACCCACACCAGAAATGTCTATAATAAACTAGAATGTTATTATTGTGCCACAAACACCTGGCAGCGCGTTTGTGGAGTGTCACCATAGATGTGAATGGTAGGCATTGAAAGGCTTCAAACTCTTCCTGACTTGACATGATGCTTCAATTTTGAAGTGATGTGATGCTAACACTTCATGTTTTGATAATGTGAACAGCACTGTGTGCTGCCCATAGTATCGTTTGCATAGGCATTTGAGGAGTATTATAAATGCCCCTCAAATGCTTGCTTTCAATGCCAGTGTGAGCTAGGTCTAAACAAGCTTGCATACACAAACTAATGCGGCCCAACTATCTGCCATCCTATCCATTTGATAACCAATCAGCTTTAAAAGTAGAGGACAGCCAGCATATGCAAGGGTCTAAAATTACTTTCTCCATGAAGACATCAAAAATATGGAAAAGCAAAACAGAATTTACATCTTGCATTTTGATGAAACGCATTGGAGTCAATAAAGAAATTAAAATCAATATGTTTTTTGTTGGTGTTAAGAGTGCAATTGGCTTTAATTATCCACTCCAGCTGTTTTCATCTAAACCAAAATAATGGCCTCTCATGAAAATGGAACTAAACCCTCCCATCCTTTAGTGCCAAGGAAGCCGTCATCAACCACCTCTTCTGGATATGCAGTTGCCATGGTGCTGCACATGCGAGTCCATATGACACTAGCAATTTGATGACTTCATGGTTTGGTTTAGAGTACAAGCAACTGTGCCAATTATAATTTATAGCATGCCTTAGGGAATGTGATGGTTTTGGGAAAGTTAAATCAATGGGTTAATTTACACTTTATTTGTAAATGTTTTCCCCAGAAAGCTCCCCCAGCTTCCCTTCCACCATCACCACCACCACCACCCCTCTCCCATTTCTGACACACACTGAAAAAGAAAAAAAAATGTAGGGTAGAAATTTTTACCAACAAGTTTCTCTAAGCATCTCAATACGTGTAACAATGGAAATTGAGAATTTAAACACACAAATCAATTTTGCCCAAATCACTCCACTCTTCCCTGAACAAGAGCCACTTTGGCAGCTGAAGGACTTGAAGTGCTCTAGGTCACATATCTGCTTCCAATGTAGATAATCAAAAGATAAAATAGTATCAAAATGAAACCACCTCCAACTGTTTTGGAATGGATGTAGTTGATATTTATATGTGATGGTGGGATATGGAAGTGCTGGCACACAATCCAGATTTCAGGTATTCAGTTTAGCTCTATGTTTTGTTTTTTTTACTATAAAATCCCACCCTGCACTTCTAAATAAATAAAAATAAAGACTAAAATATTAATGACTCCAAATACAAAGATAAGCACATTAAAACATACATTCACATCAAAAACATCCTGGTTTCCAAATGTTAACGTTGCAGTAGTGGAGGGTTTGGTTAAAGATGTGGTATGGCGGCCTTGCTCCTATCAATCAGCTGTAATAGAACAGAACTGATACAACTAAAAGGCTCTGAATTTCATGTTTTGTGTGCACAATCCAGCTATACCTTTAAAAAGTGAACATGTCCATAAAAAACAGAATCCTTACCTTATAGGGGTATACATTTAATTTATGCTTCTGGTTTTGTACATTTTTTGGGGGGTCTTATATATATATATATATATATTTATACACATATATATATATATATATATACACACACAGCATTATATAAAGGAATGTCTTTTCTGCATTAAATACTTGCCCACCTGCTAACAGTCTTCAACTGAAGGCATGCGCAGCTCAGCGTGAATTCCTAGCACACTCCGGCTTTGCCAGAATGACAAACTTTCATGCGCGGAAGGATGTCATTCCTTGACTGGACAACCAAGAGGCCAAAAACCCGGCACCCAGAAGTAGCCAGGGAGAAGGTAACAGTGCCTGGCGAGGGATTTAACCAACATACCACTGTAATGAGGAGGTATTTCCAAGAGTTTGCTTCCCCTTAAACTTTGGACAGCGCTATCTGTTCTATGTGCATGCATGCTAAGGGATATGCATAGGTGTGAATGGGCTCATGTACTTTTCCCTTTTACACTGAACTGCAGAACATAGTTGTGAACCAGTCACATAGGAAAGAATGGGATTTCTACTTGAAATACATTTTATACACCAAAATGGACAAATGTGAAAAGACCCTTAGGGTGAATTTTGCAGAACACAAGGTACAGCCGTACCTCGGTTTACGAATTTAATTCGTTCTGCGGGACTTTTCGTATTGCAAAAAATTTGTAAACCGAAACACGGTTTCCCATAGGAATGCATTAAAAATCAATTAATCTGTTCCCGAGGTCAGAAAACAGTAAAAAAAAAAAAAAAAAAGTCTTTTATGTGTTCAAAACTCTTTATAAAGTGCACTTTAAAAGCATAAATACTGAACAGAGACATGATTAAAAATTAATTTGTAAATGCTTTGAAAACCAATGAATCCGTTCAGGAGGTCAGAAAAAAGTCAAAAAAAGTTTTATCTGTTCAAAACTCTTTATAAAGTGCACTATAAAGGCATAAAGGGACATGATTAAAAATAAATTCATAAATGCATTGAAAACCAATTAATCCATTCTGGAGGTAAAAAAAAAAAGTCTTATCTGTTCAAAACTTTAAAGGCATAGTACTGTACAGGGACATGATTAAAAAAAAAATTTGTAAATGCATTGAAAACCAATTAATCCAGTCGGATTGCGAAAAAAATTTGTAAACCAAGCCATTATTTTCAATGGATTTTCATTCGTAAACCGAAAATTACATTAACCGAGGCGTTCATAAACCGAGGCACGCCTGTAGTTTGGACCTTGTACAAGGTTTACCCATAACTGAAAAGTGTTATAGACTTGGAGACTTGAGTACCAGATGAAAGGATGTTGCTACTTAAAGTAAATAATAGTGGAAATTGTAAGACTATTACACTTTAACCCAAAAACATAGCTTTCCACCCCTCACTTGCCTACTTTTTATATTCGACTTAAGCACACTCTACTCCAGAATGTACCTCACTTTGGCTTTGCTGGCCCTTAATTTCTTCATAACCAATTCAATTCAGTCCTTGTGGACTTGTTAGGACAGGTAATCAGGAGACTGCTGAGCCTCCAACAAACGCATAAGATAAATTAGTAGACACAAAAGAAAATGTGTGTCACTGTTTTCCATGTGTATGTGAGGCCAACTCTCTTTGTACCACCTCATTACTCTTTTCTAAACATAGATGAAGCCAAATACAATTACACATACTCTGTCCTCAGCACTCTGTGGTTAGTATAAAGTGTATAGAAAACCCAGCCACACCTAAAAAACAACAGTACAATATTCATCACAGGACACATAGGTTGAAAATCTTCAGTTGGCTGGAGCATCTGGGTGGTTTTATCGCTGCTGAGTTTGAGGAGGTGTTGCTTTGACATAAGATTGAGGAACATACTGCTTAAGCCTAGGTTCACACTATTGCGGGCCCACGTTTGCTCTTTTGAATGGGCTGCTGTGCCCACGTTTCCCCACAGCAAAAAGGTGCGTGCACCTTCTTAAAAACGCAGCTGCAGGGAAATTGTAAGGTCTTTTTGACCATGCGGCTTCCCTGCAGTTCCTGCACTTGCAAACACACTGCAGGCTGAGATGCGTGGGGGTGCCAACCTCCATTCAGAATGAATAGCAGCTCTACGCGTCTAGTAAGAGCAGTGCAATTTGATGTGGGTGGTTCAGGGTGTGGGAACAGGTGCGACTCTTGCTCCCGCATACAGCCTGCAGGCATGTGTGAACCTAGCCTAAATATCAGTTTCTGGAAAGCACGACAATCACATTACACTACAAACACTATACTCATGTCAGTACCCCATACAGACTGCAACCCCATCCAATGTACTGAAGTCCAGCAAGAACTAAAGTAGAACCTGATTTCATCATTGTTAATGCTGTCAGCCATAAAAGTCTTAACATCTATGCATTTTTATAGACCTTTAGGGCTATTTTTTTTTTTATAGCGCAAAAAATTAAAAACGCACTTCACAAATAGCACCGAAAGCTCTATTTGTGGGGAAAAAAGATGTAAACTTGATTTGGGTGCAGCGCTGCATGACCGCGCAATTGTCAGTTAAAGTAATGCAGCACTATAATGCAAAAAATGGCCTGGTCTGGAAGGGGGATAAATCCTCTGGAGGGCAAGTGTACTCGGAGGATGTTTGACAGGTGGTAAGGAAGAGTTATGTCGCCTCCTCACTCATTTTACCCATAGAAGTCTGCACCACCGTGCCGCAACTACGTGCATTGCACTGGTACGCAGGGAGTTTGCAGTGGTACCCTATTCAGGACTGCCCACTGAATTTGACAGGTGGTTTAATTTAATTTTTGCCACTTTTTGAAATTTTCCACATTTTGTCATGTTACAACCAAAAACGTATATGTATTTTATTGGGATTTTATGTGATAGACCAGTGGTCTCCAAAGCGTGGGCCAGATGTTGCCCTTTCCTTGCTTATATCTGGCCCGTGAGGCATTATTCCTCCCACTGATACCAATGACGGGGCACTATTCCTTCCACTGATACCAATGATGGGGCACTATTCCTTCCACTGATACCAATGATGGGGCACTATTCCCCCCACTGATACCAATGATGGGGCACTATTCCTTCCACTGATACCAATGATGGGGCACTATTCCCCCCACTGATACCAATGACGGGGCACTATTCCTTCCACTGATACCAATGATGGGGCACTATTCCCCCCACTGATACCAATGATGGGGCACTATTCCTTCCACTGACACCAATGACGGGGCACTATTCCTTCCACTGACACCAATGATGGCACACTATTTTTCCCACTGATACCAATGATGGGGCACTATTCCTTCCACTGATACCAATGATGGGGCACTATTCCCCCCACTGATACCAATGATGGGGCACTATTCCTTCCACTGACACCAATGACGGGGCACTATTCCTTCCACTGACACCAATGATGGCACACTATTTTTCCCACTGATGACAATGATGGGGCACTATTCCTTTCACTGACACTAATAACGGGGCACTATTCTTCCCACTCACACCAATGATGGGGCACTATTCTTCCCACTCACACCAATGATGGGGCACTATTCTTCCCACTCACACCAATGACGGGGCACTATTCTTCCCACTCACACCAATGACGGGGCACTATTCTTCCCACTCACACCAATGATGGGGCACTATTCCTTGCACTGACACCAATGATAGTGCACTATTCCTCCCACTGATGGGGCATCATTCCCCCCACTTATACCATTGATGGGGCACCATGTCTTCCACTGATACCAATGATGGAGCACCATTCCTCCCAGTGATACCAATGATGGAGAACCATTCCTCCCAGTGATACCAATGATGGAGCACCATTCCTCCCAGTGATACCAATGATGGGGCATTATTTTTCCCACCAATGATGGGACATTTTATACTCCCATTGACACCTGAGTATTTTCTACTTTCTAATAATTTCCACTGGCCACAGTTTGGCCCCCTCAAAGTCTGAAGGACAGTAAACTGGCCCTTTGTTTAAAACGTTTGGAGATCCCTGTGATAGACCAACACAAAGTGGCACATAATTGTGAAGTGGAAGGAAAATGATAAATGGTTTTCAAACGTTTTAAAAATAAATATCTGAAAAGTGTGGTGTGCATTTGTATTCAGCCCCCTTTACTCTAATACCCCTAACTAAAATCTAGTGGAACCAATTGCCTTCAGAAGTCACCTAATTAGTAGAGTCTATCTGTGTGTAATGTGATCTCAGTATAAATACAGCTGTTCTTTGAAGCCCTCAGAAGTTTGTTAGAGAACATTAGTGAACAAACAGCATCATGAAGGCCAAGGAAGAGAAGTCATGGATAAAGCTGTGGAGAAGTTTAAAGCAGGGTGAGGTTATACAAAAATATCCCAAGCTTTGAACATCTCATGTAGCATTATTCAATCCATCATCTGAAAATGGAAAAAGAGTATGGCACAACTGTAAACCTACCAAGACATGGTCGTCCACCTAAACTGACAGGCCAGGCAAGGAGAGAATTAATCAGAAAAGCAGCCAAGAGGCTCATGGTATCTCTGGAGGAGCTGCAGAGATCCACAGCTCAGGTAGGAGAATCTGTCCACAGGACAACTATTAGTTGTGCACTCCACAAATCTGGCCTTTATGGAAGAGTGGCAAGAAGAAAGCCATTGTTGAAAGAAAGCCATAAGAAGTGCCATTTGTAGTTTGCAAGAAGCCATGTGGGGGACACAGCAAACATGTGGAAGAAGGTGCTCTGGTCAGATGAGACCAAAATTGAACTTTTTAGCCTAAATGGAAAAGCTATGTGTGGCGGAAAACTAACATTGCACATCACCCTGAACACACCATCCCACCGTGAAACATGATGGTTGCAGCATCATGTTGTGGGGATGCTTATCTTCAGCAGGGACAGGGAAGCTGGTCAGAGTTGATGGGAAGATGGATGGAGCCAAATACAGGGCAATCTAAGAAGAAAAGTCTGCAAAAGACTTGGGACTGGGGCGGAGGTTCACCTTCCAGCAGGACAATGACCCTAAACATACAGTTGCGTTCAAAATAATAGCAGTCAGACATCACAACCTGATCAATCACTGTTTTTGGTAGAAATTATATTTCTACATGGCAAATAATTTACTAGCAGGTGTAGTAGAGTAATAGAAATCCAACACACCCAACAGTCATGACATGCATGCTGCTGATTCTGTGTAATTGAATTACTAATTGAAAGGGGCATTTTCAAAATAATAGCAGTGTGGAGTTCTATTAGTGAGGTCATTCATTCTTTGAAAAACAGGTGGCAATTATTGCCCTTATTTAAGGAAGGAAGGCAGCAAATGTTGTACATGCTGGTTACAGTGCATTTCTCTCTGAAATTCTGAGGAAAATGGGTCGTTCCAGGCATTGTTCAGTAGAACAGCGTATCTTGATTAAAAAGTTGATTGGAGAGGGGAAAACATATAAAGAAGTGCAGAAAATGATAGGCTGCTCAGCTAAAATGATTGCAAATGCTTTAAAATGGCAACCAAAACCTGAAAGACGTGGAAGAAAGCGAAAAACTACCATTCGAATGGGTCTAAAATTACCTGTGAGTACTGTTACAATTAGAAGACGCCTATGTTAAGCCAAGCTATCTGCAAGAAGCCCCCGCAAAGTCCCACTGTTGAAAAAAAGACGTGCTGAAGAGGTTACAATTTGCCAAAGAGCACATTGACTGGCCTAAAGAGAAATGGCACAACATTTTGTGGACTGATGAAAGTAAGATTGTTCTTTTTGGGTCTAGTGGCCGGAGACAGTTTGTCAGATGACCCCCAAACACTGAATTCAAGCCACAGTACACTTTGAAGACAGTGAAGCATGGTTGCGCAAGCATCATGATATGGGGATGTTTCTCATACTACAGTGTTGGGCCTATTTATCGCATACCAGGGATCATGGATCAGTTTGAATACATCAGAATACTAGAAGAGGTCATGCTGCCTTATGCTGAAGAGGAAATGCCCTTGAAATGGGTGTTCCAACAAGACAACGACTCCAAACACACCAGTAAACGTGCAACATCTTGGTTCCAGACCAACAAGATTGACATGATGGAGTGGCCAGCCCAATCCCCGGATCTTAATCCAATAGAAAACTTGTGGGGTGACATCATAAATGCAGTTTCTGAGGCAAAACCAAGAAATAGAGAAGAACTGTGGAATGTAGTCCAATCATCCTGGGCTGGAATACCTGTTCACAGGTGGCAGAAGTTGGTTGACTCCATGCAACACAGATGTACAGCAGTTCTCAGAAACAGTGCTTATACAACTAAATATTAATTAAGTGATTCAAAGGAAAGCAAAATCTTCAAACATTTTTCAGTTTATATAGTGAATGTTTGAGTTTGTAAAGAAGAATACAAACACTGCTATTTTTTTGAACAGTCTAATATGCACTATTCTTCCACTTTTTTTTAGAGGAACAACACAAATTTGTTATATTTTTCTTCATGTTTTGATTTGGAACAGAATGTGTAGTGTTCCCAATGCATTTGTGTGTATGGAAATAAAAGCTAATAGAAGGATTTTGCTCTTTATTCACTTTTTTCAACACACTGCTATTATTTTGAACACAACTGTACAGCCAGAGCTACAATGGAATGGTTTAGATCAAAGCATAGTCATGTGTTAGAATGGCCTAGCAAAGTCCAGACCTAAATCCAATTGAGAATCTGTGGCAAGACTTGAAAATTGCTGTTCACAGATGCTCTCCATCCAATCTGACAGAGCTTGAGCTATTTTGCAAAGAAGAATGGGCAAAGATATCACTTTCTAGATGTGCAAAGCTGGTAGAGACATTCCAAAAAAGACTTGCAGCGAAAGGTGGTTCTACAGTGTATTGACTCGGGGGGCTGAATACAAATGCATGCCACACTTTTCAGATATTTATTTGTAAAAATTTTGAACACCATTTATAGTTTTCCTTCCACTTCACAATTATGAGCCATTTTGTGTTGGTCTACCACATAAAATCCCAATAAAATATATTTACGTTTTTGGTAGTAACAAGACAAAATGTGGAAAATTTCAAGGGGTATGAATACTGTTTCAAGGTACAGTACATATGCCGTGGCAAAAATTAAATTAAACCACCTGTCAAATTCAGTGAATAGAGTAGCACTGCAACCTCCCCGCATACGAGTGCAGGCTTTTATGGGTAAAATGAGTGAGGAAGCGACATAACTCTTCCTTACCACCTGTCAGACATCCTCTGAGTAAACTAGCCCTTAACCACTTGCCCTCCAGAGCATTTACCCCCCTTCCTGACCAGGTCATTTTTTGCATTATGGCGCTGCATTACTTTAACTGACAATTGCGCGGTCATGCAAAGCTGCACCCAAATTAAATTTGTCTTTTTCTTCCCATGAATAGAGCGTTCTTTTGGTGGTATTTCTGAAGTGCATTTTTAATTTTTTGTGCTATAAAGAAAAAAAATAGACAGACAATTTTGTAACAAAAAATATTTTTGACTTTTTGCTATTAAACATGTCCAGTAAAAAATGTAAAAAATCAAATTTCATCATAAATTTAAGCCAAAATGTATTCTGCTATGTCTTTTCTGAAAACAAAATTCCAAGACGTGTAAATTAATTGGTTTGCATGAAAGTTATAGCATTAAAAAAAAAATCACAGTATATATACTGCCATTTGTAAATTATTTTTTCTAGTAATGGCAGCGATCAGCGAGGACTGTGGCGGGCATGGACATCCCCAGTGACACCAATACAGTGATCAGTGCTAATAAAAAGCACTGACACTGTACTAATGGCACTGGGCAGGAAGGGGTTAACATGTGGGGCGATCAAAGGGTTAACTGTGTGCCGTTTTACTGTGGGCTGTGTGTGCGCTTTCAACACTCTGCTATGCAGAGCCATGCAAAGTAGTGTGCAGGAGCTGACAGGAGAGAGAACTGTATTGTTTACATACAGTTCTCTCCCTCCGTTAGTAATGCTCGGCGATCACCGGGTGCCAGTGAGTAATCAAAAGCCGGGACCCAGTGATTGACAGCGAGGCCGCGAATAGCGGCGCGGGTAGGGCTCATGCGTGTCCTCTACCCGGAAATGAAAAATATCATATATCACACACATATACACGTGATTTTGCGCACTCCTGCCACCCGGTCGTTTGTTTTGTGCATAATCACGCACTTTGCAAAATCCATTAGTAGTTATGCTCATATGTGTGTATCAGCGCAAAATACTGGCCAGATTTTTCTATTTTAATTTTTTTTACTCAAGAATACACAGCGCTTGTTTACTGTGTGAACAAGCACATTGTAAACAATGGGCTGCATTGTAGATCAGTAAAAAAAATGCTATACTGTGCTTTTTCAAGCTGCAGTGTGCAAGAGGACTAAATGTTGTTTTTTTCTATTTCAATATTTTTATTAAGGAAGTTTTTGTTTTAATAATACAACAAGCTCATGATACGCCCACGCAGGGGCAGAGCAGAACAATAACATACATAAGCAGATACAAGTCAGCAGGATGTATTAGCTAAAAAACGGAATGTCCAATGACATCAAGGAGGGATGGCAAAAAGCCGAACCAAATAGTAGCAGCAGCAATCCATCATATTACCAGAAAAAAACAAAAACAAAGGAAAAACCCATACCGAGAAATATCAACTCAGAACATACGAGAAAGAAAACAAAAAAAAAAACCCAAACTGATAGAAAAAAGAAAATATAAAAACATAGAAAGAAATAAGGAAGAAAGAAAGATTCAGAGAGTAAACATGAAAGAAAAGAAGCCTAGAAAAGTCACAGATCCAGGGCTAGAGCAGGCAACGACTATAAGAGGCCATAGCTAGTAGGAGGCAGGGAATAACGTATCCAAGGTTCCCAAACCTTAAGGAATCTCGGATGAGAATCTTGAAGAACACTAGACATCTGTTCATTGATTAGCATAGCATTCATCCAGGTCTTCACCCCCTGGAAGACAACCGAAGGGGTTCTCCAAGCTTGAGCTATAGCACGTTTGGACGAAATAAATAGGTAGGATGCCAATTTCTGCTGAGACCTAGACAGACCCAAAATTGGACAATGCAGGAGGGCCAACCTTGCATCCCTATGGACCGTAATATGAAATAACGTTTGCAGCAAACCAAAAACCCTAGACCAGAAGCAGATCAATCGCGGGCATGACCACCAAATGTGCAAGATGTCCCCACGTAGACCACAGTTTCGGAAACACCCATCTCCGCCAGTCGGATTAAAGTGAGCAGTCCGAGACGGGACCCAGTACCACCGCAGGAGAACTTTGTAGGCTGCCTCAAGAGTGACGGTATTGAAGGAACATTTCCCCACCATCCCCCAGGCCCTACGCCAATCCTCCGCCGCAATCGTGAAACACAGGTCTTGCTCCCATTGCGAGACATGAGATAGGTGGTGAGGAGGACCTACTGTTAAGAAAGGCATACATTACAAAAATGAGACCAGGGGACCTTGGGGAATGTTGACAGAAGTGTTCAAAGGGGCTTTGCGGTAAGGATGTGTAGAGGTACGATGGAGGGATAGGACCTAGTGGCGCAATTACAAATAACGAAAATATTCCCATGGTGGGACCCCCCCGTGATTCTCGAAGAGACTCCCATGATGAAAACGTACGAGCGCTCAGAAAATCATGTACAATAACAAAGCCATGGGAGGTCCACCAAGAGAAAGAAGGGGGATGTTCTAAGCCTGGTGGAAATAAAGGTTTATTCGTAATTGGCAAAAGAGGTAGAAATGACGAAATCAAATTACCCGAATATTTAACAGAATCCCAGGTTTGTAAACTGTGAAGCATGATAGGGCTCAAATCCAGAGGGCGCAACTTAGGCGGGAGCCAAAGCAATGTAGTTAAGGAAAGCAAAACACAGTAGGGTCATTCCAAGAGTACCCATAATGGGATATCTGTCGTGGCATGAAGCATAGACAACTGGGAAATCTGGGCCGCCAAGTAATATCTAGAAATGTGTGGGACTCCCAAACCTCCTTGTAATCTATGAGTATATAGAGTGGCTCTAGGTACTCTGGGGTGTTTATGAGTCCAAATAAAACTGAGAATCTGGCTTTGCAGTAGACGAAGAAAAAATGCAGGGTCCTGAATAGGGAGAATGCGAAAAAAATACAGGATCTTTGGCAAGATAGTCATCTTGACAGCATGTATCCGGCCAATCCATGATAAAGAAGGAAACTGCCAAGAATGAAGCAGGGAAGTAACAGAGTGCAGTAAGGGGTAATAATTAGACGAAAATAAGGCAGAGTAGGAGGAAGTAAGTGTAACGCCAAGATAAGTCAGGGAATGGGATGCCCAATGGTAGGGAAATTGTGCCTGCAACCGTTCAACCAGGTTGGCAGGGAACGTAATATTCAATGCCATGGTTTTAGACAAATGGATGCTAAGGCCAGATAGTCGAAAAAAGGTCCAATAAGATCTGGGGATTGAAGAGAGTGATGAGAGGATTGGTTAAAACCAAAAGAGCATCATCTGCATAAAAGTTGGCCTTGTATTGAGTGCCGCCATAGGGGACAACAGAAATAGGTGATAGTGGGCTTCCCTGTCTCGTGCCCCTGAAAATAGGGAAAGATGAGGGGAAAAAAACCCTGCATATTTGACAGAGGTTGAGGGAATCGAATATAAAGCCAAGATCCAAGCCAAAAATGCACCACTAAACCCTCATCTAGACAGCGTAAATGTCAAATACTCCCAAGAAAGCTAATCAAATGCTTTATAAATGTCCAGGGATAAAATAAAACCCGGTATCCTGCGGCGATGTAAGATATGAATGAGATGGATGACTTTACGTATGTTATCAACAGCTTGTCGCCCTGGAACAAAGTCAGCCTGATCTCTGTGGATAAGTGAGAGTAGATACTTATTAATTTGGGTGCTTAGAACCTTTCCCAGAATCTTCAAGTCCACATTTAGCAGTGAGATCGGTCTGAACGCTTGCGGTTCAAAGGCATCTTCAGACTTATTAGGGATCATAGTAGTATGTGCCTGAAGAGACTCCAAAGAAAGCCGGGAACCCTAAATATTAATTTTTTTACACTCTAAACCATGAACATACTTATATGTAAAAAGAAAGAGACTTTCTATTCTCCAAGAGAATTTTTTTTTATTCAGACTTTATTTACATACCATGAAATATAAAAAACAGCAATAGTCTAATTTACAGATAGCAAACAGTGACCTTAAAAACAAATCACATTGGCGTTGCACTTTACATGAATTTACAATACAAAAAGTATACAAAAAAAACGGTAAAAATGTAGAATTTGTATAAACATGTAGCACAGAATTCTGCTTGTCTTTGCACAAAGATTTAAGTGGTATGATGTAATAGAATGCACAGAAAGCTCCTCTGTCACACAGTGCCATAAAGGAGGATGTCACAATGGACTACTGAACCAACAATTGACAGATGAAATGATAGCCCCACCCATGAACAGCATTATCTCTTGCCTGTTCTGCTTGGGCTGTGTTTAATTGAAAAAAATGACCCTTTAGACTCAATCAAAAATACAAAAATCTAAAGTAGGAAACTTAAGGAATGGAACTGATGATATGTGTATACATGGATATCATAGTCATCGTTGAGAAGAGTTTTCTTCAAATGTGAATTACAGCAGAAATACAAGACCAATGGGTGTATTGTCACATCAGACAAATAATACTCTTACATTTAGTTTGTTCTCCTTTAATAAATGTATTTAGCAGGTTTGTTGACAGAAACTAAAATTTAGAGGAATAGTAGGTACTATTAGAAACTGGAACAATTAACCACTTTCCCGCCACCCTATAGCAGATATACAGCTACAGGGCAGCAGGGGTGCGCAAAATCACATATATACATGTGATTTTGCATTATGGGGTAGGGGGCCACTATTTGCAGCCTCAGCTGTCAATCAGTGAGGCCTGGCTGGTGATTACTCTCTGGCACTTGGTGATCGCCAAGCATTACCGATGGAGGGAGAGAACTGTATGTAAACAATACAGTTCTCTCTCCTGTCAGCTACTGCACACTGCTTTTTAAGGCTCTGCAGAGCCGTAAAAAGCAGTGTGCTTACAGTTAAAAGCACTAACACAGCGGACAGTAAAACAGCACACAGTTAACCCTTTGCTCGCCCCTTCCTGCCCAGTGCCATTAGTACAGTGTCAGTGCTTTTTATTAGTACTGATCGGTTCCCCCCCAGTGTCAGAATGCCCACCGCAGTCCCGCTATAAATCACTGATCGCTGCCATTACTAGTTAAAAATCCCAGTATATATACCGCTATAACTTTCATGTAAACCGATTGATTTACACGTATTGAGATTTCTTTTTTAACAAAGATGTAGCAGGATACATTTTGGCCAAAAATATATGATGAAATTTGATTTTTACACTTTTTACTGTACATTTTTAATAACAAAAAGTCAACAATATTGTATTTTCTCAAAATTATTTATTTTATTTTTTTTATAGCGCAAAAATCAAATACCACTGAAAGAAAGCTCTATTTAATGGGAAAAAAGGATGTAAATGTAATTTGGGAGCAGCGTTGCATGACCATGCAATTGTCAGCTAAAGTAACGCAGTACCGTAAAGCAAAAAATGGCCTGGTCAGGAAGGGGGGTAAATCCTCTGGAGGGCAAGTGGTTAAAGTAGTGTGCATTCTGTTTTTGTAAATAAGCTATACAGTTAAATATTATCCACAGAACTTTGTACTAATAAAAAGGCCTCTTCAAGAGCCTGATTATATTTGACAATGCAATCTAAGCCAGCGACCCAGAACAAGAATGTAGTAATGGAAGTCATACTCTTGCTTTACATACTTGTTCTTGGTTAATGACTCAGAACAGCATTGCAGCCAGGCAATTAGTGTTTTCAGGAAATGAGAGCTTGGTAGCCTACATATTCTTATCATGATAGGTTTCAATAAAGGATCTGTGGTTGTAAATTCACAATCCACCTGCTTGTGACACACAGGGGTCTAGTTATAAAACATTTGTTGGATGAATGTCACAAGCATTCGTTCAAGCCACATGAGTTTTCCCCATATTTTTTTTCTCAAATACTATGTCTTCCTATGATTGTCAGCTCCATCTCGTGGTCCAAATGCAGTATGTTTTTCTGAAATACCTCAATCAGAAATGCACTTTTTTCCCATAAATATTTGGTAATCACTTGCAATGTGCCTTTTAACTTGCTAGAAATGCTAATGACTAATTAAATATAGAGTCATTTCCCTAGCATAGCCCGTTAGTTCCTTTTATGTCCCCCCTCTTCTGGAAGTGTCTAAATAATACCTATGCTAGACCAGCTCCTCCATCCTCCTTTCACCTCTCTACATAACCATTTATACAGGAGTAGGGAAGAAGCGAAGGGAAATTATAGAGTGTCACTTTAATGACTCTCTGAGTCTGCTTGGGCTTCCAACATCATAATCAAGATAGCAAGGCTTTAGGATGTCTACACAAGGGTGGATTCTACAGGTAAGTATCATACACAATATACATTAAATGCACATACAGGGGGTTATTTATAAAAACTAAAGTGCAAAATCTGGTGCAACTCTACAAAGAAACCAATCAGCTTCCAGGTTTTACTCCCAAAGTTAATTGAACAAGGTGAAGTTTAAAGCTGATTGGCTACCATGCTCAGCTGCAGCAGATCCTGAGTTTTCCAGTTTATGAAATCTACCCTACTGGTTCATGGGAAGATTTTTGCTGAAATGAATGGCCTGGCAACAGGGTCTCACTAAAGGACCACTATGCTGCTGTCAAACAATTGCCTCCCCCAGCTCTTCGCAGCCAATTAAATTCAAACTTTAATTCTCCAAATGTCATATTCCAGTGCACAGATGAATCCAGTTGGTTGCTTTGATTTGTTGGACACAACTATACCATCTGACAGTTTTAACAATTTGACATTTGGTCAATTACTGTTATGAATATACTGGAAAGGACGTCTTCTGTTGGGAAATATCACCTACTACTCTGGGCCCCTTGATTAAATTATCTGTCACACTAAAGCCAGCTGTAGGCTGATTCTGCATCACAGGAGAGCAAAAAGTATATAAGCGCTCATGTGACGCACAACAGAAGTATGGCCAAAAAAAGCTTTGGCCCTACTTCTCTTTTAAATATGGACTCATTTAACAAATGCATTCAAAGTCTCAACCAGCCAAAATATTTATCCTAATATAAAAGATACTTTATTAATACCAATTGGTATCACCCCGACACAGGATGGAATACATACCTGTATCACATTGTGCTTTTTGACGTTTGTATTCCATCTTGTTTCTGAGTGATACCAATTGGTATTACCAAAGTATATTTTGTATTACGATACATAGTTGGCGGGTTCATTCTATAGTCCTTTTGAGTGCATTTGTTATTGGGGTGTCTTTAAAGTGACTATCACAAGGGAAGTAGGATGAATACCATTAATGGTTTCTGCCTAAAAAGACTAGCTACTTGGCTGTGTCTAATGCAGGCCATAGATGGGTCGAAAATCGGCCGATTTTTCGGCCGAAAATAAAATCGGCCGATTTTCGGATCGTTAGTGGGCGATTTGGTCGGCCGTTTTTCGATATTTTGGCCGTTTTTTTTTTTCGGTAAAGTTGGAAAAAAATCGGCCGATTTTGCCGATCGGCCGATTTTCGCGGCAATTAGTGGGCAAATCGGCCGATTTTTTACCGATAAAAAATCTGCGCATGAGCAGTGACCTGCAAGAGGAAGACAAAAAGAAGAAAAAGAAGAAGAGGAAGAAGAGGATGAAGAAGAAGAAGAGGATGAAGAAGAAGAGGATGAGGATGAAGAAGAAGAAGAAGAAGAGGATGAGGATGATGATGAAGAAGAAGAGGATGAGGATGAAGAAGAAGAAGAAGAGGAAGAAGAAGAGGATGAAGAAGAAGAGGATGAGGATGATGATGATGAAGAAGAAGAAGAAGAGGAGGAGGATGAGGATGAGGATGATGAAGAAGAAGAGGATGAGGATGATGAAGAAGAAGAGGATGAGGATGATGAAGAAGAAGAGGATGAGGATGAAGAAGAAGAGGATGAAGATGAAGAAGAGGATGAAGAAGATGAGGATGATGAAGAAGAAGAAGAAGAAGAAGAGGATGAGGAAGAAGAAGGAGGAGGAGGATGAGGAAGAAGAAGAAGAAGAAGAAGAAGAAGAAGAAGGAGGAGGATGAGGATGAAGAAGAAGAGGATGAAGAAGAAGAAGAGGAGGAGGAAGAAGAAGAAGAAGAAGAAGAAGAAGATGAGGATGATGAAGAAGAAGAAGAAGAGGATGAGGAAGAAGAGGAGGAGGAGGAGGATGAAGAAGAAGAAGAGGAGGAGGATGATGAAGAAGAGGATGAGGATGAAGAAGAAGAAGAGGATGAGGATGAAGAAGAAGAAGAGGATGAAGAAGAGGATGAAGAAGAAGAAGAAGAAGAAGAGGATGAGGATGAAGAAGAAGAGGATGAGGATGAAGAAGAAGAAGAAGAGGATGATGATGATGAAGAAGAAGAAGTAGGATGAAAATAAGAAGAATTCGAGTCCAGCAAAAAGTATCTCTGCAGAGAGCTCTGCTATTTCTAACAGTTCTCTGACAGTTCTTTGACATTTACAGCGGTTGAAACATTGTATCTATTTTTTTCCGAATAAAAACATCTGTATCCTAAATGGAAACAAATAGATACAATGTTTCAACCGCTGTAAATGTGAAGGAACTGTCAGAAATAGCGGAGCTCTCTGCAGGGACACTTTTTGCCAGCTGTAGAAGGGATGAAAATCGGCCGATTTTTTTTACCATTGATGGTAACGTCGGCCGCTTGAACGACCGAATTTTCGTTTTTTAAAAGAAAAATCTGCCGTTTTTTCTCCCCATCTATGGCCTGCATTAGGCTCTGTTCACATATGGGCGTTTTGAATCACGGACAGAATCATGGCGATTCAGGAACTTCTTTTGGGCGACAGGCATTGCACGAGGCGGTTTGCCGCAATTGCAGCGGGATTTATCGTGTGACAATTGTGGCAGAGTTGAACTGCGTTTTCAGGTCCCATTAAAATAAATGGCACCTTAACACTAGGTTCCACGATTTGTTATTTCAGCAGAGCGTTTTGAAATCGCAGGCAGAATTGCAAGGATTCTGTCCATGATTCAAAATGTCCTTGAGTGAATGGGACCTTAAAACGGAACAAAATCCAAAGATTTTGGAACTGTTACACTTAAGGCATGTCTTACCTTATGTTAGTATGCTTATATTCACTCCCAACCAACACGTAAAGCCATCAAATGGCTTGTCACAGCTGATCATATATCCAGCACCAAGGCAGCTGCTGATCGAACAGAAACTAAGATGGCAGCTTCCTTAGCTGTAGAGGACAGGAGGGTTTAGTTCTACTTTAAATACTTTAAATCACACATACAGAAAAGGCATACTATATAGAATGGAGAATCTAAGCTGCTCTTTGGTGTAACACCAAGGAGCCCAAAAGGTGTTAAAAATATATACTATGTATGATTTAAGTGTTTTAAAAATTCTGCTTTCAGTTTGTACTCCCTGTGTCTCAGATCAATGACCTTATCAAAGCATACAGGAACTTCAACTTGTGTAGTAGACATTAATTATTCATACGAACATCTAAATGGGCCAAGTTGGAATTTAAATTGGGTGTAAAAAAATAAAAAATGTATTACTGGACTACTAATAACTTTATCAAAAGTGCATTAGGTTAAGTCAAGTGTCACTTCCAATACACACACACACACACACACATATATACATATATTATATACATATATATATATAATACATATATATTATATATACATATATAATACATACATATATATATATATATATATATATATATATATTTATATTATACACACACATTATATATATATATATATATATATATATATATATACAGTCATGGCCGAAATTGTTGGCACCCTTGATATTTCTCCAGGAAATCATGTATTTCTCACGAAACGTATTGCATTAACACATGTTTTGCTATACACATGTTTATTCCCTTTGTGTGTATTGGGACAAAACAAAAAAAGGGAGGAAAGAAAGCAAATTCGACATAATGTCACACAAACCTCCAAAAATGGGCTGGACAAAAGTATTGGCACCCTTTCACAACTGCGGATAAATAAGAATGTTACAAGCATGTGATGCTCCTGTAAACTCACCTGGGGCAAGTAACAGGTGTGGGCAATATAGAAATCACACCTGAAAGCAGATAAAAAGGAGAGACGTTCACTTAACCTTTGCATTGTGTGTCTGTCTGTGCCACACTAAGCATGGACAACAGAAAGAGGAGACGAGAACTGTCTGAGGACCTGAGAACCAAAATTGTGGCAAAATATCAACAATCTCAAGGTTACAAGTCCATCTCCAGAGAACTAGATTTGCCTTTGTCCACAGTGCGCAACATTATCAAGAAGTTTGCAACCCATGGCACTGTAGCTAATCTCCCTGGTCGTGGACGGATGAGGAAAATTGATGAAAGATTGCAACGCAGAATAGTCCGGATGGTGGATAAGCAGCCCCAAACATGTTCCAAAGACATTCAAGCTGTCCTGCAGGCTCAGGGAGCATCAGTGTCAGCGCGAACTATCCGTCGACATTTAAATGAAATGAAACGCTATGGCAGGAGACCCAGGAGGACCCCACTGCTGACACAGAGACATAAAAAAGCAAGACTACAGTTTGCCAAAATGTACTTGAGTAAGCCAAAAGCCTTCTGGGAAAACGTCTTGTGGACAGATGAGACCAAGATAGAGCTTTTCGGTAAAGCACATCATTCTACTGTTTACCGAAAACGGAATGAGGCCTACAAAGAACAAAACACAGTACCTACGGTAAAATATGGTGGAGGTTCAATGATGTTTTGGGGTTGTTTTGCTGCCTCTGGCACTGGGTGCCTTGACTGTGTGCAAGGCATCATGAAATCTGAGGATTACCAAAGGATTTTGGGTCGCACTGTAGGGCCCAGTGTCAGAAAGCTGGGTTTGCGTCCAAGATCCTGGGTCTTCCAGCAGGACAATGACCCCAAACATACGTCAAAAAGCACTCAGAAATGGATGGCAAAGAAGCGCTGGAGAGTTCTGAAGTGGCCAGCAATGAGCCCAGATCTAAATCCCATTGAACACCTGTGGAGAGATCTTAAAATTGCTGTTGGGAAAAGGTGTCCTTCCAATAAGAGAGACCTGGAGCTGTTTGCAAAGGAAGAGTGGTCCAAAATTCCGGGTGAGAGGTGTCAGAAGCTTATTGATGGTTATAGGAAGCGACTGATTTCAGTTATGTTTTCCAAAGGGTGTGCAACCAAATATTAAGTTAAGGGTGCCAATACTTTTGTCCAGCCCATTTTTGGGGTTTTGTGTGACATTATGTCATATTTGCTTTTCTGCCTCTGTTTTATATTTGTTCCAATACATACAAAGGGAATAAACATGTGTATAGCAAAACATGTGTTAATGCAATACCTTTTTTGTGTGAAATACTTGATTTTCAGGAAAAATATCAAGGGTGCCAACAATTTCGGCCATGACTGTATATATATATATATACATACATACACACACACACACACACACACACATACATACACAGCATATACATACATGCACACATTATATATATATACACACACCTATATTACATTATATTTACAGGGTTTGCAAAGCTGAACCTCACATGGAACAAAACACACACAATTCTCCTTCCTGTTGGTTTCATCCATTAGGACTGCTGGCACTAATGTTTCCAGGAACCACAAAGCAAATTCTGATCTCTAATATACAGGCTGTAACCATTGCATTTGACTACTTAACATACTAATGAATGAATTGGGGAAACAGGAAACATACTGATGACAGGTCATACTGATGACAGGTCAGAGGACAGCAAACCCTGCAGACTGTACACACTCCATTTAACTCCGAACATCAAGAGTAACAACACGCCAACATGGTAGTTCTCAAATTAGCACCCAATAATGAGGGTGCTGGGTACAGTGATCAGGACATTTATTACTCAGATCCAACACTACAGACATGTAAGAAAATTCATAAACTGGGTCATTTAGGAGGTGTTAAGTAATCAGGTGGATGGCAGTTTATACACTTTCAGCATCTACAGTGGTAGGCAGCTTTCTGCACCCCAGGTAGAGCATAATGGAAGGTGCTGCGTTCTAGCACAAATAAGTTCCCACCATGTTTTCAGGCACCCGCGACTGTCAAAATACCCCATCAGTGCTTGCATCTGACTGAATGCAGGCTTTCTTCAGGTATTTTCCTGCTCAACGCTCCTCCAACAAAAACTAGATTGAAAAAACAACTTTCTTCAAGCCAGGTGATGCTGACAGGGCCACTCATGGAATACATTTTGACAGATTCAGCAGGGACTGGCTGAAATTCAACCCACGTACGGCCAAACTTTAGTTGTTGCTGCTGCAGAACCCTGGAATCAGGAAAATGCATTTTTACAAAGAGGAAGTAGAAACGCCGCTTCACACGTGCCTCAATATGAGGTGGCTCTCGGCCGCCAGGCCTCTTGTTCGGTTAGACAAAAGTGGTTTTTCATTACCAAGCCTATTATTCCTATTCATATTACTTCTTTGTGATTTAAATCTTCAATAATGCATTGTAAAAAAGTGAGTTAAAAACCATAAACTCACCAAGCCAACCTGTCATGTTGGCTTAACATTTTATCAATAATTTCTAAAATAAAAAGTCCTGGGTGTCTTCTGCCACAAGTATGTGCAGCCTTATGAAAAAAAGTTTTAGAATTTCTGCAGCATATAAATTACCTCACATATAAAAGTGCCCTAAATAACTTTGGTGAACTCAATAACAAATTCTATATTTATTATTCTAACCTGCCCTGACAACAAGGAAAGTAGGTGCTAATGAACATATACAGTATATGTCTAACAAAAACAGGTCCTTGCGGTCATCTGAAAAAAAAAAAAAAAAAAAAAAAAAAAAAAAAAAAATCACAAAAAAATGGCAGTTTTGTATTTATCTGGTTTTGGGCTTCCCTAAGCACCCCTCTTTTGCAGGCTTGTACAGAATGTCTGGAGCACCCTCTCCCCGAGGGTTATGTGGGGTTTCGATCATGCAAGACATCCAAATCCCATGTACTTAAACACTCTTTTGTATTGCCACGTATTCATGTTCTGGATGCACTGGTCACACATCAGCCTTTGTACTGCTTTTGTAACAGTAGGCCTATCGGCCCATTGCCATCTTTTCTTTGTCTCTCATTGCCTCATTGGCAACAGTTACCTTTGACAGCACTGTCTTTTGATGCCTGTTTGCAACTTTGTTATTTTGAAAATTTCAATAAACTCTTTGTAAAAGAAAAACTCACAACACACTTTCAGCTGCCCATTATATTAAATAGAAAATTAGAGGTCATTGTTAAACAGGGGATGGCCTCACTTCTGTGAGTTCCATCAGAGACCAGTTTGAACTGAACTTATTTTTCATGGATATTCTTTGTTTGACAAGAAATGCAATAAAATGTCTCCATTGTTTCATTGCCAGTGTTACATGAAAGGGATTAACAGATAATTCTGGAGACAGAGGAGGTCATATTTAATCTAGAGAAGTACCCACAGCTTCCAAACAAATAGTAAAAGTAGTGGTAAAGTAAAATACTTAAATGTTGTGCTACAATAAGTGGATCTAGAAGTTGTCCCCTATAAGTGGACTTAGACATTTTCCTAAATAGGTGGATCTAGTGTTCAGACTCCAAGAAGTGGATACAGGGCTCAGACACAACAAAGTAGATCTCCATAAAGTAGATCTAAGGTTTTGTCTGCATGACATGAGTCTATGGTTCAGTCTGTAATGAAATGGATCTCCATAAAGTGGCTCTATGGTTCAGTACCCATGAAGCGGACCTAGGGTTTGGTTGCCACAACGTAAAAATAATGTTCCAGGTACTGGACCTGAAAAAAAAAAAATTCCAGTGTTCCAGAAGTTGGTGGTTCACTTCTGTAAGGCGGATCTACAATACAATTCAGCCTCAACGAAGAGGATTTAGGGTCTAATCTCCATAATGTTGAGCATCCATGAAGTGAATGTAAACTTCATGCTCCAGGAAGAAGTTTAAATGTTAAGAGCTGAATGGCTGACCTCTGTGAGGTGGATATAGAATTTAATCCAATTTCTATGGAGAGGATCTAGACATTTATCTGCAAGAAGTGGATGCAGAATGCAATCTCAATCAGGTTCATCCACAACGTGACCTTCAGTACAGCAATCAAGATTAATGGTCTTGATGAAGAAATCCATCTTGAAGAAATGGGTCTATAGTTTTACCCCATTATATGACAAATCAAGTACTCTTCATAAAGTGGATCTAGAAATGGGACTCTCCAATACAATAGGTCTTGATTCACTTCGGCATTTTCAACACAGTATCCAAACACTGCAAAGGATCCTTCAACTCTCCTGCAAACAAAAGAAAACTTTTGTTATTCATTAATGATCAGAAATTACAGACACAAAGCATGGCAACACACCATCTACATGTTAGTGTGTTGCAATGCCATTCAAAATGCACTACGCAGCATACCACAATGCACAGTAATGTGTGTTGTAAATGCTTCCTTGATGTGTTTTGCCTTCCAGAAAAACATGACTTGCATTGTGTCTTTCAACTTGCTAACACATTTGACTACTTCAGGTAGAGTCAATACCCCAGAACACCCCCTCCTTCCTGCCATGTCATAGCCCCCTCCGGGAGTGTCTAATTATGGACTGTGCTGGCCATGCTCTTCCTACTTTCCATTCGTCTCCCTATATAACCTTTTTTGTAGTAGCTGGGGTGAGAAGTGAAGAAGAGTTTTACTTGAGTGACAGCTTTGAATCTTCTGCAGCTGCTAACATCACATCCAAGATGGTGGTGCCCAGATGCAGTCTCAAGGCTTTTGGATGTGTAGATAAGGGAGGCTTCTACAAATAAATACCACACATGAAATATGTTAAATGCACTTTATAGGGAGATTGTTGTTGAAATTAAAATTTTGGTGATAGGCTCTTTAATCCTCTTTCTACTGCCTCTAATACATTTCACCAAAATAACCAACTTCACTGATAAGTCCCAATTATCAACCACATTTCGATAAACTGAAAAATGTTAACTTTACTCATCCCTTTCACCAAATAAGAGGCTCCCAGTTGAAGTCGTTTTCTCCAAAGGGATGAGCCAGATCAAAGCTGAATTTCTAGTATGGACATGTTTGCACAGTTACATTGTTCCAGCTTGGACCAGTGTAAATATGCATGTGTCAAACCTGGCCACTCCCCATGGAAGCTGGAAATCACAATAATAGGCACCACTACTCCAGTGCTTGCCGCTAGGTTTTGGATCCAATGTCGAGCTGCTAATGGAGTTTTTTGCTTGCTCGGCATTGGTGCCATTTAGAGAACAAAAGCATTCTGTGACTTGACGAGGTGGAGAGGTGGGATGGCGATGTTGCGATCTCCACCTTGTCAAATCAGAGAACGCTGCACATTCAATGAGAAAATGCAAAGTGTTCTCTGAATGGTGTCCAAGCTGAGTAAGCAATCTCCTGTGCTCACTTAGCAGCAAGGCAATCACTTGGCATGGGACACAGAAGCTAGTGGCAATCACTGTAGTGGTGCCTACTACAGTGATTTTCAGCCTCCACTGGGATTGGTCAGGTATGACACATGCATATTTACATTGGTTTAAGATGGACCACAGTAAGTATGCAAACATAGCCATACTTGAAATTCAGCTTTTAAAGGAATGCTGATAGATAGCAGGCATGTATAGGAGGACAGACAAAGCAGGCTAGAATTTCTTCTAAAAACATTTAAAAAATGTATAGCATTTAAAAGAACTCTGAAAACATCTGTTTTTGTAAATATGTTAATATAACATGCATCAGACCAATGTAAATGTAAAATGGGACAGGTCCTCTTTAAAATGTCCTCATTTCAGATTTCTATACTTGAGAGGTGCTTATTTACCATTTCACTTAAAGAACTAAATGTACGTCGCTGAGATATAGTGTCCTAATCCTAAAGCATAAGAAAAGACCTCCTAGTACAGAAAACTGTAATTGGAGATTCCTGGAAGTGCTAAACGTAGATGCTTAGGATTCTTAAGTGCTTAGAACTTTCCTAACATCACTTTAAAGAGAAATGAAATGGCTAAACCTTCTTGTGCTATAAAAGTCACTGATACATTTTACACAGGATTAATAAAATCGTTATAGTTTTCCTTTCACTGAAGACACAACAGGTACCATTGTTGG
This sequence comes from Staurois parvus, assembly GCF_062004578.1. NCBI lineage: Eukaryota > Metazoa > Chordata > Amphibia > Anura > Ranidae > Staurois > Staurois parvus. Next base: position 3,885,325 of record NW_028318183.1, on the reverse strand, counting down.
TAATGCAGTAAAATGAGGCCGGAATCCAGCCTGCAGCATCAAGCAAGGTGCAGAATTTCAGCTTGGCAAAAGTTCAGCAATCATGAGTTATTTTACAGTTCATGTCTTCTAAAGTTTACCATTTCAATCATGTGAACACAGATGAGGCAACCAACATTAACCCCAGAAGTAACACTGATTACTGGATGTTGAAACCATCACAGGGTAAGCGTGCAGGCATGGTACTCTATGTATACTGCCATTTATTAAAGAGTGTAGAAAGCCTTACAATGAATTTCTCTTCTTTGCTCCATCTGGATTTGGTAAATACACCATTAAAAGTGTTTGTTATATCTGTTCAATAAGCAAAAAAATATCAGTTGATATTCTTAGACTTTAATTTACATTACAGACCCTTATTTTTGGACTCTCCTGAAGAAGCGGCCTATTTGGCCTGGGAAACGTGTAGAGAAGTTCTTCCATTAAACAGAGTTGGCTTTATGCATACTGCGTTGTACAGCTATAGGCTAACTTAGGCTGGCTATAGATAGATCAGCCAACAGACTCAGCAAAAAAAAAATCGAATGGATTCCCCCATCCACACATTAAAAGGTGGATGGATGGATCCTCCTCGCTGCGCTATTGTATTCTGACAACGAGGTTTCTTCCACAGAATACACTGATCAGTGCTGCAGCTGATTGATTGACTGCATGCACTCATTGAAAGAAAATATACGAACTGTCACATTCAAGTGGAGTCAGGATGGCTGGTGCAGTCTGTCACCTGTAATCTTCTCACAGGCATCACCAGTGCTCTATGACGATCCTGTTCCCAAGCCTCCCTCTCCTCCCTCCCCCTTCTACTCATTTATAATTATAAATGAGAAGAAGAAGAAATTTATATACTCTTCTTCCCGATGTGACCACAGAGAAGGAAAGGAGTGGTGGTGCTGGGAGAAGGGGAGCAGGTGTCCTCTGGTGATTGGAGGTGTGCGATTGCTTCCTCTTCCACTGTGCAGCCTAGCACTCAAGAGGCCACAGACCGGCACCAGTCCGTGGCCAGGGGTTTTGGGAGGTCTGCACTAGAGGACATGTGATGCACAAGCCTTATGAAAAAATGTACTGTTTTATATATACACATACACACACACCTCAAAAAAATTGAACACTTTGAAAACACATCAGATCTCAATGGGGAAAAATATCATGCTGTATATCTATACTGATATGGACTGGGTAATGTGTTCGGAACGTAAGGATGCCCCATCGTTTGAATTCAGTCCCCTGTAGGCTGCTAATTGTCATTTCCATCAAAGACATCCAAAAAATCAAAGTGAAAAATGAGGCAACAGGATAGTCCATTTTGCTGATATTTCATTGCAGCAACTCAAAATGGTACTCAGTAGTTTGTATGGCCCCACGTGCTTGTATGCATACCTGACAATGTTGAGGTATGCTCCTAATGAGACGACGGATGGTGTTCTGGGGTATTTCATCCCAGATCTGGACCAGGGCATCACTGAGCTCCTGGACAGTCTGAGGTGCAACCTGGCAGCGTTGGATGGACCGAAACATGATATCCCAGAGTTGTTCTATTGGCTTTAGGTCAGGAGAGCGTGGGGCCATTCAATGGTATCAATTCCTTCATCCTCCAGGGACTGCCTGCATACTTTCGCCACATAAAGCCGGGCATTGTCGTGCACCAGGAGGAACCCAGGACCCAATGCACCAGTGTAGGGTCCGACAATGGGTCCAAGGATTTCATCCCGATACCTAATGGCAGTCAGGGTGCCATTGTCTAGCCTGTAGAGGTCTCCAGACCATCAATGACCTAACACCTAAACGGTCATGCTGAATGATGTTACAGGCAGCATAACGTTCTCCACAGCTTCTCCAGACCCTTTCACGTCTGTCACATGTGCTCAGGGTGAGCCTGCTTTCATTTGTGAAAAGCACAGGGCGCCAGTGGCAGACCTGCCAATTCTGGTGTTCAATGGCAAATGCCAATCGAGCTCTATGGTGCCGGGCAGTGAACACAGGGCACCCTAAAGGACATCGAGCCCTCAGGCCACCCTCATGAAGTCTGTTTCTGATTGTTTGGTCAGAGACATTCACACCAGGGCTCTGGCAGTGCTCATCCTGTTCACCCTTGCACAAAGGAGCAGATACCGGTCTTGCTGATGAGTTATGGACCTTCTACAGACCTGTCCAGCTCTCTCCTAGAGTAACTAATAAAAAAGCATGAGCAAATGAATGCTGAAACTCCTGCACTGGACGATGAGCTCCACAATGTCAGTAACCCCACATGGAATACTTTTTGGGAATGCAAGCCTTGCTGCCCTCAACGGACAATTGACATTAAATGTTAACCACATCTCAGTAACAACCTGTGCAATACATACATACATACATACAAAAGAAACCAACCAAACAAAGTCAGAAATTAAGCTATGAGAAATAAAATAAAATGAAAAAAAAATTAGATGTATATATATATATATATATATATATATATATATATATATATATATACACACACACACACAGACATGCATACACCATAGTTTGTGGACACTATAACTCCACGCAAACCAGTCAATATACACTTAATGGGCTTTTCTTTTTTACCAAAGACATTTTGGCCAAAATGTATAAAGAAATGTTATTTTCTATTTTTTTTTATTGGATAGGTTTTAAAGTAGAAAGTAAAAAAAGTTTTTTTTTTCAAAAGTTTAGGTCTTCTTTCTTTTATATCGCACAAAAATAAACAAAAACACAGTGGTAATCAAATACCACCAAAACAAAGCTCTATTTGTGTGAAAAATATGATATAAATTTCATATGGGTACCGCATTGAATGACTGCACAATTACCAGTTAAAATAGCGCAGTGCTAAATAGAAAACAATGGCCAAGTCATGAACAGGACCCACAAGTGATTAAAACTCCCACAAAAAAAAAAAAAGCTCTTACTTTTGTGGTGTTTTTTTTAATCTTATTAAAATAAAGTGTGTGAATATTCACTTTAAATATTCAATCATATAAAAAGGCAAATTTCTGTTTACTTTGATTACCAATCATGTGCCGATGCTTTTTACATGATTGGACAACATACGCAAATATTCACACAATTTTTTGAATAAAGATTATTAACTCCTTCAGTAAATCAGTTCAATTATGCTTTCATTGAGCCTAGTTTTTAACATTTATTTGCTTTGTGTTCAGCAAGAAAGCTGGAGAAAAAAAAAATTGAGAAAGGTAACAGTTTTTCTTGCCTGGAATAAACAGAAATAGTATAATATCGGGAGCACAAACCACAAGGATTTACTGGAAGAAGAACATTGGGAAGACTGAGCTCCTTGGAGCGTGTTCAGACCAGAACCACTAAGATTAAGAACAGATACAAGAAAGTATCTTGTATTAAGGGAATGAAACCCTTGAAAAGACTAACCTAAATTTATATGGGTAGATGTCAAATGGTATTAGTGTCTCATGTTCTGTGATTAAATATGATCCTCCAATAAGGTTCATAGTTCATATATACACGTAAATAAAAAACAAAAGTTGTTCACATTCTCAGATTTGTTAAAATATTTTTTAGTACCCCATAATCATCTCCTTTTTTCATTATATGCGATATAATGTTTTGATCCAGCAGAATAAAGTGGAGTCAACACCATTGCTAAACTAAATCTGGCCATACAGGATTAGATTTTCATTTGCGCAAACTTTGAAAATTAATTTGTCAGAACATTCTTTTTTACCATCATTGATGGGCGGTTCACACAGTAATGCAGTCTGTGTTCCTGTAGATTCCCCGGCAATGCAATTTTTCAGCCCATTCATTTGAGTGGGCTGCAAATTGCACCGGAACACAGAAAAAGTAGTGCAAGCACTACTGTTTAAAAATGCACTGCACCAAATCACATGGTACTGCGAACAAACTGAGCAAATGTTTCAAAAACTTAAAAAGGAGAAGTATAACCAAAGTTATTATTTTGGCTATACTGCTCCTATGGATCACAGGAGTGCAGTTCGTCCTGCACTCCTGTGACCTGTTTACAGCAGACAGTGGGCTAAAGTCCGCTGTCGGCTGACATCACTCAGACAATGCAGGCTTGGGAAAGACCGCGACTTTATGGTCAAGATCCAACCAGAAGCCTGGACTGGCAGCTGACTCAGCCTCTGAGCATGCCGCTGGGAGTCTGAGCCAGCCCTTCCCACCCCCTCCACAGCCCAGTGCTACAGTGAGCACTGGAGGGGTATAGCAGAGAACCGGATACTGACAGTCATGGATCTCTGCTCAGAGCAGAGGAGAGAACTAAGCGATCAGCTTCGTTTGATTGCCCAGTTCTTGGGATACAGACAGGGGGGACAGCTGCAGCTGTCATTCAGAGACGTCATACAGACTAAATAGTATTCAAACTGATTACATATTGCTATTTAAATGTCTGTTTCAATCAGGCCAGTAGAGGACGTTCACACTGTACGCATGTAAATGCTAGAAAAAATATTTACATTTGTACAGCGTAAATACAGTCCATAGGCAGGACTATGGATGCAGATTTTAAAAAAAATGTAATTTACTTCATTGCATACTGATAAAAGCACAGCTGTGTGCAAACGCAGTTAATGGGGTCAGACCTTTAGATCAGTCATATCATTAATTCTGTACCTTCACCTTTCTCACCTGATCCTGGGTGCACAGCCAACAAAAACCACGCACAAATCCATAAGAAACAAATTGGCCAGCACACCAAAAAAAAAAAATCTCAAATATTTACTAAAATTCTCTTCGGTGTGCTGACCATTTTTTTTGCTCAGGTTACAGTGGTCTTGTGTCCTGTTCACTCCTCCTGTGTTATATCAAAGAGTCTAATTAATCCTCCCAGTTTGCATCTTAGACTACAAAACACTTCATTTCTATGTTGTGGAGAAGAGAGGGGCATGGATTAAGCAGTTTAGCAAGACAGCTGAGAAGGGCTTATACCCTCTTGCTATTTAAGTACACAAAAGGCACGGTTGTCCCCTCCAAAAGGATATTAGGAGCCGGATTATTTTTCAATCAAAACATACATTGCAGATATGTACAGTATATGTATATACAGTTAGGTCCATATATATTTGGACACACAAACAATTTTAGTTTTTTTTTCAGGTATTTACCAAAACATATTCAAGTTATAGTTATATAATAGATATGGGCTGAAAGTGCACACTCTCAGGTTTAATTTGAGGGTATGTACATCCAAATTGGAGGAAAGGTTTAGGAATTACAGTTCTTAAGAGTAGCCATCACCCTTTTTCAAATTTTGTTATTTCTTCATCAATTAAGCAGGTAAAAGGTCTGGAGTTGATTCTAAGTGTGGTATTTGTATTTGGAATCTATTGCTGTGAACCTACATCATGCGTTCAAAGAAGCTGTTCACGCAAATTAAACAGGCCATTGTAAGGGTTCATGAACACGGGGGTCAGGGAAACTCTTCTGACCGCTGGAAAACGTAGGTTAAAAAACGTCAGTTTAGCTGCGTTTGCATACCGCATTTATGCGCGTTTGCGTTTAGAAGCATTTTTAAAAGATAACCTCAGGAGACCTTCCCAAATGCCCAGAATGCACTGAAAAATAGTAAATAATTTACTATTTCAGAAATTTTGAGAGAAATAGAAAGAGCAGAAGCAGAGAGAGCAGTATGTGTTGATATCACCTGTCTTTTCTAGTTGTATTCACTATGGATCCCATCATGAGCATAATGCGGCACGTTCTACCATTGTTTCCTTTACACGAAATCTGGAGCTGACTGCACTGGTGTACTAGGTCCATTTGAATACATGGAAAACGCTTTGTATGCATTTTTGATGAAGACAAAAGGTTCTGGTTAGCATCTGGATATGGACCTGGCAAAAAACACGTCTAAATGCAAATGCTTGAAAACTCGGTTAACCGCGTTTACAAGTGTTTGGTGTTTGAAAAGCTGGTAAAATCTACTCCTGAATGCAATTTTGGTGCGTTCAAGAAAACAACTGTAAACTCAACTGCCTGTAAACTACTGTAAATGACTGCATGTACATGGACACATAGGAAAACATAAAGGAGAGTTCAGGGGTTACTGAGAAAAACGCTCAACAGCTCCTGAATGTCAGTTTAGCAGCTGCAATGTACATGAGCCCTTAGGCTTCAAAAACAAAACAAATCCATCAGAGAGATAGCAGCAACATTAGTGGTGGACAAATCAACAGTTTGGTACATTCTGAGGAAAGAAGAACGCACTGGTGAGTTCAGCAACATAAAAAGGCATGGACGTCCACAGAAGACAACAGTGGTGGATGATCACAGGATCCTCTCTATGGCAAAGAAAAACTCATTCACAACATCCAGACAAGTGAAGGAAGTGGGCGTATCATTGTCAAAGTCTACAATCAAGAGAAGACTTCACGAGAGCTAATACTGAGGGTTCACCACAAGGTACAAACCATTCATAAGCCTGAAGAATAGAGAAGCCAGATTAGACTTTGCCAAAAAAACATCTAAAAACGCCAGACCAGTTCTGGAAAAGCATTCTTTGGACGGATGAAACGAAGATTAATCTGTACCAGAATGACGGGAAGAAAAAAGCATGGAAAAGGCTTGGAATAGCTCATGATCCAAGCACACAACATCATCTGTAAAACATGGTGGAGGCAGTGTGATGGCATGGGCATGCATGGCTTCCAGTGGCACTGGGTCATTGGTGTTTATTGATGATGTGACAGAAGACCGAAGCAGCCGGATGAATTCTGCAGTGTTTAGAGATGTACTGTCAGCCCAGATTCAGCCAAATGCAGCAAAGTTGATTGGATGGCACTTCACAGTATTTATTTATTACTTATTTCAGGTACTTATATAGCGCTGTCAATTTACGCAGCGCTTTACATATACATATATATATATTGTACATTCACATCAGTCCCTAACCCTCAAGGGGTGTACAATCTAAGGTCCCTAACTCACATTCATACATACACATACTAGGGACAATTTAGACATTAGCCAATAAACCTACCAGCATGTCTTTGGAGTGTGGGAGGAAACCGGAGTATCCGGAGGAAACCCACGCAGGCACAGGGAGAACATGCAAACAGTACAGATGGACAATGATCTAAAAACACACTGAGCATGCATTTCACTTGCTGAAGGCAAAGCTAAAGGCAGAAAGACCCACAAACAAAGAACAACCGAAGAAGGCTGCAGTTAGAGCCTGGCAAAGCATCAGAAAGAAGAAAACCCAGTCTTTGGTAATGTCCATGGGTTCCAGACTTCAGGCAGTCATTGCCAGTAAAGGATTCTCAACAAAATTAAAAATGAACATTTTAATTATGATTATATTCATTTGTCCAATTACACTGAGCCCCTGAAAATAGAGGGACTGTGTATAAAAATGGTTCCTAAAATTTGTACTTGATATTTATGTTCAACCCCTTGAATTAAAGCTGAAAGTCTGAACTTCAAATTTGTTTGGATTGTTTTGTTTTAAACTTATTCTGGTGGCATACACAGCCAAAAGTTTGAAAATTGTGCCTGTGTCCAAATATATATGGAACACACACACATACACACACACTATTTTGCAGAAAGTATTCCCCCCTTTTAAATCATTGGAATCAGCTGTTCCAATCACCTCCATGGCCACAGGTATATAAAATCAAGCACCTAGGCACGCAGACTGCTTCTACAAACATTTGTGAAAGAATGGGTCGCTCTCAGGAGCTCAGTGAATTCAAGCGTGGTGCTGTGATAGGTTGCTACCTGTGCAATAAGTCCATCTGTGAAATTTCCTTGCTACTAAATATCCCACGGTCAGTTAGTGGTATTGTAACAAAGTGGAAGCAACTGGGAACAACAGCAACTCAGCCACAAAGTGGTAGGCCACGTAAAATGACAGAGCTGGGTCAGTGCATGCTGAAGCACACAGTGTGCAGAAGTTGCAAACTGTCTGCAGATTCAATAGCTAAAGACCTCCAAACTTTGTGTGGCCTTCAGATTAACACAACAGTGTGTAGAGAGCTTCATGGAATGGGTTTCCATGGCTGATCAGCTGCATCCAAGACTTACATCACCAAGTGCAATGCAAAGTGTCAGATGCAGTGGTGTAAAGCACGCCGCCACTGGACTCTGGAGCAGTGGAAACGTGTTCTCTGGAGTGACAAATCACGCTTCTCTGTCTGGCAATCCGATGGATGTGTCTGGGTTTGGTGGTTGCCAGGAGAACAGTACTTTCCTGACTGCACTGTGCCAAGTGTAAAGTTTGGTAGAGGGGGGATTATGGTGTGGGGTTGTTTTTCAGGGGTTGGGCTTGGTCCCTTAGTTCCAGTGAAGGGAACTCTTAAGGCATCAGCATAATAAGACATTTTGGACAATTTCATGGTCCCAACTTTGTGGGAACAGTTTGGGGATGGCCCCTTCCTGTTCCAACATGACTGCGCACCAGTGCACACAGCAAGGTCTATAAAGACATGGATGAGCAAGTTTGGGGTGGAGGAACCTGACTGTCTTGATCTCAACCTGACAGGACACCTTTGGGATGAATTAGAGCGGAGACTGCAAGCCAGGCCTTCTCATCTGACATCAGTGCCTGACCTCACAAATACACTTCTGGAAGAATGGTCAAACATTCTCATAGACACACTCCTAAACCTTGTGGACAGCCTTCCCAGAAGAGTTGAAGCTGTTATAGCTGCAAAGGGTGAGCCAACTCCATATTGAACCCTACAGACTACGACTGGGATGACTAATTACTTGTGTGCGTGTAAAGGCAGGCGTCCCATATATATTATATACACACACACACACATATACACATACATACACATACATACACTTTTCATGTGACAACACTGAAGAAATGACACTTGGCTACAATGTAAAGTAGTGAGTGTACAGCTTGTATAACAGTGTAAATTTGCTGTCCCCTCAAAACAACTCAACACATAGACATTAATGTCTATGTGTATGCCCATGTGGGCTTCTATATGTTGTGAGGACTAAAGGAACTTTAAAAGAAAGGATTAAAGAACATGTATATAAGGAACATCACCTAAAATATCCAATCATTTTAGGATAGCCCATAATAAAGATTACAGAAATCTTCAGTATTGGGGACTGGAAACATATAAAGAACATTGGAGAGGGGACAATATGATTAGGGAGTTAAGTAAAAAGGATTCATGGTGGATTTACGAGTTGGGGTCCCTTGTTCCCAATGGGTTGAATGCCGCATTTAATTTGACGTGTTTTTGAGTACTTTTTAGACACACCTGTTATATAAGCCGATAGAATAAAATAATTACAAAAACGTGAGGGGTGTACTCAGTACTTACTTCTGGGAGATTGTGTGTGTGTGTGTGTGTGTGTGTGTGTGTGTGTGTGTGTGTGTGTGTGTGTGTGTGTGTGTGTGTGTGTGTGTGTGTATATATATGTGTATATATATATATATATATATATATATATATATATATACACAGTTGCAAGAAAAAGTATGTGAACCCCTTGGGATTACATGGAGTTTTGCATGAATTGGGCATAAAATGTGCTCTGAACGTCATCTAAGTCACAACAATAGAAGAACACAGTCTGCTGAACATAATACTACACAAACATTAGATGTTGCCATGGTTTAATTGCACATAACATGTAAACATTCACAGTACAGGGAGGAAAAAGTATGTGAGGCCCTAGCTTAATGACTTCTCCCAGAGCTAATTGGAGCCAGGAGTGCGCCAACCTTGACTCCAATCAGTGTGATGATATTGGATGTGTTGCTGACAGCTGTCCTGCCCTTAAAAAACACACACATGTTTTGGGTTTACTGGTTTCAAGAAGCACTGTCTGATGTGAACCATGCCTCGCAGAAAAGAGCTCTCAGAAGTCCTACGATCAAGAATTGTTGACTTGCATGAAGCTGGAAAGGGTTACAAAAGTATCTCCAAAAGCCTTGATGTTCATGTGTCCATGGTAAGACAGACTGTCTACAAATGGAGAAAGTTTAGCACTGTTGCTACTCTCCCTAGACGTGGTCATCCTGTAAAAATGACTGCAAGAGCACACCGCAGAATGCTGCATGAGGTAAAGAAGAATCCCAGAGTGTCAGCTAAAGACCTACAGAAATCTCTGGCACATACTAACATTTTTGTTGACACATCTACAATAAGGAAAACATTAAACAAGAATGGAGTACATGGGAGGACACCACGGAGGAAGCCATTGCTGTCCAAAAAGAATATTGCAGCACGTTTCAAGTTTGCAGAAGAGCACCTGGATGTTCCACAGCACTACTGGCAAAATATACTGTGGACAGATGAAACCAAGATTGAGTTGTTTGGGAAGAACACACAACACTATGTGTGGAGAAAAAAGGCACAGCACACCAACATCAAAACCTCATCCCCACTGTAAAACATGGCGGAGGGAGCATCATGGTTTGGGGCTGCTTTGCTGCTTCAGGGCCTGGACGGATTGTTGTCATTGATGGGAAAATGAATTCCAGAGTTTATCAAGACATTTTGCAGGAAAACGTACGACCATCTGTCTGCCAACTGAAGCTCCGCAGAGGATGGGTGATGCACCAGGACAATGACCCAAAGCATACAAGTAATTCAACAAAACAATGGCTGCAACAGCACAGAATACGCCTTCTGGAGTGGCCCAGTGAGAGTCCTGACCTCAACCCGATTGAAATGCTGTGACATGACCTTAAGAAAGCGATTCACACCAGACATCCCAAGAATATTGCTACACTGAAACAGTTTTGTGAAGAGGAGGGGTCCAAAATGACTCCAGATCATTGTGCAGGTCTGATCTGCAACTACAGGAAACGTTTGGTTGAGGTTATTGCTGCCAAAGGAGGGTCAACCAGTTATTAAGTCCAAAGGTTCACATACTTTTTCCTCCCTGCACTGTGAATGTTTACATGTTATGTGCAATTAAACCATGGCAACATCTAATGTTTGTGTAGTATTATGTTCAGCAGACTGTGTTCTTCTATTGTTGTGACTTAGATGACGTTCAGAGCACATTTTATGCCCAATTCATGCAAAACTCCACGTAATCCCAAGGGGTTCACATACTTTTTCTTGCAACTGTATATATATATATATATATATATATATATATATATAATATATACACACACACACATATAAATATATATATAAATATACATACACACACACATATACACACACGTGGTTTATGAAGTGGGAAGGTACATGGTTGTAGCAAAATCAACAACAGCAAATAACTGGGCATCAAGTGCACTCTCAGGCCTAGCTTACACTTGCAGTTGGGGGGTGATAAAAAACAGGGGGTTGAGACAGTTTTACTGCCTCCTAGGCTTCAAAGATAGCCGTGTAGGGATATACACATGCCGCAATGCATTTAACAAAAATTATCCCCAATGTTGTTCAATGGGCAATCCATGGTGGTGGGGACTTTTAGGGCTGACAGCGGGCAGTGAGGAGGAGACATAATACCTCCTCACCGCCTGTCAAATTCCCTGTGAAACGTGATCCACCATAGATCACTCTTCAGAGGGATAATGCACATGTAAACTAGTCTTCAAAGTCCTAAACACTGCTGTTTACATATAGTTTGTTATTTACGATGTGCCATTAGGTAAGCAGCAGATGTCACTGTTTAAATGGTCTGCCAGGGCATCCTTTCTTGACTTGTTATAAATCTTATGGAAGGAGTTGATTAAGCTTGAAGATTACATCAGTTGATGAAGCCAAATCACCTGTTTATCCTCCAGGCTGCAGGCAGGCTGCTCTTTCTCTGTATGGCATTCTTCAGCTATTCGACAGGCATCAAGCTCTGGTAAATGAGGATGCTGTGAAGTCTGTGTCCCCAGAATCTCTCCATGGATGCTGTGCACACTGCTTGTATGGACGAGACTTGGCTCCTCGCTATCTCTATTCCAAGAGTCTGTTTCTCCTGCTATAGGCTCCGGATGTGGCTCACACACAGGACTGCTATCACTGCCAGGAGCTGTTTGCATAAGGGGCCAAGTTTCTGCAAGCTCTCCACAGGCCGAGTGTGAAGTAGATCCAAAAAATGCTGGGATCACGTCTGCTACAGAATCGGCATTCCTGAAAAATCAAAGATTACCAACAATGACTTTTATACTTGTGTAAGGTTCAAGAGTCTATCACATTACATATCAAACAGCCATCCCAAGGGGTACACTTCAATAAGTAGCACTTTTTGGTAGGTTTAAAATGCAAATGTACATTCCATTCTGCCACAGAAATCCCCTTACATCGTATTTAAACCCAAGAGCAAAAATGTAATATATTGCAGCTTACTAGTCCTCAGCTGTGGTGGCTGCATTAGTTTTCTTTTTTCATGACATTTCCTTCAGCATCACCTGGCAAACATGCTAGTAATACACTTGGGGGTCTATTTATAAATACTTTCTCAAAAGATTCACACAACTTTCACTGGGTGTTTACACATTTCCTAATTTTATCCAATTAAAATAAAAATGTGAGAAGCTTGGGTGAAAAGATAACTTGTTGCCCTGGAGCAACAATGCTTACACACTGAACTGTATCTATAGAGAAGCAGTGTTGTCACCCTAGGGTAGACTATAGATCACCTCCCCCTACCCTTTCTTCCAGAGCAAAGGTGGAGATGTTTTGTAGTATGTGTAGCTGGGAACAATAGTCACTGATAAAAATGCAGCAGAGGCAAACAGTATAGGCAGAGCACAAGATTTCTGGCAGAATCAACAGGTATTCTTATTACTATTAAACAGATAGGGTTTACATACCCTAAAAAAAGTTCAGTTCTCCAAAGATAAGTTTAGAAGGATACCATTATTAAAATCAGGAAAATCTATATTATTAAGGCCCCATTCACATTTTGCGATTTGGGATCTTGGGCAGAATCAATGCAATTTTAGACTCATCTCTTAGATTGTAAGCTCCCAGGATCAGGCCCTCCTAACCCTCTTGTATTGAACTGTATTGTTCTGTATTGTCTCCCGTTATATTGTAAAGAGCTGAGCAAACTGTTGGTGCTATATAAATCCTGTATAATAATCCCTATACATGTGTACATAATGGAATGTAAGCTGTCCTCAATGTCTATGGTCATCTTAGAATGTAAGCTCCAAGGAGCAGGGCCCTCCTATCCCTCTTGTATTGAACTGTATTGTTCTGTATTGTCTCCCGTTATATTGTAAAGCGCTGAGCAAACTGTTGGCGCTATATAAATCCTGTATAATAATAATAACGTGGCAATCGCAGTACAATGCGCTGCGCGTGTTTGGGTGCCTTTATCCTTCAAGGTCAACCCAAACGCAACATAATCACAGCAAACAGCACATTTCAAAATTGCATTAGACTTGTCACCCGAAAATGAGCAGGAGCTTCTCTTCGACCGACAAATGCTCATAGGACAGTCCAATCAAGTGAATGGGCTGCCTTATGAGACCCGTAAAATCGTGCAACAATTACCTTTCAAAATTGCGTTGCGGAAACGCTTGTTCCTGCTCTGCGAAAGTGTGCATGCAGCCTTCATTTATACACCGTAGAAGTTGCACAAAAGTCTGTTTTAAATCAAATTTCTACTTCAGAATATCAAATCAAATATGACCATTATCTTTCCAACAGCTCAAGCCCTGGATATAATAAATGTGCTACAGAGGGTTAGAGTGCATGTCCAGCCAAATATCTATTTTTTATTTATTTAGTTTAGGTTAGAGAAGGGAACCCATATATCTGTTTTTTTGCTTGGGGTTTAGTTTAGATGGGTTAGATCAGTGTTTCTCAACCTTTTTTCAGTCAAGGCACCCTTTAAAGTAATGGACAGTACCGAGGCACCCTTTAAAATTATGGACAGTCTTGAGGCACCCCATTCTAAAATGGGGTACCCCAAGACTGTCCATAATATTATAATGACACACCATTCTAAAATGTGAAAAACTTTTCTAATAGTTTTATATAATGCAGCAACATCCACACATGTAGGACACTCAATGTTAGAGATGATTTATTCTTCCAAAGCAAATCACTTTTGCACACTGGTCCTGACTAGTATTCCATTGTTTCTCTTCCCCTTCAGCTTTTCTCCATTACTGAGCTAATGTGATCCCAGCACGGATGGAGAGGGGCAGGGGAGGAGCAAACTAGGATGCTGTGCAGACAGCTGAGATCCTCCTTACCAACTGATGTCAATGGTTGTCAGGACGCTGGTGGCTAGAAGGTTGTAATGGCACACAATGAAAACCTGTGGCTTTGTGTAACTAAAAGGAAGGCTTGTTCCACCCGCTGGCTTTTATATAAGGTTTGGACAATTTTTAGGCATTTTGCCAAGGCAATTCTGAGGAAACCTCAAGGCACCCTGGTTGAGAAAGGCTGGGTTAGATATATTTATCAAAAATCCCTCCCTCAGTGGAGCCTGTGTCAATTGGGATACACATACTTAATATGCTTGGCTCTAGTAATATTCACAGTGCGGTCTACCAGCCCCACACAGCCTTCAAATATTCAAGCAATGGAAGGTCTAAGAGGCTATTGTCCCACAAACCCTAAAGACAGGCTAGAGGGTGTCTGCAGAGCTCTCCCCCCGGCCCTTAGGGCAGTAATACATCCGCAGACTGCACTTTTGATGTTCTAAAGGGAGAAGGTCAGGAGCACGTTTTAAGTGATATTACTGGTACCTACAAAGTCCTTTTGTGATAGAATTTACATGGGTATGTCCACACTGTTTGGGGCAATGATTCAAACCGTGATCTCTCATTTCCATATACAGTATGTACTTGCTATACAACTACATGCAAGTGTCATTGGAAAAAATATGTAACTTGTAATCAAAGTATTATTCTCCCGTTTGTATCACTTACTTTGTAAAGCGCTCTAGGGGGTTATGGAGCATAGAAATGTTGATGATAATAATAATATAATAAATCTTTACCCATCATAGAGTGTGCTGTGAGACCGAAATACACATCCATGCTCCATGCTGTATGTCTCATCACAACATAGTGATGGAATCAAATGAACGGGACCTAAAAACATATAAATAAGGAGATATCAAAACTGGTGACATACACAAACTAATATCACAGAAATCTCTACTGCGCTATAACTACAGGCTACCAAATAAGCAATTCAGTGTAATGAGCAGTGCTCTATAATTCCAGACTGTCTAATAAGCAGTGCTCTTTAAAGCTGGCCATATACATATAGGTTTTTTTTTCCAATCTACAGATTAATAGATTCTTCCATCCACCCTATACAGAGCGGATGGATGAATCTCCAGCCACAGCTATTGTACTTTGACAGCTGATAAAGCCAACTGGCTGGATACAGCTGCTGCTCAGTGGACAATTTTCTGCCCAGGTCCTTTGATTTTTCAAGTGAAGGATGCCTGCGGGGAGGGTACCGACAGGGACACCCACTGATCAAAATTCCTAAAGTGTATGGCTAGCTTAACACCAGGCTATGTAATAAATGGCAAAATACATTGTAACTACATAATAATTGTGATATAACTCCAGGTATTACAATACATGGTCTATAACTTCAGGATTCGGAATAAACGTGCTCCATAATTCTAGGCTGTGTAATACATAGTGCCCTATAACTCTAGGCTATGTAATACATAGTGCCCTATAAATCCACCCTATGTAATAAAATGTGCTCTATAACTGCAAGCTGTATAATACATGGTGCTCTATAATTCCAGGTAATGTAACAAAAACTCTTGGCCATGTAATAAATGGTGCTCTATAATTCTACCCTATGTAATAAAATGTGCTCTATAATTCCAGGCTATGTAATAAATGATGCTCTATAACTTTAGATTATGTACTACATAGTGCCCTATAATTCCAGGCTATGTAATAAATGATGCTCTGTAATTTTAGATTATGTACTACATAGTGCCCTATAATTTCAGGTTATTTAACCACACCACAGCAGTGCAGGGGGGATGGCCATTTATAAAAGTCCTCCCCGCTTCCCTGCTTGCGTGCGCTCCGTGGGAGCGTGCAGCACTGCGATCCGGACACAGCAAAACACAGATTGTTGTACGGGACCTCTGTGTGAGGTTCCGATCATGTGATCACTGATTGGCCAATCAGTGATCACATGAAGAGTAGTAAGCAAGATGTCACTTCCTGACATCATTGCTTACTAAGTGTGAAATCTGTGAATGATCACAGAGGTCACATGGTACAAGGCTATTCACAACAGCCTTGTACCATGTGACAAGCTGTGACCAATCACAGCTCACACAGTACTTCTAAATGGCTGCAAGAATGCAGCCAGAGAGAAGGAGAAATGATTGCTTTTACAGCCTGTATGGGTGTAAAAGCAATCAGTGTAAAAAAAAAAAAATCTTCATCACCCCACACAAGTAGTACTGCTAGGGTGACGGTATGTAAAAAAAAACCAAAATAAAAAACATAACAAAAACCATAAATATAAAAAAATAAAATAAAAATGTAAAAAAAAATTTTTTAAATGATAAAATTTTGGTTATAAACTAATTTGGGTTATTTTTTTTTTACCAAAAAGATAACTGAATGGACAATATTTATGAAGAAAGATTATTTGCAAAATTTTATAAAAAAAAAAAACTTTTTAACCTCCCTAGCGGTCTGATTATGTCCATATTTCTGTGCTCAAAGCGATACATTTTTTTGCATGGAGATATGTATTTATTTTATTGTAGGCCTGTAATTTTTAGGAATAACTCACTGAAATCTGTCCAAACAAGAGTCTAGTAAACATCCCGGGTAGGATAAAACTTACACCAAGAAATCATAAATTATAATTTAATAAATAATCATAAAATAATAATATAATAATAATAAATTTAATTCAATAATATAATCAAACCAAAAACACTAAAATTTTAAATATAGCGCCAAGTTCGCACATCACTGAGCAAAGTTTCAAAATCGTTTTCAGTGTCTGATGACGAATTTCCCCACGAATCATTATCACTCAATTCTGCAAGTAGTTTAAGTTACTATCGCTGTTCTCTAGTTGGTCTAAAACCGCTTTTGACCTAAAGGGACGCTTTTTGGACGCCATGGACTTTTCTCAGTTTCCAGGCAGAAAGAACAGTAAAAATACAGGCAGGGCACAGGACAAAGCACTAGGGACAAAATGTATGTGAAATGGTTTGATACAGTAATGTTTTACTATGTGATTTCAGTGAATGTCACTTTTTGTCATTTTCAAATTTCCCGCCGTTCCGTCCCCTGAACCCCAGATGACAGATGCCGGCATCCGCCACATTACATTGCCGGGGACACTGCAGGAGGGATATCGCAGGAGCGCAGGACAAGGTTAGTGACCGAGGGATCGCGGAGCAGCGCCGCATGGTAAGCCCGAGTGTAGCTCGGGGTTACTGCTTGTGGTACTGAAACTTTACCCCGAGTTACACTCGGGAATACCGCCAGGGAGGTAGAAAAATTTTTGGGACTTTTTCATTTATATAGCAAAAAAAAAAAAAAAAACCCCAGTGGTGAATAAATACCAACAAAATAAAGTTTTATCTGTCTCCAAAAAATGCTAAAAAATTAATATGGGTACAGTGTTGCATGACCGCGCAATTGTCCTTCACAGTGTGATAGCACTGAAAGCTGGCCTGGACAGAAAGGGGGTAAAAGTGTCCGGACTTGAAGTGGTTAATAAATGATGCTCTATAACAGGGGTCTCCAAACTTACTAAACAAAGGGCCAGTTTACGGTCCTTTAGACTTTAGGGGGGCCATTCTGTGGCCATTGGGAGCTGAAATTGTCCTGGTGTCAGTGGGAGTAAAAAATGCATCTTTGGTATTAGGGGGGAGAAAGAGTACCCCATTGCTGGTGTCAGTGGAAGGAATAGTGTCCTATCGCTGGTGTCAGTTTGAGTGCCTCACTATCGGTGTCAGTGGGAGGTATGGTGCCCTGTTGTTGGTGTCAGTGGGAGAAATAGGGCTTCATTGTCAGTGTCATTGGGCCCTATTGCTGATGTCAGTAGCAGGAATAATGCCCCATTGTTGGTGTCAGTGGGAAGAATAGTGTCTTGTATCAGTGGGAGGAAAGGTGCCTCAAGGGCCGGATAAAGGCAAGCACAGGGCCGCATCCGGCCCCCAGGCTGCAGTTTGGAGACCACTGATCTATAACTTTAGATTATGTACTATATAGTGCCCTATAATTGCAGGCTATGTAATAAATGATGCTCTATAACCACAGACTATGTAATAGGTGGCGCTCTATTTGCAGGCTAAGTAGTACTCTATTATTATTATACAGGATTTATATAGCGCCAACAATTTGCTCAGCGCGTTACAATATAAAGGGAGACAATACAACAACAATACAATTCAATACAAGAGGGATAGAGGGGCCCTGCTACTTGGAGCGTACAATCACCAATAAATATATAAGGAAAGGAAAAGGTTCTAACCTGCTGTTACAGTATCTTATGACGTCTGTGTTGAGTTGTATAATATGCAACATTAATGGAATAGTCAGCTCCTTTGTGTTCTGTATTGCCTCTCAATAGGTTAAACATACTAAGTACACACTTATCACCTACCACAAGCCTGTGCGGGCTCCTGCTGGCAATGACAGCACGTCCTGTGTGTGTGCTCAGTGAGCTGGGGTCTGTCCAGGCATGACAGCTCTGAGCCCGCGTACTGCACTTCCTGAGATCTGCTGGACCCTGTATCACACAAACACAATGAGACACTCATGTGGCATTACATGCTGTACTCTACCCTAGATCAATGTACAGTTGTGTTCAAAATAATAGCAGTCAGACATCACTAACCTGATCAATCACTGTTTTTGGTAGAAATGATATTTCTACATGGCAAATAATTTACTAGCAGGTGTAGTAGAGTAATAGAAATCCAACAGACCCAACAATCATGACATGCATGCTGCTGATTCTGTGTAATTGAATCACTAATTGAAAGGGGCATGTTCAAAATAATAGCAGTGTGGAGTTCTATTAGTGAGGTCATTCATTCTTTGAAAAACAAGTGGCAATTATTGCCCTTATTTAAGGAAGGAAGGCAGCAAATGTTGTACATGCTGGTTACAGTGCATTTCTCTCTGAAATTCTGAGGAAAATGGGTCATTCCAGA
Organism: Staurois parvus; assembly: GCF_062004578.1. Taxonomy (NCBI): domain Eukaryota; kingdom Metazoa; phylum Chordata; class Amphibia; order Anura; family Ranidae; genus Staurois; species Staurois parvus. The sequence goes on along the minus strand of NW_028318183.1, from coordinate 3,866,221 downwards.
CATTGTTCAGAAGAACAGCGTACCTTGATTAAAAAGTTGATTGGAGAGGGGAAAACATATAAAGAAGTGCAGAAAATGATAGGCTGCTCGGCTAAAATGATGCTTTAAAGTGGCAACCAAAACCTGAAAGATGTGGAAGAAAGCGAAAAACTACCATTCAAATGGATAGAAGAATAGCCAAAATGGCAAGGACTCAGCCAACAATCAGCTCCGGGAAGATCAAAGAAGGTGTAAAGTTACCTGTGAGTACTGTTACAATTAGAAGACACCTATGTGAAGCCAAGCTATCTGCAAGAAGCCCCCGCAAAGTCCCACTGTTGAAAAAAAAACATGCTGAAGAGGTTACAATTTGCCAAAGAGCACATTGACTGGCCTAAAGAGAAATGGACTGATGAAAGTAAGATTGTTCTTTTTGGGTCTAGTGGCCGCAGACAGTTTGTCAGACGACCCCCAAACACTGAATTCAAGCCACAGTACACTGTGAAGACAGTGAATCATGGTTGCGCAAGCATCATGATATGGGGATGTTTCTCATACTACAGTGTTGGGCCTATTTATCGCATACCAGGGATCATGGATCAGTTTGAATACATCAGAATACTTGAAGAGGTCATGCTACCTTATGCTGAAGAGGAAATCCCCTTGAAATGGGTGCTTCAACAAGACAACGACCCCAAACACACCAGTAAACGTGCAACATCTTGGTTCCAGACCAACAAGATTGACGTTATGGAGTGGCCAGCCCAATCCCCGGATCTTAATCCAATAGAAAACTTGTGGGGTGACATCAAAAATGCAGTTTCTGAAGCAAAACCAAGAAATAGAGAAGAACTGTGGAATGTAGTCCAATCATCCTGGGCTGGAATACCTGTTCACAGGTGCCAGAAGTTGGTTGACTCCATGCAACACAGATGTACAGCAGTTCTCAGAAACAGTGCTTATACAACTAAATATTAATTAAGTGATTCAAAGGAAAGCAAAATCTTCAAACGTTTTTCAGTTTATATAGTGAATGTTTGAGTTTGTAAAGAAGAATACAAAACACTGCTATTTTTTTGAACAGTCTAATATTCACTTTTCTTCCATTTTTTTAGAGGAACAACACAAATTTGATATATTTTTCCTCATGTTTTGATTTGGAATAGAATGTGTAGTGTTCCCAATGCATTTGTGTGTATGGAAATAAAAGCTATTAGAAGGATTTTGAGCTTTATTCACTTTTTTCAACACACTGCTATTATTTTGAACACAACTACACACACACACACTTTGTGCTATTCCTCTTCTAGAGAAAGTGATGTGATGAACCAAAATCACTCCATCTACCTTACCTCTGCAGACCTTACATCCCATGACTTTAGGTGGAAGGGGCAGGGGTACCAGTGGGATAGGAGAGAAAATACCAGAACAATTTATCAGGGGAATAAAAGTACATGGGACAAGTAACCAAGCCTACTTGATTGACTTTTCCCACAGTCAGCGAAGGCAAAAAGTTTTATTCCAAGATTAAAAATGGACAAATCTTTCCTTGATTAATCACATATGTTAACAACTCATTAAAAGTTTTTAGTATGCAGTATATAATACCACAACTGGATGCCTTAGGTCTAATGACTCCTTACAGGAATCTCTGGCTGGATCAGTCTAACCAAAGTAATGTAAACGCAAGAAAAGAAGTACTTATGTTTACTGGAGTGCTGAGGATGATGAGGACTCCATGTCACTCCACAACCAAGACCCAATCAAACAAGGAATTTCCTTTGTTCTTGGAGTACTTCAATACAATACGTATATGTGACATATCAATTTTTACACTATATACAGTAAATACACAATCTTTGCTTTGAAAATAAACATGTACTACATGACAAAGGATTACCAGAGCACGGTGTCTTTTCCAAAGAGAGCACAGCAGTTATTTCTTTTGAGGTACTCTCTGATTGCAATCTTGGATAACGCCATCCAATATAGGAGGAGTTACTCCTGACTGCCGAATACCAGAGGATCCCCAAAGAGTTTCAACAAGGACATGTATTCTTAATTTCTCCTCTTATGACCTAACCCCAACATGTTCTAGAAAAAACATAACTCTGAATACACTCTCGACCTGCTTTTTAGGATATGAATTTATCAGATTGTACTTGTTGTCACCAATATAACTACTATTTACCATAAACACATATGTAAGGACACAAGACTGATGTTTTCTTTTGTTTTTTTTTGTACCAAGTTGTTTTGTTTAACTCTTTTTTTATCTGACATCATTAACTGAAAAGAAAAGAATGCAGATTAAGTAAAACGGGCTGCGGGGACACACCGCGGGACTGAGGGACAGGTAAGTGGCTGTTTTTTTAAAAGTCAGCAGCTACAGTTTTTGTAGCTGCTGGCTTTTATTTTTTGACAGCGTAAGTTGAACTCCGCTTTAAGAAAAATATTTACAAAACTGTCCCATTTAAACAAGACAAAAAAACTAGAATTTTTGATACTCACAGTTTGGCTTTTTCTCCATGAACTGCCTCTTACAATAAATAACGGAGAGGATGAGCAGGGCTAATAGCACAGTTGACAAGGCACTGCATATAACAGCAGCCAGGGCAGTATCTCGAGGGCTGGATGCTGTGGTGGTTATTTTCACAAGATTCACTTTGCTGCCTGAAAAGAATTACAAATAATGTTACAAAAAAATAGTTGCCTCTGCATCCAAATTTTCTGATAAGTGGAACTGATCTTGGTTTTCTATCACGGCTAACTACAACCCATGTACAGGTGAAACTCGAAGAATTAGAATATCGTGCAAAAGTTTATTTATTTCAGTAATGCAACTTAAAAGGTGAAACTAATATATGAGATAGACTCATTACATGCAAAGCAAGATAGTTCAAGCCGTGATTTGTCATAATTGTGATGATTATGGCTTACAGCTCATGAAAACCCCAAATCCACAATCTCAGAAAATTAGAATATTACATGTAATCAATAAAACAAGGATTGTACATAGAACAATATCGGACCTCTGAAAAGTAGAAGCATGCATATGTACTCAGTACTTGGTTGGGCCCCTTTTGCAGCAATTACTGCCTCAATGCGGCGTGGCATGGGAGCTATCAGCCTGTGGCACTGCTGAGGTGTTATGGAAGACAAGGATGCTTCAATAGCAGATTTCAGCTCTTCTGCATTGTTCGGTCTCATGTCTCTCATCTTTCTCTTGGCAATGCCCCATAGATTCTCTATGGGGTTCAGGTCAGGCAAGTTTGCTGGCCAATCAAGCACAGTAATCCCACGGTCATTGAACCAGGTTTTGGTGCTTTTGACAGTGTGGGCAGGTGCCAGGTCCTGCTGAAAAATGAAGTCAGCATCCCCATAAAGCTCTTCTGTGGAAGGAAGCATAAAGTGCTCCAAAATCTCCTGGTAGATGGCTGCGTTGACCCTGGACCTAATGAAGCACAGTGGACCAACACCAGCAGATGACATGGCTCCCCAAATCAACACAGACTGTGGAAAGTTCACACTGGACTTCAAGCATCTTGCAGTGTGTGCCTCTCCATTCTTCCTCCATACTCTGGGTCCTTGGTTTCCAAATGAGATGCAAAAGTTGCTCTCATCAGAAAAAAAGAGGACTTTGGACCACTGAGCAACAGACCAGGTCTGTTTTTCTTTAGCCCAGGTAAGACACTTCTGACGTTGTTTGTTGTTCAGGAGCGGCTTGACAAGAGGAATACGACATTTGAAGCCCATGACCAGGATCCGTCTGTGTGTGGGGGCTCTTGATGCACTGACTCCAGCCTCAGTCCAGTCCATGTGAAAGTCCCCAACACTTTTGAATGGCCTTTTCCTGACAATCCTTTCCAGGCTGCGGTCATCCCTGCTGCTTGTGCACTTTTTTCTTCCACACTTTTCCCTTCCACATATCTTTCTATTAATGTGCTTTGATACAGCACTTTGGGAACATCCAACTTCTTTTGCAATTACCTTTTGAGGCTTTCCCTCCTTATGGAGGGTGTCAATGATGGTTTTCTGTACAACTGTCAGGTCAGCAGTCTTTCCCATGATTGTGATTATAACTGAACCAGACTGAGAGACCATTAAAAGGCTCAGGAACCCTTTGCAGGTGTTATGGATTAATTAGCTGATTAGAGTGGGACACTTTGAGCCTAGAATATTGCACCTTTTCACAATATTCTAATTTTCTGAGATTGTGGATTTGGGGTTTTCATGAGCTGTAAGCCATAATCATCACAATTATGACAAATCACGGCTTGAACTATCTTGCTTTGCATGTAATGACTCTATCTCATATATTAATTTCACCTTTTAAGTTGCATTACTGAAATGAATGAACTTTTGCACGATATTCTAATTTTTCGAGTTTCATCTGTATGTGGGCAAGGAAACATCTCTTCAAAGACTAATGTGCTAGACATGCAGGATGGTTCCCATAGAACTCTACGGTGAACATGTGCTGTCATGCACTTGCAGTGCAACAAAATTGTACAAAACAATGGCATGAACAACTGGAGCCTTACAGAAACTTGTGATTGCACATGACAACCTTAGATCGCTATAAATGGGAGTCCAGATGATGATATATATGATGTGTTTATGTATATCAGAGCAAAGCCATGAAGCTGAGGTCAAGCGGAGCCTCTTTAGTGCATTAGGGACATTATTCCATTCTGCTTATTGTAGAACTTCACTCTCTCAATCAACACGGACTATTTTTTCATCCTTATGCTGCTAGCATTATTATATAGATAGAAAAGTCTATTACAATTACTTATTTTAGGTTTTTGTTGTATTTCTACATTTCTTCAGTTACGTCTTGGTTTCTAAGCCTAAGCAAATGATGTCATACATCCCAGAAGTTTTCAGGAGGGTAGGAGGGGTTTTCTGAACTACACACAGCCTCCTGAGTGCATGTCAGGAGGCACAGGTGCAGAGTGCAGCCTGCTGTCAGCAACCTGTCAAAAGCATATGTCCCTAAATGCAGGTACCACTGGAAATCGTGTGCAGCAGCAGCATATTCCAGCTTGTCATTGATTTTCACAGGCTGCTGACAGCAGGCCGTACACTGCACCTGTGCCACCCTTGCTCCTGAAAAATGCCCATTTCTTTTTGTTGTACAAGCCATGCTGCCCATGTACATGAGTTCTAAAGCGTAACTTCCCTAATACCTAATATCATAAGGTAAGCATACTGCATAGTGGGTGATGTATTGAGGAACTGAAAGAATCTTAGCCAACACCAGACATTGAAATACTGCTTGGTGCAACCCTATACCACTATGTATATACACAAATAATTCACCTTTTACAATAAAATAGATTTAATAGCCACATTTCTAAATATAATATATATCCTTTGCCTATTTCATATTTTTCAAGGTCATCTCCAATACACTTAGAACGGCCTTACAAAATCCATAGAGAATAAAATGTGAGGAAGAGGTTATTTTCTTACACACACACACCACTGTCCCCAAGGAGCTTACAATCTAAGGTCCTTAACTCACATTCCTACATACTAGGGCCAATTTAGAGAGGAGCCAATTAACCTACCAGCATGTCTTTGGAGTGTGGGAGGAAACTAGAATACTTGGAGAAAACCCACACAGGTAAGGGGAAATATGAAAATTTCATGCAGGCAGTGCCGTGGTTGGGATTCTGAACCGATGACCCAAGTTGCTTCTGACTTCATTCATTAAGGAGAAAAGGAAGGAAGGGATGTTTCTTTTTCTCTGTGGGCAGTCAACCTGACCACTTGCAGCAGTCCCAGGCTCTCCAGTGGGACGAGAGAGCCGAAAACAGAGGTCGGAGGGGGTCCCTTCTGAACCCTGTAAAAGTGATCTGCTTTGGTCACTTTTACCTGAAAGCCTGTCGATGTCGAGGAAAAATAATAACAGGATCATGGCTGCCCTGATCTATGTGTAGTAGTTCAGATATGACCTTTAATAACAAATGTGCAAAGAAACTCACAAACGAAAGAAATAACTCACATAAAAGCCACCAGGGTGGCTAAGTAGACCACGGGACACGACACTTCCAGCGCTGCTCACCTCAACTGGATTACACTTCAGATGGAGGAGCCAATACCACCTTTTATGCGAGTCATTTCCTTCCTTTGTGAGTTGATTTGCACATTTGTTATTAAAGGTCATATCTTAACTACTACACCTAGATCAGTGCTGCTGTCCTCTCTTTTTTATTTCCAAACTGATAAGAGGCATGGAGGAGCTCAGCTACTAGGAAAGATTAGAGGAACTGAATGTATTCTCTCTTGAGAAGAGGAGATTAAGAGGGATATAATCAACATGTATAAATACATAAGTGGTTCATATAGTGAACTCGGCGTAGAGTTATTCACCCTGAGGTCATCACAGAGGACAAGGGGGAACTCTTTAGGTCTGGAGGAAAAGAAATGTAATCTCCAAACACGGAAAGGTTTCTTCACAGTGAGAGCTGTGAAAATGTGGAATAGACTCCCCCAAGAGTTGGCTCTGGCCAGCTCAGTGGATTGCTTCAAAAAAGGTCTGGATTGTTTCTTAGATACACAGAATATAACTGGATACTAACATTTATAGGTAAAGTTGATCCAGGGAATATCCAATTGCCTCTCGGGGGATCAGGAAGTAATTTTTGCTGGATCATGCTTTGCTGGGTATTTTGCCTTCCTCCAGATCAACAGTGGGTATAGGATAACTTTTTTTTTTTTAATGGTTGAACTGGATGGACTTTTGTATTTTTTCAGCCAGACTAACTACGTAACTATACAGAGAAGCTTCATTTCTGGCAGCCGGCAGCTATCAGGACTGTAGCCATTTATTTGTATATGGACATACCTGGACTTTTGGGTGATTTACTCGCACTAACTCCTGCATTATTTGTATTGCAAATTGATTGTATATTTCCTCCACTGAGTCTCCTAGCTCCACTACACTGTATTACCAGGACCATGGCTGCAGCTTTTTTTTACCACTTGCTCCCAGGGACATATGTATACATTATCTGGGCTGGAAGTGGTTAAATATAACTACACAAAAAATTAACATATATAAATATTAGGCATTGTTGACTTGTGCTGATTTTGCCCCATGATTAGGGCGCAGCAATGTTTTCTTAAAATACAGGTTTTATATTCAGATCCCTCCTAACTTTATGACATTTCAAAAAGTAGCTACAATACATATCAACATAACTGTTCCAACAATTGTCAGGCCTCACTGTAGGCCCAGGTGTAGGATGCCAGGACTTCTAGAAGAGTACATTACCTTTTCAGTCGACAATTTTCTGCCCGGTTCCTTTGATTTTTGTAAATCGAAGGATACCGATTGGGACAACTCTAAGCAAATTTCAGATGTTTTGTCGGGAATCAGATGAAAGTCAAGCAATGTATGGCCAGCTGAAGGTTCCATGATTGTCCCACCAAGCACTGTGAGAGACATGATCACACATGATGTCTTCAATCACTGTAGATATGATCACACAATCTCTAACATGAGGACACACACAAGCACAAATGCAGTTTCAACTAAGTATTCCCAGATCGGATTCCAAAAGATGCTGACGTTTTTCCCTGGACTACATAATTAACATTATAGAGAGATGCAAACACACAATCTCTAACATGAGCAATGAAAAACATATTTCCAGTCATGGATACAAACTAAACTGCTTATGGTCAAACCACAGTTATCAGAACGAGGGCCAAGAACAGGCTACAAAAATACTCTGCCACCCCACCACAAAGCACCACACCGTGTTCCCATAAACAGTGCACACGTCTCTGCTCTCTGTATTCCATAACTGACTGACCAGAACAAATTCATTAGAGATCCCGTGTCAGAATGCAGAGTAGCGGGAAGAAGGATTCTGAGGTATGAAATAGCAGAATTCAGCTTTGATCGCAGCCACACTTATCAAAGCCAGAAGCAATAATTTGAAAAGCGGTCTGACTAACGTGAAAGATTGTGTTTCTTTGCATAAACTCATTTATCAAGCATTTCTGCCAGTTTTTCCACATGAATTGTGCTCTAAATTGACTTAGTTTTGGTTGAATTAGAAGTAGAACATAACCCTGTCTCACCTTCTGCATGACAAACTTCAGAAAGCAAACACATTAAAGTGAGGGGATCAACGCCCGGCGCCAAGACACCATTCTGCTTTTAAGCAGGACAAAGAATATGCAAATATTCTATACTACACGACATCTTTCTAAACCATAATCAGACCATTTAAGGCACACAGAATTTATGGTTACAGCAACTGAAGCAGATATTGTAGAGGTGAAGAGAGTTTCATCTAAAGATAGATAGATGAGGCCATAGACGTCCCCATTTCAGTTATTCCATTTGTCAATTTGAGAATATAGGTCAGCCTTTCTCAACCTTTTCAACACAGAGGAACCCTTGCAATACCTTTTTGGTCTAAGGAACCCCTGTTAAAATTACTACATCTACAACTCATGATACATTAGTGTGATGGTAAGTGGGAAGAATGCTTCTTACATTTATAGTCAATGGGGAGAATTACCCCCTTACGGATAGCTAAAAAGATCAATGGTGTCAGTGGGAACTTATCTGAGAGGCAGGAATTGCTCATTGCTCAAGGAATCCCTAGCAGTCTCTGGGGGAACCCAAGGGTTCCATGGAAGCCTGGTTGAGAAACTCTGAATTAGTTAATTCAGTCCACATTCTTCACAAATTCTGTTAAGTCGCTTCTAGACTTGTAAAACACAGATGAAAGAACCATTCAAAATGGATTTCAGTTCATTTTCATCTGCTTTTTCAGAAATGTTCCTATAAAATACCTTATTGGCCTCTGACCTGCAAGGCCTCTGCATTCTGGGTCATATACACTATATTGCCAAAAGTATTGGAATGCCTGCCTTTACATACTCATGAACTTTAATGGCATCCCAGTCTTAGTCCTTAGGGTTCCATATTGAGGTGGCCCACCCTTTGCAGCTAGAACAGCTTCAACTCTTCTGGGAAGGCTGTCCACAAGGTTTAGGAGTGAGTCTATGGGAAGGTTTGACCATTCTTCCAAAAGCGCATTTGTGAGGTCAGGCACTGATGTGGGACGAGAAGGCCTGGCTCACAGTCTCTGCTCTAATTCATCCAAAGGTGTTCTATCAGGTTGAGGTCAGGACTCTGTGCAGCCAGTCAAGTTCCTCCACTCCAAACTCGCTCATCCATGTCTTTATGGACCTTGCTTTGTGCACTGGTGAGCAGTCATGTTGGAACAGGACGGGGCCATCCCCAAACTCTTCCCACAAAGTTGGGAGCATGAAATTGTCCAAAATGTCTTGGTATGCTGACGCCATAAGAGTTCTCTTCACTGGAAGTAAGGGGCCAAGCCCAACCCCTGAAAAACAACCCCACACCATAATACCCCCCTCCAAACTTTACACAAGCAGTCAGGAAAGTACCGTTCTCCTGGCAACCACCAAACTCAGACACATCCATCGGATTGCCAGAGAAGTGTAATTCATCACTCCATAGACTATCACGGACAGTACTCAATCACTCCATAGAAGATGTCTTCACTGCTCTAGAGTCCAGTGTTGGCGTGCTTTACACCACTGTATTCAGCGCTTTGCATTGCGCTTGGTGATGGAAGGCTTGGATGCAGCTGCTCGCCCATGGAAACCCCTTCCACGAAGCTCTCTATGCACCGTTGCACAGTACCATGCTTGAATTTACCGAGCTCCTGAGAGCGACCCTTTGTTTCACAAATGTTTGTAGAAGCAGTCTGCATGCCTAGGTGCTTGAATGTATAAATCTGTGGCAATGGAGGTGATTGGAACACCTGAATCCAATGATTTGGAACGGTGTCCAAATACTTCTGGCAATATACTGCATGTGGTATTGCTGCGATTGTCAGGAGCAGAAGAATTTATTTTGGGTTGTTTCTTGGTGGTAAGAAGCGCACAGTGCACAGGAGTCACTAACTGTCTGCACAGTCAATAGCTAAAGACCTCCAAATTTCATGTGGCCTTCAGATTAGCACAACCCCAGTGCATAGAGAGCTTAATGGAATGGGTTTCCATGGCTGAGCAGCTGCATCCAAGCCTTACAACACCAAGTGAAATGCAAAGTGTCGGATGCAGTGGTGTAAAGCAAGCCGCCACTGGACTCTAGGAGCAGTGGAGACGTGTTCTCTGGAGTGATAAATCACACTTCTCTGTCTGGCAATCTGATGGACATGTCTGGGTTTGGTGGTTGCCAGGAGAACTGTACTTGCCTGACTGCATTGTGCCAAGTGTAAATTTTGGTGGAGGGGGAATTATGGTGTGGGGTTGTTTTTCAGGGGTTGGGCTTGGCCCCTTAATCCCAGTGAAGGGAACTCTTAAGGTGTCAGCATACTAAGACATTTTGGACAATTTCATGCTCCCAACTTTGTGGGAACAGTTTGGGGATGACCCCTTCCTGTTCCAACATGACTGCACACCAGTGCAAAAAGCAAGGTCCATAAAGTTTCGAATGGAGGACCTCGACTGGCCTGTCAGAATATTTGCTTGGCCGCACATCCTGTACAGGCAAGCAGATATTCTTACAGGTTTGCAGGAGACCTACTTGGCATCAGCGATCTACTGATCGCTGGTGCAATGCTTTCTAGGCTCCTGTAGACAAAAATAATAAATGCACATTTTTTTACCTGCAAAAAAAATGTGCATTTATTATTTCTGACTAAAAGGTGAACTTATCCTTTAACCAGTACTCAGCGGGACACTGATAGAAGTCACAAGACAGCTCTAACTGCTGATGAGAAAAGGTATTTAGCAGTTTAAATTTACTAAAATAATTGTACTTTCATGTTGTGTGTACTGTGGGAGACCAGATATAGTGTATGCAGAGTCCTGGGTTTAGTAACACTTTAAGTAAACTGTTTAAACTCAGGGTATTCAATGCCCTCCCCCTTTTTTATTTTAGTTTTTTTTTTTAGCTTATGTAGAAGTTTAACTGTAATGTTTAGATATAGAATGGATTGGAGAGGATTTAAAATATGGGGTGGAGATTAGTGTTCCCTTGGCCATGTCCTTTGCCTGTATATGTTGTGCTAAACAGTGTCCTCATTTCATGACGTTTGCAAATGTGAAAATGTGATAAAATCTTTTCCTTCAACTGACTAATATGTATGGAGAAGGCACAGAAACATGCATTTGGTAAAAATGATCCTCATGCAGGTTTTCAGGATGATATATTGAGCCGGCCATGACAGAGTTTACTCTGGTTGGGGGATTCTGTGGCGTTCCCCAACCAGCAGAACCATAGCAGCTCTCCCAAGTCAGTCCATACAAACATCCTAAGGTAGAACAATCTTTGTAGAAGCAATACCAATAACAGTGTGAGCTGGTCTTTGAAAAACAAAACAAGAGGCCATAAAATGAAATACTGAAGATGTGTATGTAACATGCTAAAAGGTTAAGTGTTGTTAAGGGTACCAACTGAGTGAGTGGTTGTAATTTCTTCATGTCATCTAAGTGGAGGAACAAGTGACTCTTTTTTAAGTTGGTCTGTTCTTTCAACAAGCTGTCAACACATAGATGGACCAATCAATCATGTGTGGACAGTTCACAGTACATCACAGTACGTGGAAGAAAAACCAAACACCTTACATAGTTCTAGGAACAACTTGTTTGGTTACTTCTTAAGTGCTTTATGATTTTTTTCTTCTTTAACTCTTTCATCAGCCAATGAATCAGAGACTTGTCAAAAACCATCAGATCCTCAGCTCAGAAAAGTGAAGACTTGACAAACGTCGTATACCCTTAAAATCTGTGTTTTCATCAGTGTCCCCCATATGAAATGGCCACTTTAATGCATTCTCGTTCCCTCACCTCACCTTGTACTTACCTGATCCCCATCAAAATCCAGCACTGGGCATGAGAGCTGTGTCTCTCCTGGCTTGATCCTTCCTCAATGGGCAGATTGATAGCAGAGAGCCATTGGCTCCCGCTCCTGCCAATCAACTCCAGTGACGAGGGAGTGGGGGCTGAAACCCGTTGGTTGTGCCAATGGATGCAGCAGCTGGGCTCGAGAGAGAGCCCAAAAGAGTGCCCCCATGGAAATAGGCTTCCTATTGGGAGCACCAGCAAAAGGGGAGGAGCCAGGAGCACCAGAGTGGACTCGAGAAGAGGAGGATCAATGCTGCTTTCTTCAATTCTATTGCACAGAGTAGGTAAGTATATAGACATGTTTGTTAACAAAAAAAAAAAACACAGTTACAACCACTTTAAGATCAAGAACTCATTTCTGAAGCCTACATTTGTTTCTCAACAGGGTTTCAACTCCTACCAAAACATGCCTGAACTCTGTGTGCAGTCTAAACCCCTACCCACTTTAAGTGCTGGAAACTAAATATCTGAACTGCAGATAGGATTTTGTGTCAGGTACCACTGTTCTCAACCTGATTGTTCCACTCTTTATAAACATTTCCCTTTTCTGCCTCAAATTCCAGTTGGTGTGCAGGGACTGATAAGATTATATAAATAAGCATTTGATCGCTGTCCATTTTAGTTGCAAATGGAACCATTCAACTGCAATAACTGAAGGGAACTGCAACACACATAGGACTGTTCTTCCATCTTTAGAAATCCTTTTGTGCACCTATCAAGTGCACCTCTCATTTGTTGTAACATACAGTGGATATAAAAAGTCTACACACCCCTGTTAAAATGTCAGGTTTCTGTGATGTAAAAAAATTAGACAAAGATAAATCATTTCAGAATGTTTTCCACCTTTAGTGTAACCTATAAACTGGACAACTCAATTGAAAAACAAACTGATATCTTTTTTTTTGGGGGGGGGGGGGGCGGGGAAGGAAACACAAAAGACTAAAATAATGTGGTTGCATAAGTGTGCACACCCTCTTATAACTGGGACTGTAGCTTTGTTCAGAATTAAGCAATCACATTCAAAATCATGTTAAATAGGAGTCAGTACACACCTGCCATAATTTAAAGTGCCTCTGATTAACCCCAAATAAAGTTCAGCTGTTCTAGCAAGTCTTTCCTGACATTTTCTTAGTTGCATCCTACAGCAAAAGCCATGGTCAGCAGAGAGCTTCCAAAGCATCAGAGGGATCTCATTGTTAAAAGTTAACAGTCAGGAGAAGGGTACAAAAGAATTTCTAAGGCATTAGATATACCATGGAACACAGTGAAGACAGTCATCATCAAGTGGAGAAAATGTGGCGCAACAGTGACATTATCAAGAACTGGACGTCCCTCCAAAATTGATGAAAAGACAAGAAGAAGACTGGTCTGGGAGGCTGCCAAGAGGCCTACAGCAACATTAAAGGAGCTGCAGGAATATCTGGCAAGTACTGGCTGTGTGGTACATGTGACAACAATCTCCCATATTCTTCATATATCTGGGCTATGGGGTAGAGTGGTAAGACAGAAGCATTTTCTTACGAAGAAAAACATCCGAGCCTGGGTACATTTTGCAAAAACACATCTGAAGTCTCCCAAAAGCATGTGGGAAAATGTGTTACGGTGTGATGAAACCAAGGTTGAACTTTTTGGCCATACTTCCAAAAGATATGTTTGGCACAAAAACAACACTGCACATCACCAAAATAACACCAAACCCACAGTGAAGCATGGTGGCGGCAGCATCCTACTTTGGGGCTGTTTTTCTTCAGCTGGAACCTTAGTCAAGGTAGAGGGAATTATGAAGAGTTCCAAATATCAGTCAATATTGGCACAAAACCTTCAGGCTTCTGCTAGAAAGCTGAACACGAAGAGGAACTTCATCTTTCAGCATGACAACAACCCAAAGCATACATCCAAATCAACAAAGTAATGGCTTCACCAGAAGAAGATTAAAGTTTTGGAATGGCCCAGCCAGAGCCCAGACCTGAATTCCATCGAAAATCTGTGGGGTGATCTGAAGAGGGCTGTGCACAGGAGATGCCCTCGCGATCTGACAGATTTGGAGTGTTTTTGCAAGAAAGAGTGGACAAAGTATTCCCAAGTCAAGATGTGCCATACTGATAGACTCATACCCACAAAGACTGAGTGCTGGAATCACATCAACAGGTGCTTCAACAAAGTATTAGTTTAGGGGTGTGCACACTTATGCAACCATATTACTTAAGTTTTTTATGTTTATTTCCCTCCACCTAAAAGATTTCAGTATGTTGTTCAACTGAGTTGTACAGTTTATAGGTAAGATTAAAAGGTGGAAAAAAGTTCTAAAATTATTTATCTTTGTCTCATTTTTTTTTACATCACAGCAACCTGACATTTTAATAGGGGTGTGTAGACTTTTTATATCCACTGTAGCTCCCAACTGTCCCTCATTTGGAGGGACTCTCCCTCTTTCAGAGCCAAACCTCCCTCTATTCCTCCTTGACAACTGTCTTTTTGATCTAATGCATATAAAAATGTACTATTTGAAGTATATGTAAATCCTCACCTTGTAAACCAACAAATCCAGTTTAAAATAGAATTGAAAGCAAAACATTTGTGCATAAATATATAAAAACATTACAAGGCCTCATGCACACAGGACATTTTAAAAAAGCTCCTCCTCTTGGCTGCAGCATTTTGGCAGGAAAAAAATGCCTGACTCTTGTCAAAGTGTCTAATGCTTTCTCAAGTGTTTAGGCGCATTTACAGGTGTCAAGTGCTTGGGCGTTAATTCATTTAATTGGCCAGAATAACAATTTATTATAGCCATTGAAATGAATTAATGCTGAAGTACTAAATGCGCCTAGCATTAACAGGCGTTTAGACACGTTTAGAAGGATTTACACTAATGAAGCGTTTTCTGCCAAAACAAAACGCTGCTGCTCCTGGGCGCACTGACCCTGGGTGTTTTTCCTGTTGGTAAACGCTACTGCTACTAAAAGCTTCTAAAAATCTATGTGTACATTTATTTATTTATTTCAGGTACTTATATAGTGCTGTCAATTTACGCAGCACTTTACATATATATTGTACATTCGCATCAGTCCCTAACCCTCAAGGGACGTACAATCTAAGGTCCCTAATTCACATTCATATACAAGGGACAATTTAGACAGGATCCAATTAACCTACCAGCATGTCTTTGGAGTGTTGGAGGAAACCGGAGTACCCGGAGGAAACCCACGCCGGCACAGGGAGAACATGCGAAATCCAGGCAGGAGGTGCTGTGGCTGGGATTTGAACCAACGACCCTAGTACTGCCAGGCGGAAGTGCTAACCATTTAGCCACTGTGCTGCCCAGACATGAACACAAAGGATAACATTGAGGGCCATTTGGAAGCAGTAAAAAGAAAAGCCTGGACACCCCTAAGAGTGGCTCCAAAAATGCAGCCTAAATATCTTCTTTTTTTTTTTACCTTTTTTATAAGTGATCACATACTCTCTGATTTCAGCTTCATAAGATGCATAGAGCTGGTGGAGGAAAAAAGGCAGCTCTCTGGTCTTCCCAGTGAATGGCTGTGCTCAGGATAGGGGGGAGGTTCAACACAAGCATGATCATTGGAGGAGAGCAGGCCGAGTTACAAGCACAGCCAGAAAACTGACCACGATGTGCTCTTATGCCTAGTGTGGTCAGTTTTTAATAGGAAAGCAGAGGTACTGGCAGGAACACCAGGGATTTCACAGAAAGGAAGCAATGCAAAGAGAACAGGATACTTTTTCATCCAAGTACATGGTACAGCAGGAACATATTGCTTTCTGTGATCGTTATGATGTTAGCACATTCCCATTACAGCAGAGCCTGATTGTCTCCTGGTTTGCTTCCTCTTACAGGCTGTATGCTAGCAAAGTACTAACTGCAAAAGAGGTTGTATACTGTCCCACCACCAGGTCCTCAATCTTCCCTCTGTTCAAGAGCTAGGGCTACCTAAAGAATTGTCATGTTCGACACTAGGGATGTCTGATACCTGCTCCCCCACTGTCCACAGGGATGTCTGATACCTGCTCCCCCACTGTCTACAGGGATGTCTGATACCTTCTCCCCCACTGTCCACAGGGATGTCTGATACCTGCTCCCCCACTGTCCACAGGGATGTCTGATACCTGCTCCCCCACTGCTCCCCCACTGTCCACAGGGATGTCTGATACCTGCTCCCCCACTGTCCACAGGGATGTCTGATACCTGCTCCCCCACTGTCCACAGGGATGTCTGATACCTGCTCCCCACTGTCCACAGGGATGTCTGACACCTGCTCCCCCACTGTCCACAGGGATGTCTGATACCTGCTCCCCCACTGTCCACAGGGATGTCTGATACCTGCTCCCCCACTGTCCACAGGGATGTCTGATACCTGCTCCCCACTGTCCACAGGGATGTCTGATACCTGCTCCCCCACTGTCCACAGGGATGTCTGATACCTGCTCCCCCACTGCTCCCCCATTGTCCACAGGGATGTCTGATACCTGCTCCCCCACTGTCCACAGGGATGTCTGATACCTGCTCCCCACTGTCCACAGGGATGTCTGATACCTGCTCCGCCCACTGTCCACAGGGATGTCTGATACCTGCTCCCCCCACTGTCCACAGGGATGTCTGATACCTGCTCCCCACTGTCCACAGGGATGTCTGATACCTGCTCCGCCCACTGTCCACAGGGATGTCTGATACCTGCTCCTCCCACTGTCCACAGGGATGTCTGATACCTGCTCCCCCACTGTCCACAGGGATGTCTGATACCTGCTCCCCCACTGTCCACAGGGATGTCTGATACCTGCTCCCCCCACTGTCCACAGGGGTTCCTTCCTCTAACCATAACGGCACTAACGCTTGTAGTGACATAGTGGCTGGTAAGGAACCGCAGAGGGACCAGTAATCCATCAGACGTGTAGAGGTTATTGCAGGAGAGTGAGGATCAGGGTAACGGGGAGGGATGGGGGGGGGACTTTTATGGGTTGTATAATAATGGACCTCATGGTCCATGCAACTGGGGGAGAATGGAATGGGGTGTCTTTTGTCGATATGGTTTGTTCTGAAAGGAGTCACCTCTTTCATCTCAGCAAGCTGGAAGGTATGCTGTAACCTGGACCTAGGACAGGGCTTAAAATGTCAAGTCCTGAGCTACTAGCCAGGCCTTAGTGTTATTCACCACCAAAAAACACACACAAACAGAGACACCTGTACACACATACACACACATACATACAGAGACACCTGTACACACATACACACACACACACACGAACAGAGACACATGTACAAACTCACAGACATGTACACACACACACACACACACACACACAGAAACATGTACACACGCACACGCACACACACAGGCACGTACAGACATGCATACACACAGATACATGTACATACACAGAAATACACACGCACAGACACATGTACATACATACACACACACGTACAGGTACACACACACAGACATGTACACACACATACATACACACAGACACATGTACAATTGTACATGCATACACAGACACACACAAGTACACGTACCCCCCCCCATAAAACTTTGTTATTCACTCACAGATCCAGGTACTGCACTCCAGGGGGAGGCAGAGAGCACAGCACACACTCCTTCCTTTGCTTTCACTGTGCTCAGCAAGACGGCCCTGGGGGACACACTCTCCCCCCACCATAATTTCCACTCGCCATTGGCAAGCAGGCAAGTGGAAATTTCAAGCCCTGACCTAGGATATAAATGAATGTTGGATCCTGGGTGTGCATTTGTTAAAGCCAAACTCCATGTTCTAGTGAACATTAAATAGCTCATTTGGACCAAGCTTTCCTTCATTAACACATGCCGTGGCGGTCAGTGCTGTAGGAGCCTCAGCTACATTCAGTATACAGCACTGTGTTCTAATAGCGAGAGGAAAACTTCCCGTTCTGCTCCTTGACCAAAAACAAGTCAGGCTATGCACTGCTCAGCCAATCACAGGAAGCAGTGTATTTTATGAATTAACACATGGCTTCATCTGATAGGCTGAGGCGGAGATCATGACATCATCCCTCTGCCATTCAGAAGAAGCCTTACTCATTCGGAAAATAGCTTCCTGTGAATGGCTGAGCAGAGCTTAGCCCGACTCAGTTTTTTTTGTGGGGAGGACAGAAGTCCCTGTTCTGTTGCCAGCTTTCCAGGACCATAGAGATGGTCGGGGACCATGAGGTGGGGGCACCACCGGATCGGATACCAGGTTCCCTGATTGCATGGGAGAGAACGAAGAGGAGCCGGTGGCCAGCAACTATGATGCTGTATCCTACAAAAATATGTATACTAAACATGAGCTTTAAAATAATGCTTGGTGATCCTATCATGAAGAACACTTCCTCTTATAGGGTGACAACACTGTCCTCGTCTTCCAACTGTGCTCCTGTATTGTCACACAGATTTTCAATGAAGATTACAGGTGGGGGTTTCAACATACATTACACAATCAGGGTACAATGTTGTCACAATCAGCAAACCCACCCTGGATATAGGTCATGTAGTCACTGGAGTCCATGCATTTAGACAGGAAGTAGTTGCAAAGAGACTGCAGAGGATCAGCAGCACTGAGCCAAAGGATGAAACAAAGCTAAGAACAGTAATTTATAAAAAGAAATATAAAACAAAAGCACAATTTTGTGTGCATAATAAACTTGCTTAAACTGGGTTTTTCGAATGTGAATTTTCTGGCCTCAGGTGTAAAAATTAAAAGGATCACCCATTTTATACCTTGTACAATAAATAACAATGGAAATGTGATTTGTTACTATGGGCACCAGCTATGAAGTTCCCTCTCTAGGCATCCACAAGGTTCAGTGTTTGTGAGGTGTGCTGTCCACCTGCTGACTTCTAAGAATGACCATCCAATAACTGATGTATAATGCAGCAAAACTGCTTAATCAGTAAATGATACACAATAGGCTGAGATTAGCAGTTGTTGATTCTAGATTAGTGTTTTATAATAAGGTCAGAAGTGGATCAATGGTATGGCAAGCTTACAGACACTAGATAAGGGCTAGCTTTTACAAATATTGATTCTGGATGACGCATACAATATATTTTTATCCCACTCATTGTTTATGATGTTACACAATACAACAGCACCAACTACCTTTCACAGGTTATTAAATTGAACGTTGGTAAAGTTATTTTAGCATGCATGTACACTCACCGACCACTTTATTAGGTACACCTTGCTAGTGCCAAAAAAATATCCCCCACACCATTACACCCCCACCACCAGCCTGAACCTTTGAGACAATGCAGGATGGATTCATGCATTCAAGTTGTTTTTTGAGTTGAGTTACTGTTGCCTTTCTATCATCTCAACCCAGTCTGCCCATTCTCCTCTGACATCAACAAGGCATTTTCATCCACACAACTGCCCCTCACTGGATATTTTCTCTTTTTCAGACCATTCTCTGTAAACCCTAGAGATGGTTGTGCCTGAAAATCCCAGCAGGTCAGCAGTTTTTTAAATACTCAGACCAGCCTGTTCGGCACCAACAACCATGCCACGTTCAAAATCACTTAAATCCCTTTTCTTCCCCATTCTGATGCTCGGTTTGACCTTCAGTAAGTTGTCTTCACCACGTCTACATGCCTAAATGCATTGAGTTGCTGCCATGTGATTGGCTGACTAGCAATTTGTTTTACCAAGCAATTGAACAGGTGTAATAAAGTGGCCGGTGAGTGTATACTGGTCTTTAAAATTATTCTGAACCTTGAAGATCAATTTTAAAGGGACTGAACCTACCCAATGAAATCACATTTAGCCTTTAAAGTGACCCTGTCAGTATTTAAAAAAATGCAGGTCTATAATTTATTTTATAAATAAATGATGCTCTATAACAGGGGTCTCCAAACTTACTAAACAAAGGGCCAGTTTACAGTCCTTAAGACTTTATGGGGGCCGGATTTGGGCCAGTGGGGGTAGAAAAGGTCCCAGGCCCGGCATCAGTGAGGATAAACAATGTCTTAGATATGGTGTTCAGTTGCATAGTGCCTGTGGCAGTAGGAGGAGGAATAGTGCCCAGTCACTGGTGAAACTGGGAGTAATAGTGCCCCATCGTTGGTGTGCATGGAAAAAAATAGGGCCCGGTCATTGGTAAAACCGGGAGAAATAGTGCCCCATCATTAACATCCATGGGAGGAATAGTGCCACAGCATTGGTATTAGTGGGAGGAATAGTGCCCCATCATTAGTGTCAGTGGATGGAATAGTACCCCATCATTGATATTAGCGGGAAGAATAATTCCCTGTCTTGGTGTCAGTTTGGGGAATCATGCCCCACTGTTGGTGTCAGTGTTAGGAATATTGCCTCAAATCAGTGGTAGGAATAGTGCTCCAAGGGCCAGATATAGGATAGCAAAGGGCCACATCTGGCCCTCGAGCTGCAGTTTGGAGACCACTGATTTAAATGCTTACTTGCAGAATTTTTTTCCTTTCCAAAAATATTTTTTATTCACTTGTAATGAGTCTTTGAATGTGTTCACGAAGTATCAATCTCCTAGCTTAGCCCCCTCCCTACTGCTATGATGCCCTCTCTGTGGAGTGTCAGAGCTTTTATTAGAAGTGTACCTGGTGATACTGTCAGGCAGGTCCTTTGTCAGGCACATCCTATTATGGGGTGACAAAATGTCTCCTTCACCCCTTGTAGAGATTACAAGTGGCCATGCCAAAATGCATTGCACAGGCATAATCCATTGTCAATCATAAGTAGGTGATGGGTAGCTCGCGCCCCCTCCTCGCCGACCTCCAGAATCTAAGCAGGAGCGGAGGTGGCATTTACTGGAACAGATTCCCTATTTTTTCCTTTTGCAACAGAAAGCTGACTTCCCCCCCCCCTTTTGCTGCTTGGGCCTCCCTGTGTGCTCCCCTAGTTCCCCACCTCCACCCACTCCTCTCTAGCAGGCTGCTGCAGGGGATCTGGGATGGAGAGTTGGGGACAGAAAAAGGATGAAAAGAAGATGATAAAAAGGTATTTCCTTATTATACACAGAGCTTAGAAAAGCCAAATGTTATTTTTTAGGGTGTACAGCTAAAGTAAATCTTTCCCAAGGCCCCAGCACTGAAGTTAGAAGGGGGAGAATTTGTTAAAAAAAAAAAAAAAGGAAAAATCTGGTAAAATGATAAGAAGAATATAATTCCACTATCAACCTCTTACACAAATCTCAAAGTCTTTTGTATTTTTATTCTCTTCCAGTAAGATATTGTACTTTGTATCGTCTTTTCTGTACTTTAGGCAACCACCCCTACTGCCCTTCTGTAGTTGAACCTCGGGTGTAAATGGATGTGTAGGATCATTTAGAGAAATAAAGAGGGTTACTTTTTTAAAGCGGGCATTAAAACAAAATACACATCTAGTAGCTGTTCCCTAACATCTGTGCAGTAGGATAAGATGTGAAACGGCTTTTGTGCTTGAAACACAAGTTTCCACAAGGATTAAGAGGCAAAGCCGCCAGCTGGGAGTTAGAACAAAGATCACCATCGGAAGGGCACAGGCTCAAATTGCTCTGTTCGGTCTCCAAAATATTCTGCAGAACTATTTCTCTAAGCTGTCACTGTACATGATAAGAGATTCCTAGAAAATCACGAACAGGAGGAGGTGCCATTAAACTATGCAATTGCATTAAGGATGCCTGATGGAGAACTACAACAGCTTTACTATGGTAGAGCTGAAATGCAATTCTTCATGAGAAGAAAGCCGACATACTCATTGGGAATGCAGAGTGAGAACGTGGGGGGCGCAGTTATTAATCCAGCGTATTCAGTCAGGGTGGTCCAGGGAACAAGCTACAGCACAGCCCCAGGTAGGAGATCAGATTGAAACAAGCCTGGCAAACATTAGTCCTGCAGGCTATGCTGGCATTTATTCCGGCGTGCCTTTCCTGGCCTGTGCACTACATACGGCAGATACACTGCACACTCTCCTCCGATAACCAGACTACTACTGTACATACAGGCCTCTGGATTACAAGGAGGTTTGTGTATATCTTACAATGAAACTCTAATTTTAGTAAAATAATTCATTATTACTACTAATACCAATAAAATCCTCATCAACATCCCCACCAGTAGTTCATCTACACATGTTGGAAGGATTTCAACATTTTATTTCAGATCTTCAATAGCTCTGTTCTGTCATTTCTGAGACACACAATGCCAGTAATACTTACTGAAATCTTTCTAAATATGTAGCAATGCACCACCAACAAAAGAAGAGACTTGAGCTTCCATTCACACCTGAGCATTTTTCAGGGGATTTGAAAGACATGCGGTTTTTGTGGTTTGCAAGTAGTTCAGGCAATTGTGTTTTGGGAGAAGACAGTAGGAGAGCAGAGGAAAACTGCTGTTCAGATGCAAAAATTATTGTGTTTTTCACATTTACAGACATTTTCATCAAAGTCTAAGACATGCTGGTAGGTTAATTGGATTCTGTCTAAATTGGCCCTAATATGTGTATGTATGAATGTTAGGGACCTTAGATTGTACGCCCCTTGAGGGTTAGGGACTGATGTGAATATACAATATACAGTACAGTATATGTAAAGCGCTGCGTAAATTGACAGCACTATATAAGTACCTGAAATAAATAATAAATAAGTATGTTGCCAAAAACACTCAACAGAAAAACAAAAAAAAAAACAAAATACAAAACGGGATTTTTGATGTTGAGCATGGTCACATGAAGGGAAACATGCAAAATCCTGTGACAAAATGCTCAGGTGTGAACGGGAGTCGATACTTGTCCTGCTCTCACTCTCCTGCAATGATCTTCACACATCTGATGGATTACTGGTCCCTCTGCAGCACCCTGAAGTCCCTTACCAGCCGCTATGTCACTACAAGCGTTAGTGCCGTTACGGTTAGAGGAAGGAACAGTGGACAGTGGGGGAGCAGGTATCAGACATCCCTGTGGACAGTGGGGGAGCAGGTATCAGACATCCCTGTGGACAGCGGGGGAGCAGGTATCAGACATCCCTGTGGACAGCGGGGGAGCAGGTATCAGACATCCCTGTGGACAGTGGGGGAGCAGGTATCAGACATCCCTGTGGACAGTGTTCAGTGGGGGAGCAGGTATCAGACATCCCTGTGGACAGTGGGGGAGCAGGTATCAGACATCCCTGTGGACAGTGGGGGAGCAGGTATCAGACATCCCTGTGGACAGTGGGGGAGCAGGCATCAGACATCCCTGTGGACAGTGGGGGAGCAGGCATCGGACATCCCTGTGGACAGTGGGGGAGCAGGCATCGGACATCCCTGTGGACAGTGGGGGAGCAGGCATCGGACATCCCTGTGGACAGTGGGGGAGCAGGCATCGGACATCCCCGTGGACAGTGGGGGAGCAGGCATCAGACATCCCCGTGGACAGTGGGGGAGCAGGTATCAGACATCCCCGTGGACAGTGGGGGAGCAGGTATCAGACATCCCCGTGGACAGTGGGGGAGCAGGTATCAGACATCCCCGTGGACAGTGGGGGAGCAGGTATCAGACATCCCCGTGGACAGTGGGGGAGCAGGTATCAGACATCCCCGTGGACAGTGGGGGAGCAGGTATCAGACATCCCCGTGGACAGTGGGGGAGCAGGTATCAGACATCCCTGTGGACAGTGGGGGAGAAGGTATCAGACATCCCCGTGGACAGTGGGGGAGCAGGTATCAGACATCCCCGTGGACAGTGGGGGAGCAGGTATCAGACATCCCTAGTGTCGAACATGACAATTCTTTAGGTAGCCCTAGCTCTTGAACAGAGGGAAGATTGAGGATCTGGTGGTGGGACAGTATACAACCTCTTTTGTAGTTAGTGCTTTGCTAGCATACAGCCTGTAAGAGGAAGCAAACCAGGAGACAATCAGGCTCTGCTGTAATGGAAATGTGCTAACATCCTAACGATCACAGAAAGCAATATGTTCCTGCTGTACCATGTACTTGGATGAAAAAGTATCCTGTTCTCTTTGCATTACTTCCTTTCTGTGAAATCCCTGGTGTTCCTGCCAGTCCCTCTGCTTTCCTATTAAAAACTGACCACACTAGGCAGGAGAGCACAGCATGGTCAGTTTTCTGGTTCTGCTATGAACTCAGCCTGCTCTGCTCCAAAGCCATTCACTGGGAAGACCAGTGTGCTGTTGCTTCTCCTCCTTTGTAAGATCCTTATGCAGCTGAGAACAGAGGGTATGTGACCACCTTTAAAAAAAAGGGAACAAAAAGGTATGTATGTTTTTTTTTATAAGTATACACAAATGTTTTGCCTTTCATTTCTATTTTAAACTGAATGGGTTTTTTGGGGGTTTTCTTGACAAGATGAGGCTTTAACCGTCTCCTGCCCGCAGTATAGGGATATGGCGGACGGATGGGAGCTCTTTTCTTCTGGGAGGACGTCATATGATGTTTTCCTACTTTAGCTGTGCATGAGTGCTTACAGGGGCATGCGCCACGGCGATCAGTGGTGCGCGGTGTCCCTCAGACACAGCGGATCACCTATCTCAGTAAAGAGCCAATGACGTAGGCTCTACCATGTGATCAGCTGTGTCCAATCACAGCTGATCACATGTAAACAGGAAATGCTGGTTATCGTTAGTCGTCTCCTCTCGCTAACAGCATGTGAGGAGGGGAGAGCCGATAAGTGGCATTCCTCAGAAGGGACATTACACTGATAATCAGGGCACCGATCATCAGTGCTCTGGTTATCAGTGCTGCCTTTCAGTGCCCATCATTACCACATATAAGTGCCCACCAGAGCTGCCTTTCAGTACCCATTAGTGATGCCTGTCAATGCCCATCAGTGCCTCCTATCAGGGCCAGTCAGTGCCGCCTAGCAGTGCCACATATCAGTGCTGCCTTTCAGTGGCCATCAATGCTGCCTGTCATTATCTATCACTGCCACCTAATCAGTGCAGTCTATCAGTACCTCCTATCAGGACCAGTCAGTGCCACATATCAGTGCCCATCAGTGCTGCCTATCAGTTCCACATATCAGTGCTGCCTTTCAGTCCATTAGTGATGCATCTCAGTGCCACATATCAGGGCCTCCTCATCAGTGCCACCTATCAGTGCCATCTATCAGTGCAGCCTCATCAGTGCACATCAGTGAAGGAGAAAAATTACTTATTTACAAAATTTTATAACAAACCAAGAAAAACATTTTTTACAAAATGTTTTTTTTAATTTGTTTAGCAAAAAATAAAAAAACCTGTGGTGATTAAATGCCACCAAAAGACAGCTCTGTCTCAAAAAAATTATAAAAATTTAGTTTTGGTACACAGTTGCATGACCGCGCAATTGTCATTGAAAGTGCGACAGCTGTGAAAGCTGAAAATTGGCCTGGGAAGGAAGGGGATAAAAGTGCCCGGTAGGCAAGTGGTTAAATACACTTTAAAACCCTTTTCAGTTTACTTGTTGCTGTCTGAATTCCAAAGCTACAATAGGACATGATAGGAATCCTCTGCCCAGTGAGGGGAATGCCCATATTAGACAGTTGCCACTGGAACAGGTGTCCCCACTAAATGGTTTACCCCAATCTCATGTTCTGGTAACAATTGTAACATTGTGGACTTCCCATCACCTTCGGTCTCAGCCATCATTCATAGGGGTGCACTTATGCATACATCTATGCGAAGGGCCATCTTTGACCACACGGGATGCACAGGTGTTTCATGCATCCTTTGTACACACAGTCCCATTCTTGTCTACTGGGATGCAGTGGCTGCATGGACACAGACACTGGTCCCAATTTGACAGCCGTAAAAATACGTATCCCCAAACCCAGACAATGCGCAGCTAGAAGCTCGGTCATTTTTTTTTGTTCGTTTGTTTACCTGATGCTCCAGTGGAGGTGGCCATAGAGATGGTGCAGGTGGCAACAAAAACACTTTGTTAGTGGTAAGCGATTAGAACAGGGGCAGACTGACCATTTGAAAACTCGAGGGCCCGGGGTCAGTAGGGGGCCCCATGAGATGTCCCTGGTACCTTTTTTCATAGGTTTTTTTTGAGTTTGGGCAAGGACACAGGGGCTCCATGATCCTCTATTGCTAGGGGGCCCCATGAGTTGTCAGTCCGCCCCTGGATTAGAACCTTGGTAATGTTTTTAGTTGTCTGCATTCCCAGTAGGAAGAGTTCTCTTGTCACCAGGACAGGAACTGATGGGAAATCTTTCCAACGTAACCCCAGACAGCAACAAAAACCCAACAGATGTCCTAATGCTTCACCATACAATCCCAAACTAAAACTTGGTGCAATTCCAGCCCAAACTTTGGAAGCTAGATAATATTTTCAGATTGTTTTTTGTTAATGCGATTATAATGCAAGGTCGCCTTTAATTATGAGCAAGCACCAAAAAAGAAAAAACAGAAAGCCACCATTTGCCCTCATACCATGGAGCGGGTTATGAATGCTTGGCAAACACATTGTTTGGCTTTACATTACATTTATGCCTTTTGTAATTAGATAAATACACACAGCTGAACGGGTCACAGAGGCACAATGAACCTCTTTAAAACGTCCTCCCTTTCAACAAAGAATACAGCGATTGTTTCAGACTGCGATGAGGGAAGATCAGACATCCAGTGTAATGTGATTCCTCAAACACAAGATATTGTACAAGCTGAGAAGCTATTCATGAAGAAGGCAGCACAAGAGATAGTCTCATGCACCTCTGATGTGTCGGATGCACAATTGCTCAAGTGGCCAAGAGAGGTTTAGGAGAGAACAAAGCCATTTATTTCCAGTGCTCAGCAACTTGTGCAGAGGAATGCAGACAGGCCTTATTGCCGCTGGACTCCTCTAGTGAAAACAGCACAGCATGTATAAGGGGAAGAGGACTGGAGTGCTATGCTAGAAATCAGGCTTCTTAAGGGAAAAATTCACCTTTACACAAAAAATAATAAATGCACATTTTTTGCAGGTAAAAAAAAGTGCATTTATTATTTTTTGTTTTAGGAGCCTCTAAAACATTGCACCAGCGATCAACAGATCGCTGATGCCATGCCGGTCTCCTGCAGACTCTCAACGTATCTGCTTACTCGTACATCCCGTATGAGCAAGCCGATACTTCTGACAGGAAGAATCAATGAACTACCATAGCGCTCCACAGCGCCGTGGTAGATCATTAAAGATTACAAGCTGACAGCCGCTAAGGCTGTTGGGACCTGTAGTTCATTCATTCACAGAGGACTGTTTTTGAAAAGTGACAGCTGGTGTGGGGAACTTCTCCCCATACTTCTGTCATAGGGAGAGGGGGGCAGCAGTCGGCGGCTAAAGGATCGGGAACATGTTACGTAAAAACAGGTGGAACATGCAACATGTTCCCAAAGGTGAACTTATCCTTTAAATATGAAGGTGAATGACGATTCACAGCAGGTGTATTCTGACTGCAAAATATGCAGCAACATCATTATTTTATAGAAGTGATATTTATCAGAACTGTATTGTGAAAGATCACATACACAAGTCTGTATTATATTGAGGCATTTAACAGAATTTACCTGCTGCACATACATTGTTCCCAGGACCAATGAAAATAGAAGGCCTCATTATTATGAGATTTTACTCATCGATAATCAATAATGCATCAATAATCCTGCAGAATTTGGTGTTTGGATTCCCAAGTGGATGGGGATAGTTGTAGCCGCTGAGCCTATACAAAGCAAGGACAGGCTGACAGTGGCTGCAGCTGCATGCAGGTGTTCAGATCTAATCTGGAATGGAGAAGCTACCTGCTGTTACCTTTATGACCACCCACCTAATATTGAGCAGGTCCCCCTTTTGCCACCAAAAGAGCCCTGACCTGTCAAGTAATGGATACCACTAGACCTCTGAAGGTATGCTGTGGTATCTGGTACCAAGCAGTCTGTAGCAGATCTTTTAAGTCCTGTAAGTTACGAGGTGGGGCCTTCATGAATTGAACTTGTTTTTTCAGAACATCTCACAGATGCTTGATTGGATTGAGATCTAGTAGGGTGTGGTAGGGTGCATTATCCTGGTGAAAGAGGCCACTGCCATCAAGGAATAGTTTTCATGAAGGGGTGTAATTGGTTGGCAACAATGTTTAGGTAGTATGACAAAGTAACATTCACATGAATAGCAGCACTCATGGTTTCCCAGCAGAACATTACCCAAAGCATCATACTGCCTTTACCAGCATGCCTTCTTCCCATAATGCATCTTGGTGCCATCTCTTCCCCAAGGTAATCAATGCACATGCCCCCAGCCATCCATATGATGAAGAAGAAAATGTGAAGAAGGCCACCTTCTTCCATTGCTCTGTGGTCCAGTTCTGATGCTCATGTACCTGTTGTGGACACTTTTGGCTATGGACATGTGTCAGCATGGACATCCCGAGAGGTCAGCAACTACACAGCCTCATACACAACAAACTGCGATGCCCATTTTTTCTGCTTTCAACACATCAACAAGGGACAACATGTTTACTTGCAGACTAATATATCCCACAGACTTTCAGAGATCATTGTAGCGAGATAATCAATGTTATTCACTTAAATTTTCAGTGTTCATAAGAATTGGTTTGCATTTGTATGCGCTCTATAAAGCATAACACCGGTTAAAAATGTTATTTTGTCGTGTGGGGCTGTGCCCGGGACTGCATGGGTTAAGTGCTTGTTTTGTCTAGGGGCTCAGGGTAAAGCTATACTTACCCATTCCGATTCTCCGAAAAGCCATGCTCACCCACATCCAGCAGTGGACTGTTCCTCCCGTCCCTAGCTGGTCTATAGGCATGATGAGGTCAGGAACAGCCCATTCACAAGACCGCAAGCGTACGGGAGGGCAGAAGCATTGAGGACCGTTCTTGCACTTGGAGGGTCGGCGGATTAGGCAAGTATATCTTTACTTTCTGAGCCCCTAGACAAAAACAAGCATTTAACCCATGCACTGTGGGCACAGCCCCACTGTATGGGAAAATAAAAAATTTGCCCAGATTTCTTCTTTAAAGCACATCCTTGCTTGCTCTTTGCCCAATGACCCTCCCAACCTGTAAGGAAAAAATATAAATACTCGGAACCCAATGTTGTGTCACATGATGGTAAAAGGAGCTTTTAAAGAAGTTTTTTTTGGGGGACGGTGTTTTTATGCGGAAAATGCCAAGCTGGACCAAAGTGCTTACATGTTTTGGTGTTGATGTTTGATCAGTGACCTCTACAAATTCACTCAGCCTACAGCAGTGTGCATTTACAATTTGTAAATGTTCCAAAATAGATACCAATGTACTTAGAATTTATTATACCCCTTTATAAGGCGTAGGTCATACCATAGTATTATTTTTGCAAAAAGGGTTGCGGTTGTTCTAAAACATCCACTGTGAATCAATTCTGAATAATAATAAAACAGAGTTCTCTTGAATAAAAAAAAGGAAGAAAGAAATGAAAAGGTTGCTCAATCAGTAGTTACAGTATGTATTTAGAGTGGTCACTTATAAGCACTCAGGAGCTATTGTATGGTGGAATGTGGCACTACACTTCTTTGAGTTACAATTATTAATCATCCTGAGCACACACCCATTAGTTATTCAGCTAACATTCAAGACATTAAATCATTTGTGACACCGAGGGCTGCTGAAAACACCATCCAGATGGGGGACTGATGTGAGTGTTTAGCTTTCCACATATCTCAGCGTGATCAAAGTGCTCCTATATAATACCATACACTCAAGCCATCAGTTACAGAGTATTCATTTCTTATCCCCACATCACATACATGGGAACAGAACCTGTGCAGTACAGGCAGTTACAGGCAGCTTTGCTAGCCTGTCTCCTCACACCAGTGCTCAAGCAAATGTTTACCGAGAACTTAATGATCGGTAACAGAAATGTAATAGAAAAGGTCATTTACACAGTTGTAAACTTTCTGGCATCAAGATCGAATTTCCATGCTGCTGCACCCATTTGTTTGGGGAAGTTGGTGCTTAGAAGATGGCAGCGGCTGTGCATCATACCTTGATCTACTCTCCAGTGCAACATGAATATTTTGCATTTCAGGTTCTTTTTCACCTAGATGTTTTCCTCAATGTTTTACCTCTTTGGAAAAACCTGTTGCTTCCCATGTAACACTTCTGTGCAGCGTCAAAAGGGTGGGCTTTAACGCCAATATTTCTGTGCTGAAAGCGCACACCCAGTACAGAAACCAAGCTGTCAAAGACAGCTCTTGGTCCCCACTAGCCGGTGGGACCGGATTCCAATCAAGTGACAACTGTGACAACCAATCACAATGGTCACATGATCGGTGATCCTTCTTGGCTCCCAGGGCTTCAGAAGGCACATCGAGGCAGGCAGGAAGGGATTAAACAACTATGCTTTCTTTTTCTTTTTTTTTTTTACACTTCCGCAATTGGACTTTGCTTTCTTCCATACTGTGTTGCATCTATAAGTTTGTAGGGCAGCTTTTCCCAACCTTTTTACCACAGAGGAACCCCTAAAAAAATGTTCAGGTCTTGGGGAACCCTTAGTGGAGGTTTACATATTTCAGTTCTGTACAGGTTTTTATTACGAAGATGCAAGCCAGTTTCCAAGTAGTAAAGGTTCAATACTAGCACCTATGGATACCAGCACCTATGGATATACACGCAACCAACATTTAACCTCCCTACTTCCCTAACATTTTAACTGAACCCTAAAAATGAACTATTAACCTGCTTGCTAACATTTAAGGGCTCTTGCACATGGGTGCCCAGAGTTTTCCCCCCGCCCAGGCAGCCCAGGTTCTGCATACAGCTATTGATAGACATGAATAGGAGTACAACATAGGGGTGCATGGAAAAAAAAAACAAAAAAACAAACACACACACCTTTCTCTTTTGCATATCCTCCTATGTTAGACTTGTGTTTAAGTTAGTACCACTGTATACCCAATGCATATTAAAAGACCTTTCCCAGGCCCATCCTGGAGTTGTAGCTACATATCTCAGTAGAAGCCTAGTTCAGACTTTAGGTGGGGGGAAAAAAAGGCTTATTTTTCTTGACTGCAAACATGAGCAGCGATTACCTTATTGTATCAGCCATTCTTTATTTGAAATCGCAGCCAATCAAATACTGATTTTCCAGGTGATCTTTTTCACCATATAAAGCCCAGTTGGGCTTCACAATCTGCTCTGTATATTGGCATCTTTACGGCACTCCTAACTCCCCTTGGCAGGTGTTCAAGTTTTTTTCTTTGGAACCTTCCCTATTTAACTTGCCTGTAATAACGGTTTATATAAGGTGCTCCCTCCTTATCTTATCTTCATTGGCTTTTAGATGAGAATGATTTACAAGAGAAAGAATCCCCAGTTGACAAAGCATATTTTCTTTCCAGATGGGTTCAGAAAATGCTCATATGTTTTTCAACTCAAAAGGTGTTTTTCAACAAAAGGAAAAAGCTAAAGTTGGCCATAAACTAGCAGAATTTCTTTTGAAAGGTTTTGATTTAGGAACGTTTGTTTGATGTTCTGATGTTATTGGGGCCAAATTGACGTTAATTTTTGACCACAGTGATGATAACAATCGAAAGGAGCAGGATGGAAAATTTTTCTTGATTTCTTGACTGAAATAATTCTGAATTAAATTTTAAATGTATGTAATTTTCATTTCGGTAAAGCCCATTTGTTCTAAAATTTAATGTAAAATGCAAAAGAATCCCCCTCTTGCGGTTTCTCTTCCAAACTCCCCTCATTGCACTTCCACCATATTTCATCCACTTGGTACAAAAGAGAATTTATTTAATTTCTCAGGGCTAACTGCCTACCATGAATTAAAAACAGACCCCCTCAGTTTATCCAAACAATCAGGGGACCTAGGTTATCCAAACAATACAGGGGGACTAAGTTTCTGAAAGTATGTTCAACATCATCAGGCTGTCCACTTGATCAGGTTACTGGACAGGTGTAAACACACCACTACCAAGAGCAGGGTATCCCTGGAACAGACTATGTAACAGATAAACTTGCAGGATCTCCCTTGGCTGCGGAATGTTGGCTCAACCTCCATAAGGGATCATCCTATTCTGGGTACCACTTACAGATTTGCTTTTAAGACCTCTCCTATGATCATCAACTCTGGTACAGACTCCCTGATGTCACCGTGTTCGGAAACCTGGACCACTCATCAGGAGTTCCTTGATGCCAGGTTTTGTCTATTTATAACAACAAACATATTCAGATTTCAAGACTACCGGGAAAATGGAAGTTGTAAATCTGTCCTGGCCATCCAGACCAGACCTCTTCTCCCCTGCCGACCTGGCAGTCCTCCCAAATTAGACACTATCTACTTTCTATTTTGCTTCCCCACACCTCTTAGGCACAGTCTCTCCATTGCCTAAACTACATTGATTTCTCCGCTGGAGAATTATATTCCTGCTATCTTTGCCGAGTAGGAGAGAGATTTCGCTGTGCACTTGACCCCCCCCCCCCCCCAAAACAACGCAAGTTTATCATTTTTTTCAGACACAAATCCTCTATCTCATCAAGGCTACAGGAAACAGGTTATACACTACTCGCCAGGTGGTACAGAGTCCAGGTTAGGCTATGTTGCATGTCCCAAAACATTAGACTTACCTGCTGGTTATGCGGCATGGCCAAGGGCATGCTATTCCACATCTTCTGGTCATGTCTGCAGGTCCACCCCTTGTGGAGAGATGTCTGCACTTTAATGCAAGATCTTACCAATCTGTCCCTTAAGCAAGACCCAGCTGCATGTCTTCTACCTCTTAGTTTTCTCTCAATAAAAAATACCTCCTCCCACAGTGTCTCAGTGGATTAGATCAATGAACAATATGTGAATGGAGGAATTCCCTTCTTCCATGAGGAAACAAGAGGCCCGCTTCTACATGATGTGGTTTTATTGGACTCGGTTTACTTTCTCTGAGAAATACATAGTGCTCCTGGTGCCTAGCCCTGTGAAGGTAGGGATGTAGTAGCTCAGAGATGGAGACCATTTGTTGGCCTGCTAACCCTCCCCAATCCACTCCCCCTCCTTTTTCCCTCTTTATTTTTTCCATCCTCCTTTACTCTTTTCTTCTTGTTTTTTCAACAAATATAAAACTTTTTAGTGGGGTATTGGATTCCTTCCTCTACCCACCACATATGCTTTTGCCGGTTTTCAAATTTTCCATTCTCACTCATATAACTCCACTGGTGATCCTCATCTCAGCAGTTTCGCCAGCCTGGCTTTTCATCATCTTTTCTTTTTCTTTTTTTTTTTACTGCTTTTTCTGTGCTATTACTACTTTGGTAAACCATGCTCTGTTCTATGTTTTACCTGATGCTGTGAGACCAGAGATATATATACACACATACATATACACACACACAGTATCTCACAGAAGTGAGTACACCTCTCACATTTTTGTAAATATTTTATAATATCTTTTCATGTGACAACACTGAAGAAGTGGCACTTTGCTACAATGTAAAGTAGTGATTGTACAGCTTGTATAACAGTGTAAATTTGCTGTCCTCTCAAAATAACTCAACACACAGCCATTAATGTCTAAACCACTGGCAAAAAAGTGAGTACACCTCTAAGCCCATAAGAGTGGCTGTCTCCCCTCACTCAGCGTTCTTTTTTTCATCCTCACTCCGGACACCTTGGAAAAAAAAAATGAATATCTCTCTCTCTCTCTCTCTCCTATGGTGTTCCCAGGTTCAGCCTCTCCTGGGTTAGAAGACCCCTTGTTTGGGCTGTAAACCTCCCTGTGCAGTGGGTTCAGCTCGTTGATTATGCCACTCTACAGCAGTTATTTCCGTGGGCCAGTATAAAGTACTGCTGGGAAGGTGGGGTGACTTACTGTGCATAGATTGGCTGGCACTTGTAGTCCCATAACTCAGCATGTCTGTGGGCGGGCAGGCTGGCTGGCTGGCACTATCTATATATTTCTGAATTACTGTTGAAGCCCCCCCCCCCCCACACACACACACACATATACACATTTCCTTGCCGATAAATGGTTGTCATAAAAACAGGAAATGGGGGCAAATCTTGTTAATGGAGCCCCCAAGAACAGTAAAAACAAGGGTCCTAACTCTCCCCACTCCATCTAAAAAAAATCTATTTAGATTGACATACATTTTAAACTGCATTCTTTCTGCATAAGAACAAGTCTAAAAATATTTAAAAACTCTTAATAGAAAAGATAAATATCCAATTGCTAGGTGTCAGTATGTTACTAGATTCTTCCAGTCTCACCCTAGTGGTCTCCGACAAGACTCCCCAAGTGAAAGGGTAAATGTTTAAACCAGTTTCTGTTTAAAAATCTTTTAAAACCAGGCAGTGGATAAAAGGAAGGCTGGAGATTTATTGCCAGCTGGGTAATAATCAACTGCTACTAGTTCTTAGAATTTCTGATCAAAGTCTTAATAAACTTGCTACACTCCATAAGCCTTCAGCACAGGAAGTTCATGCCCCTTACAAGTGTTCACAGGCAAACAAAACACTTGCCAAACCATCTCAGTGTTACAAAAGACTTTGTTAATTTATGGGGGCCCCACAGGCATTAACACTTTCATACGCCACCACAGCACTTCAATAGAACCTACAAATATTTGTCTCTGCCTTTTAGCAGACTTAGGTCCGAGACTGAAATATTATCAGTATGCAATGTCCAGTAAAATATCCACACATCTGCTGGAGATAAGTAATGTTCAATCTTCTCTGTACGTTTTCTTAAAGGCCATTTCATGGCTAACATCTAAGCAGCCAACTACGCAGGAGAGCTAATTTATCAACCTGTTTTAGAGTCAACATGAAGAGGGACAAAAAAAATTGTTGGGCCACCCAAAATTTGCCATTTTGGTTTTGCTAGAGGATGGATAGTTTGCCCACGAGTTCCATCTTTGCCCACCTGCCACAGCTAATAGAAAGGTGTCAACTCTTACCATCCTTTAGGGTGGCTTTAAAAAAGTGTATACAAAATTAAATAAAAAATTAATTTGTTGTAGCACTCCAGTCCCAGCACCTTTAGCCTATGTAAACCCCAGAGTCCCAGGGCTTTTTCAGGTTTTGGACATGCGACAGGTTAACAATTGTGGCTTTGTCAAACTTCATTTGCAGTCAACATAGCCAAACTTGATATTGTTTTTAGATGGCAGATATTACTTTTCATACCATACTTTCAATTATTTACTTTATTTTATATTTAGAAATGAGAGAAGAAAAAAAAAATGGAGACAACTATGAAAAACTGGGCTTGCCACACCTAGAGCTACCAACTGCTTTCTGGATTGACTCCTAGATTGTAAGCTCCAAGGAGCAGGGCCCTCAAATCCCTCTTGTATTGAACTGTATTGTTACTGTATTGTCTCCCATTATACTGTAAAGTGCTGAGCAAACTGTTGGCGCTATATAAATCCTGTATAATAATAATTGTCTCTATTGCTCAAACCCTCCCGCTGTGAATTGCAGTGTCTGGGAGGGGGAACATGTGAGACACGAGTGAAACAAGATTTGGGTCAGTCTGGAAGGTACAGGAAGATTTCTGCTTGTGCACTTCATGTCAAATAGATATGGTACCTGTTTACGTGTCCTTTAGTCATAATATATGTTCCAGAAGGCTTTGTTACCACTACATATCAGCTTAGTGCATTTTATGTGCCACATACTGTAAATGCATACATGAAAGAAAGGTCAACCAGAAACATACCTTTCTATCTAACTATTTACTAATGCTAGCAGCAAGCAGCATAAAGACTGAAATAGTTTATATTGTTTGAGAGAGTTTAGTTCCACCTTAGGAATTGATCATTTAACTTACAAAGAGTATGTGAAAGCTGTAATAAAAAAAAAACAACAGCACTGCGGAACATGTTTCCACCAATATAATTATAATACACTATAAAATTACTCTGGGTGTTGTCATTTTTAATAATTACCTATAGTGGCCAGGCACACAACGTCAGTACCTTTTGAGCAACTTTTATCAAAGACATCAGAAAAAGCAAAAACAGGTGCACTTTATGGCATCTCTGACATCTAACAAGACATATTGAGAAAGACTGCACATGTATCCTACTGCTTTGTGAGAGCTATAATTGAACATCTCAGTGGCTACTGCCATTGTTAGTGTCCTGTCAAATGTTTGATAAGAGCATCAAATGAAGTTGTCAATTACAGAAGCTATTATATAAAAGAAAGCATCTTGGCATGCCAATAAGAATGCATTATTATTGTTCAGGTTTTATATAGTGCCAACAATTTGCGCAGAGCTTTACAACATGACGGCAGATAGTACAGTTACAATACAATAAGAATCAGTGGGCCCTGCTTGCTAGAGCTTACAATCTAAAAGTGAGTGTCAAGTGATACAATAACTGTGGGGGGTGAGCTTTTGGGGAAAATAAGAGTAGTCGTTAGAGGCAGGATACGTTTCTCTGAAAAGAAACGTTTTCAGGGATCATCTAAAAGTGGACAGAGTAGGAAATAGTCAGACAGATTGGGGTAGGTAATTCCATAGGATGGGAGAGACTCAGAGGAAGTCCTGGAGGCATGCATGGGAAGTGGTAACAAAGGAGCTAGAGAGCAGGAGGTCTTGGGAGGAACAAAGAGAACAATTTGGTTGGTATTTTGAGACTAGGATGATGATGTAGCTGGGGGCAGTGTTGTGGATGGCTTTGTAAGCTGTTGCTAGTATTTTGAATTTAAATTGTTGGGTGACTGGCCACCAGTGGAGGGGTAGCAGACACTAAACAGTTGGTAAGGTGTATGAGTCTGGCAGCAGCATTCATGACAGAGTGAAGGGGGAACAGCCTATGAAAAGGTAAGCCAATCAGAAGGGAGTTGCAGTAGTTGAGATGAGAGATAACCAGTGAGTGGATTAGGAGCTTTGTTGTGTAATTGGTTAGGAAGGGGTGTACTTTGGATATGTTGCAGAGGCTGAGGCGGCAAGCTATAGAAAGTGATTGAATTTGGGGCTGAAAGGAGAGTTCAGAGTCCAGGATTACACCTAGCTCCCTGGCATGTGTGGACGAATTAATAGCTGAGTCATTGATCTTGACAGAGAAGTCAGGGGAAGGGGCACGTGGGGGAGGAATTAATAGGAGCTCAGTTTTGGACAGGTTGAGTTTGAGGAAATAGTGTGACATCCAGACTGATATGTCAGTCAGTAAATTAGTGATGCATGAGGAGACTGATGTTGTGAGCAGAGGTGTACAGAGACAGATTTGGTGTCATTAGCGTAGAAATTATATTGAATGTCATGGGAGGCTGACCCAGGGAGGAAGTATAGATCAAGAATAGGAGAGGTCCAAGAACAGAACCTTGAGGGACCCTGATGGAAAAAGGAGGAGGAGAAGAGGAAACAGAATTGTAAATGATGCTGAAGGTGCGGCGGGATAGGTGGGATGAGAACCAACGAAGAGTACAGTCATGGAGACCAAAGAAGTAAAATTTTCTGAGGAGGAGGGGGTGGTCAACCGTAGTAAAGGCAGCTGAAAGGTCAAGAAGTAGAAATACAGAATAGTGTCCATTGGTCTTAGCTGTTAGTAAATTGTTTGTGAGTTTTAGGAGAGCAGATTTTGTGGAGTGTGAGGGCAAAATCCAGATTCAGGATCAAAGAGATTATTCTTAGTAAGGTGGTCACTCAGTCGGTTGTAGACCAGGCCTTCAAGAGGTTTGGAGGAAAAGGGGAGTAAGGAGATAGGAGCATAGGTTGTTAAGAATGGTGGAGTCCAAGGAAAGCTTTTAAGTATGGGCATGACTGGTGCATGTTTTAGAGGGTTGAGCAAGATGCCAAAAGAGAAGGAGAGATTGAAAATGTGAGTTAGAGAGTGTAGGATAGTTCCAGAGGTTGACTGCAGAATTTGAGAGGAAATGGGGTCCTGGGAGCAGTTGGTTAGGTGGGCATTAGATAAACGTTTAGCAACCTTGTCTACAGTAGTAGGGTTGAATAAGGGAAGTATTGAGTGAACCTGTGGTCATGGGGTGTTAGATGGGGGGGATATCTTTAGAATGGAGATTTCATCATGAATTGTATCGATATTATTTTTGAAGTGATTGTCGATCTCCTGGGCAGTGAGTGCATTAGTGAGTGGAGGCAGTGGAGGACAAAGAGCGTTAAAGGTAGAGAAGAGTTGACGGGGACTGGATAAGAAGGTGTTAATGAGAGTGATAAAATAGGTCAGCTTGGCAGTATGAAGGCAAGACTTGTATTTTTGGAGGGCAGATTTCTATTGAAGTCATTGTGAGACTTAGTCTTACGTCACAGACGCTCAAGAGTGCGGCTAAATTTTTTTAAACTTCTGGTGTCATCTGTTTGCCAGGGTTGTAGGGGTCAGGGCCCGGTTTTGTGTGTAGTGAGGGGGGTGAGATCGTATTGTGTGGAGGACAGGGATTTTTTGTAGATAGAAGTGGCTAGATTGGGTCAGGACAAGGATCAGATTTTGTCACAGAGAGGGTCAGCAGCCGAATAGAGGAGAGGAGGTGGAAGAGAGTGAAACTAATAAAGTGGTGATCAGAGAGAGGAAAAAGATTGTTGGAGAAGTTGCACAGAGTTCATAGATAGGAGAATACAAGGTCAAGGGTGCTACCATCGGAGTAGAAGTATGTATCAATTTCTCTAGGTCAAATGAGGAGGTTAAACTAAGACGTTTAAAAGTAGCATGAGTGTTAGTATTAATAGGGATGTTGAAGTCATCAAGGAAAGTTGATACCGATCTGGGGGCCGGTAGATCACAGCAATTCTTAAGGAAATTGGAGTGAGATTCAAATGATGAGAGGGACAGAATGGGAGGAGAGCGAAGAACCTGAAAGAGGCTGCGTGGGGATAGGAGGATTCCAACTCTCTTGTGTCCATTGAGTCTAGGGGAGTAATTCATGCTTCATTCTACCAAGTAATGTGATAGACTATTTGAAGCGTGTTTAAAGAATGCACTACTTTACAATATGGGGAGCTGTACAATGCTTCATCCTCGGGACGTATTTTTCTGTGAACCGCGGCTGCTTCTAGGGAACAGCTGGCCTACAATAATGATTTTTTTGGGGCTACAAGCTTCTGCAAATAGTTCATTCAATGAACATCAGTATAACAGTCCAAGAATTATAAAATTGAAAGTGTGTTCTTCAGTATTTCAGACCTCTCTTCAGTACTGTGATAAATTCACAAAAATACTAATTTTCCTCTTCAAATTATAATAAAGCTGGCACAGGCTACCTGCAGCACACCAATTACTGAACCAAAAGCTCTAGAATACCCTGTCAGTGAGTAGCCGACACAGTGGTACTTTCTCAACTACTGGAGATATGGTGTCTAATAGATGTAAAATTGGCCAAGTTCAAACCCTTTCTCAAACACACAATGCTTGTATAAAAGTGCTGAAGAACACCTTTTTCCAATTTCGAATACAGTTAACTTTTTTAATAACCAAGCCAGGATTCACAACTGGAAGAATATAGAATGACTGTATACTCACAGTGAGGCTCATAGGTAGGTGGGGGATCTCCACAGGGCACACACTCCATATCCTGAAACCCACCAAGCTTTGTCTTTCTATAGTAACTGCAAAACAAAGTGTTCTAATTAACGAAGGTTTCAGGTTCACAAGCTCATTGGTTGTTACAAATGCATTCAAGATTTTAAATTCAACATTCCCTTGATTCTGTGATGTGCAACCACCCTCTTATGCTCCAACTTGTGTAGTAAAGACTGTAGGCTCACAAAGTGGATGGTCATGGAACAAGCTTGGACATACTCACCTGCAGCTTTACAGGTTCATACTTTTAGCCATTCAGAAGTTGAGGATACCAACAGCTAAATCATTGTAGCTGGGAGAAAAGTCAAGTAGGCTTTATTGATTGTGTGAGCTTTAAAACCAAATTATTCAGGTTTGGCTGGACTGTACAGTATCTTTACCTTCTATATTACTAATCAAAATAACACTATGCAATCCATCAAACTAATACTATAAAGGCTAAAAATATCCTTTAGCATATAATTAATAATGTTATTGACATCTATGGCACAAAATGCTCCGGTAGTTAAGTGATACTGAAATGATAACACTGCAGAGCATACTCCCTCAATTAAGAACGACCACCTGTAAAACAGGAGACAACATTCTGCTAGAATAAACAGAAAGTTCTTAGATATATCTGGCCAGGTTTCTGCCATAATGTGATTATTCGGCAGCATATAAAAACAACTGCTGCATTCTTGACAAGATGGCTGGTATGAGTTACCGCTGTCGGCCATGCTGAGTGGAACTTTGGAATTACAACTGAGGTATTTGTGGACCTAAACAAGCAGAGTGGAACAAATACTTTGAAATGCATCATGAACAAAAATCATATGCAGAAAAGCTTATCGAGCGGTGAAAAGAAAAACAAAAACACACACGAAAAAAAACGAAAAAAACACATTGTGTGCAATCCTTTAGCAGGAGCCTGCATGCTACAAATATTGTAATATGAGCACATTAAACGGGCACTAAACAAGTCTTTTGTCATCTATAAAAGTTGGTTTACATAAAACAGTAGGTAAAAAAAAAATCTCGTTCATATTAAATTAATAAAAAGGCTGGAGTTAGCATTTGTGCATGAGGGCTTATATATAAATATGTGGGCTACAGCAACAGAAAACCAACAGGCCCAAACAAACTGCCTGAAATGCCTGCATATCTGAAAATGGCATAATATGAAAAGAAGACCAGGTGGCAGCCTGATACCGAAAAGCCCAAGAAGCACTCACAGACCTAGCAGAGTGTGTCTTGACATGAAGGGGTAGATTTACTAAAACTGGTGCACTCAGAATCTGATGCAGCTGTGCATGGTAGCCAATTAGCTTCTAACTTCAGCCTGTTCAATTAAGCTTTGGCAATAAAACCTGGAAGCTGATTGGTTTCTAGGCAGAGCTGCACCAGAGTTTGCACTCTCCAGCTTTAGTAAATCAACCCCGAAGTGTCTTGTCATGGAAAGGTGGAACACTATCGTTCGGACCATAAGCTTGGATGATGATCTGTCTAAGCCACCAAGAAATGGTGGAGTGTTACAGGAATCATTTTGAATGACAAACAGAGTCAGTCTTTTTTAATAGAAACGGTAGATGTGAGATAGACACAAACAGAACGCACCACATCCAGACAATGACTAATGCACTGCAGCCAGACAGAGACAGAGGAACAAGGTCCTGGCTAAGATGAAAAGCCAAAACCACATTAGGAAAGATGGATGCAGGCTCAATGCCTCAACACCACCCTGCCCTTATGCAAGATGAAAAAAAAAAAAATGGTACTTTACAGGACAAAACCACCATCTCAAGAACTTGTCTCACAGAGGGGGTGGCAACAAGGAAAGCAACCTTCGCAGTAAGAGTGGAAAGGAGAATATCTCTGATAGGTTCAAAACATATAAAGGCTAGAATGGGAAGCTAGTGATCTAGCCCTCTAGTGCAGTG
Organism: Staurois parvus; assembly: GCF_062004578.1. NCBI lineage: Eukaryota > Metazoa > Chordata > Amphibia > Anura > Ranidae > Staurois > Staurois parvus. The sequence goes on along the minus strand of NW_028318183.1, from coordinate 3,824,940 downwards.
ATCTAGCCCTCATTAGTACTCAGGGCCAACTGTTGATTCAGGGCCAACTGCTGAAAAGGTGAGGATTTGCCTCATGGAGTATTTCCTGTGATTAAACTTTCTTTTGTCGCACAAAGCAAAATATGCATTCCATCTGTCATGGTATACCTTGCAGAAAATGGACTTCCTAGCTTTTATTTTATTGTGGGAATAAAAGTGGGAGTCAAAGCCACCACTGCCCTTTAAGACTAGGGTTTCAACAGCCATGCCAGTAATGCCAGTGTCTGTAAAGCAAGATGATAAAACTGGTCTTTGAGAACCTGAAAATCTGGAATAGCACAAGTAGCATCTACCTGCATTCTCATCAAGTTCCGCCACATCCGCCCAAGCCAATTTAGAGCTGAGGATCACCAGAATTTCTTCCATATCAATTCTACAGAACGGACAAGTTAGAAGTATCAGAGGCGCAAAGGCTTTGATTTGAAGTTGAACTAACCCCACTGAGCCACCAGAGCATCCACTGCTTCTGCCATAGTATCCCTGTACCTGGATACAAACCTGTCCTGTTTGTTGTTGAACAACAATTGAAGGTCCACATCTGGCACCCTTACCTGTGACACAAGTTCCTGAACACCTCTGGGTGTAAAGACCACTTTCTTGGGTCCAGGCACTGTAGACTGGGAATGTCTGCTTGCCAACTGTCCACGCTCAAAATGTAAATGACGGAGAAGGTTGGAACATGAAATTCTGCTAAAGACTGTATAATTTCTACTTCTATTGCCTTCACAGGACTACTGGTTCCTTTATTATAGTTGATGCAGGCTACCACTGTGACATTGTCCCACTGGAACCTGACTGGATGACCCTCTAACCAAGATGTCCAGTGTTGTAGGGATAACCAAATTGCTCAGAGCTCCAGACTATTGATTGCGAAACTTGGATTCCTCTGGTGTTTCAGTCTCTTACAATGACCAGGTGTATAGGACTCCACCCCTGCCTGTCAGGCAAGCATCCTATGTGGAGGATTTTCCAGGAAGTTTGAAAGGAATGATTTCTCCAACTCCAGAGGTGGACTCCTGAGTGTCTAGTATAAGATCCAGATACTCCAAGCTCAAGAACTTACTTCTAAAGGTTGAGAATCCAACTGAAACTTTCCAAGGACTGGTCCAAATTGTACTACACTGTCAGCCATACCAACCTGTGCCAAATGGTCTCTGAACACAAAGCTGTTCTGATATCCCACAATGGGATACCCAGGGAGTGTAGCAAGGCTAATACAGGACCATGGTGAACACTCAAGGCACAGAAGATAAGCTGAATTTCAGGGCAAAAAACTGGAAGTGCAAATTATTGCAACGTTCATTTGCTGGACAAAAGGGAACATGCAAGTTTGCACCCTTGATACCCACAAAGGCCAGAAACTCTCCCTGTTGAAGGAAGGCTATGACACACCTGGTGGTTTCCATGCATAATATTTGGATTTGGAGGATGCACCCTTTTGGTTTTGGGACTGTGAAAAAGTGTAATCCCTGAAACTTTTACAGTGTAGGAAATGGGGTGATAACTCCTTGACCTAGAAGGCTAGAAAAGACTATATGGAGATCTGCTAGGCTGTGCTGTGACACAAGCAGGTTGGAAGACATGAAATTAGGAGGGGACTAAGAACAAAACTGTAGCTGGCAGCCCCTGGAAACAAGCTCCTGTACCCAGGCATTTGAGATGGTGTATGTGTCCAAAAAGGATAACAACTGTCCCCCACTTTGCAAACTGGGGCCCCACTTGGTGCTCAAGAGGATTTGCCAGTGGGCTTGGGTTATTTAAAAGGTTTGCAGTTGTACAGGGTACTTAATTTTGGTAGACTTGTGAGGTTGAGGCATGGGAGTGAAACTCTTCTTGGTCTCAGGGGTGGGAGGTAAAAATTCCCTGCTGGAGATCCAAGCTTCTTCTGCTGGGGTAGATGAACCAAAAAAAGTTATCCACACGTTCAGTAACAAGAAAATCACAGTACTTTCACACTGATCTGCTGCAAAAACACAGCAAAAACACATAGGCATATCTACCGTGCTTTTAAAGCGCTTTCTGAGCGTTTTTAAAGAACACTTGACTTAAAAACTGCACCAAAAATACTTCTCAGAGGCACTTTGCAGGCATTTTTGAGGAGCTTTTCAGGCGTTTTTCATTGATTTACACCGCACCAACTCAGTGTGAAAACATACATAGATATACATTCACATACATAGGGAGGCATTTTTCTTGAGCTTTTCAGAAGTTTTTTTTTTTTTTAAACGCAAAAATACTTCAAAAACTCATCAGTGTGAAAGTGGCCCCATAGAGTATATTTGATGAGAGGCATCCACTAACTCGTCCACACAGTAACTTAGGGCTGCTGGCACCAGCTCAAAACATTTCACAAACAGGATCAGTTTGCATGCAATAATGATTGCATGTGCATCATTTGTTAGACATGCATTTCTTTTGAATTTTTTGTTGCTATTCTGTCTCTCAGTGTTACAATACACCTACCATTCGATTTTTAGACTGATCATTTCTTTGTGAGTGGGCAAACATTGAAAACCAGCAGGGGATCAAATATTTATTTCCTTCCCTGTATATGGTATCGCTGCAATTGTCAATAGCTGGAAAATTTATTTTGGGTTGTTCTTTGGTGGTAGGCTATGGTAGTAACAAGAAACACACAGCTAAATGTAAAAAAAGCCCAAATTTGTCCTAAAAAAAACAAGGTATAATTCACCTGGATGTACAAAGTAGTTGTGATGATATGTACAGTTTTACTAACACGTCAAAGTTGCAAGATTGTGCTTAGACATTGTCAGGGATCCTGCAGCGGTAGCCTCTAGCACTCCACAGACCGGAATCCCCCAAGGCGCGGAATCTAAGCTCCGACCTGCTTGTTCACCAGAGCCCCTGATGGTGGGGATGGACTTGGAGCAGGCCGAGACCAGGTCGCGGCCCCTGGGTTCACCCAGCTGTGGTAGAGGCACCGTTGAAGGTGTATAGCGGGTAAGAGTCTGATGTGAGGAGGTAACTGAAGCAGCGTCGGGCAGGCCGGGTTGGTAACAGTGGTGGCGGTGTAGTACAGAATCAGCAGGCAGAGGGATAAACAGGTCACAAGCCGGGTTCGTCAACAGGTCAGAACGTATGGGGTTAAGCAGGAGAATGGTCAGACAAAGCCAGGGATCAGAGCAGGAGACGGACAGCAAATCAGTATCAGGCAGGGTCGGCAACAAACAATCTACTCACAGGAACTCAGGAACACAGATAAGACCATACGGCACTTGAGCATTGCAAGAGCCAGGTTTAAATAGCCTGCCCAACTCCTGACAGGCGCTCCTGGGTCCTAGTGCTTGCCCAGCACCGTCATTTGTGACAGGCGCGCCTGGGTCCTAGTGCCCGCCTGCCTGTACGTTTTGTCAGGATTCTACGCATGTGCAGATTCGATCGCTGTGGCGATCTTCCAATTCCCTGACAGACATTAAGATTTGTTTTACCCTTAGGCATGAAGGGGTTAAAAAGGTACAAGACTAGGTTTTCAATACTCATGAACCAGCTGCTGGGAGCAGGAGAGGTTTAGATGGATGGAGGTGACCAGGTCACAATAAACAGACAGCAAAGACCAACTGATCATAATTCACTTGCAATAAGGAATAGTTGTGGAAATATGTTACTCCACGATGATTGGTGAGAAGAAGAGAGCAGGCATGCACGCTACACTCCGCCTGAAATTACATCAGCTACCAATCCCTCATCACCACTTTCAACAGTAAGGGAAAAAAAGGATAATATTGGCACCCAATAGTCTTAATCATGAGGCAGCTTCCAGTGCTCAACTTACATGACCTGCTCACAAAGTGAGTCTTCAGAGACTGGGTTACACCAGAGGCTGTGCCAAAGCTCTGGACCAAGAAAGTGCTCCTCTGAACTAATGCAGTATACTCAAGTCTGGAAAGAACCACAATACAGAGCCCAGTGCATGAAGGTCACATTCCAGGCTAGCCATGCAACTGACCCATCCAGTGGGGTCTGGGCATGGCCTCCAAAGTTATTCTGGAGGATACCCCAATCTGGATAGCTGTGCACAGAGACTAGCTTCAGCAGCTTCAGTAGGCGATGTTTAATCAAATCATAAATAATACTACTGAATGTAGGAAAAGATGGTTAGCAAAAAAAACTGTTGCGCTTTTTACAGAAAATATGTCCATCCTCATAGGACACTAGCAAAAAAACTGAGGTATGTTGGGAGTAAGAAGGTTATACAGGACCGATCACAGTTTTCTTGTTTGCTAGTGTCCAAATCCTGCTCTGTCAGTGGCAGTATAACCCAATTGTCTCTGAATTCTGTGCCCCAACGTTAATGAGAAAGAGATAAACATTTTATTCTTGGGTTTAGGTCAAGAACAATTGTGTGCCCACTGCAGTAAACCACAGCAACATGATTTTGAGTTCACTGTAGCCAGGCCAGTTACGGATTCATTTTGATTGGTTGCGATGGAATGCTTCCCTTTCCTCAATTGATGCATCATGAAATAGGCCTACTTGTATGGTCCTATTGAAGACTACCTATTCCATATTATGACAAGAAAGAAAGGATAATGTTCGAATATTGACACCTACTGTGTGCATACATTTACCATAATGATTCCCTGTGGCAGTGCAAGACCTGTTCCAAAAGAGGCCCAAACACAATTGTCACAGCTCAAAAGAAGCTGGAGTTAAGAATTCCAAATGAGTTTCTCACATTGAGATTTCCTCCCTCAAATCATTAGAAAAATACTGCGTTTCTCTCAATGGTAACAATTAGTATTTCCATACCAGGCAGAGAATTCATTAAATATGGAAGAACTGCTGCAATGGACCTTTGAAATGAAGGACCTAATGAGCTACAAGTGAGGCTGACTAAGCAGTATTTAATTTGATTGACTTGTCAAAATAAAAGTATTAGATTCAGTACAGAGATATCATCCTGAGCACATTCTGTAGAGAAAGAAACAGACAGGAAGGTCAAGCTCTGGATACACACTAGTCATCTCACATATTATGGTTCATTGTCAACAGCTGAGACACAGCTGAGACACCTCCTAATTAACCCGTATGTCCAAAAGTGCATGTATAGCCTCAGCGGGTCACACCGATGTATACAACTAGAACACAGTTTTTTAAATATAAACTGAACCCAAGTTTGCCTGAAAAACACTTAAAATGAGGTGCCTGAAAGGATCCCTTTATTCTTTCAATCAATCTCTACATCCATGTGGATTGCATCAGGTCTTAGGATCACGCGTTACATGTGGGGGTTTCAACTTCTTCAAAAGGAGATTAAGTCCAACCCATTTTATTCAACTATAAAATGCCAGAGCCTGTACAGTCCGCTGAGACTCTGTCACTTGGCAGCTGAATGGCAGTAGTGGGGCTAAATGCTGAATACCAGCAGATATAAATTACAAAGGTTAATGCAGCTTCCTATTCATTAGCACATCTGCAAAACCAGCAAATCTCTAGACTGACAGAAATAGGTGGACAGGTATACAAATCCTTTGTCAGGTAAACAGCTCCCTTGTATGTATTTCATCTGTGTATTTGTCTGTTTGTTTGGAATTCAGCGTTCATCTCAAATTTGAGAGTATAGGGTCTTGTGTACAAACTGAGCCAAGGAACCAAAGAACACCAAAAGGGACTGATCATAGCAGCCTTTTCTAAACCAGGGTTCCACCAGAGGTTGATGGGGGTTCCTTGAGCAATCAGCAATGTTTGCCGCTCAGATAACTTCCCACCGACACCACTGATCTTTTTAGCTATCTGTAAGGGAGAAATGTTCCTTATGACCAATAATGTAAGGAGTACTCTTTCCAGTGACCATCACACTAATGCAGTGTTTCTCAACTCCAGTCCTCATGGACCCCCAACAGGTCATGTTTTCAGGATTTCCTTCAGATGAAACAGCTGTGGTAATTACTAAGGCAGTGAAACTGATCAAATCACCTGTGCCAAATAATGGAAATCCTGAAAACATGACCTGTTGGGGGTCCATGAGGACTGGAGTTGAGAAACACTGCACTAATGTAAGGTGATCTGTAGATTTAGTTCCTGGTTCTTGAGACCAGAAAGTTATTCCAATAATTCTTCCACCTTAAAAAAGTTAGGAAAGGCCGGATAATATAATAACACTACAAATTGTACTTCAGGCACTATTTAGGCCAGGTCAATTTCCCTTTAACAAAGAATATATAGAGTTTTAGCATTTTAAAACACAGTATACAATTATGTTAAACTATTTTTACCTAAAAACATCATAATATTAAGATACAGTAAAAGGTATATAAACAATAAGGGAACTTCTATGGAACCTACATATATAATATTTACATATGAATGCCATATTTCAGCAGCCCTATAAGACTAAGGAAACGCTCACTGCTGGAATTTTATGCTGGACCCACCAGTAGAAGCACAGAACCTTACAAACAGAAAATATTTTAAGCCTCAGTCATACTACTGAGTCAGTCTTAGTGGAAAGTCAACTTACTCACCCCGGTAAACACTCTCCACACACGGCATTTGCAGCAGATGTACAGTTTGTTTTCTGGTACCGGTTAACAGTGGCACAGTCTAGGCAGGTCTTGCATTTTTGAAAGCCCCAGTCTTCCTTATACCTATTGGGTCTACAAGGCAGACACTGAGCATCCTCTCCATATCCAAAGCCACATTCCTGCAAGAGGAAAATACTTTTTGTGATTTATTGCACCAAACATAAAATAATAGGTATCACACTGATCAGCCATAACGTTAAGATCAATGACAGGTAAAATGAATAACATTGGATTATATCCTGACAATGGCATCTGAAAATGGGTGGAACCTATTAGGCAGGAAGGGAATATGTTGTCCTTTACGTTGAAAGCAGAAAAAAAAAATGAGCAAGAATAAGGACGAAATTGGTTAGACAACTGGGTCAGAGCAACTTCAAAACTGCAGATGTTGTGGGATGTTCCCTGTCACAGTGGTCATACCTGCCAAAAGTGGTCTAGGGAAGGAAAACTGGTGCACCGATGACAAGGTCATAGGTGGCCAGTGCTCACTGATGCACGTGGGGGACAAAGGCTGGTCTGTGTATTCTGATTCAATAAAAGAGCTACTGTAGCTCCAATTGCTGGAACGATTAATTCAGATTCTGATACAAAATGGTGTCAGGACACACAGTGCATCAGTTTGTGTGTATGGGGTTGCGTAGTTACAGACCTGTCAGGGTGCCCATGTTGACTTGTGTCCACAGCCAAAATTGCCCACAATGGACATGTGATCATCAGAACTGCACCACGGTGCAATGGAACATGATGGCCTGATCTGATGAATCACTTTTTTTTTTTACATCATGAGGATGGCCGGATGCATGTGCATTGCTCACCTGGGGAAGAGATGGCACCACATTATGGGAAGAAGGCATGCTGGCGGAGGCAGTGTGATGCTTTGGGCAATATTCTACTGGGAAATCTTGGGTCCTGCTATTCATGTGAATGTTACTTTGACACGTACCACATATCTAAACATTGTTGCTGACCAATTACACACCTTCATGGAAACGGTATTCCCTGATGGCAGTGGTCTCTTTCAGCAGGATAATGCACCATGGACTCCAAATTATTTAATATATTTTTAAAACCTTATTTTTATATAAAACGGTGTTCTGTCTTTTTTTAAGAAATGTTTTCTTTTCTAGATCCACTAAAGGAACTGGTAAAAGTGGACCTTCACTCCCCTAAGACATATAACCTCCACACACTCCCAATCACCTCCACAAACTAAATCACTGACTTTTTTTTTTGCATTGGTTTACAATTTTAAATTCATTTTTCTCTAGCCTCACCTGCAAGGGGAGAATGGCATTTCCCTGCTCCCATAGTCTAATGGGATATCCCCATGACATATCCCAGGAAGCTGAAGGAGTAGGGCACACATTGCTCAGGGAATAGAACTGGCACGCATAAACATTGGCCGGAAGAAGTAGCCAGCTTGTGATCACTCGGGAGAACCAAGCTGGCAGTGCAGGATTTGAGCTGTCACACCTGAGCAGCGGATTGCAGGAGGACAATGCTGGATCCACTGGGCAGGAGAGTATATGAAACCAGCATGCTGCATAAACATTAAGGGGGGCTTTAAAAAAAAAATAACAGCGGAGGAGAAGTGTATCTATAGTAAAAACGTTAAATCCTATTTCCTTGCGGTATTTTAATTATTTCTAGCCAACTGTTATTAAAAGGAGTTTAGCCAAAAGCTATTTTGGCCATACTTCTGTAGGTCACAGGAGCACAGTTCATTCAGCACTCCTATGACCCATTTTCAGGCGATAGGAGGCTTAAGTCCACTTTTGGCTGATGTCACTCAGCTGGTCCAGACGGGAGAGAGAGATCCCAACCATATGGGTGAATTCCACCCATATTTCTCTTTTGATCTCAACGATCTTGAACTTTAGTTTGTAGACTTACTTTGTGAAGATCCCCCACATTTACTTCCTTGAATTCTATGACACACATTCACTATGCCCTGTGAGCACTGCTGTGCCACACATTTCACAGAGCCTGCCTTCTGAACTACAGAGGAATGAGAGGAGGGGTTTCAGGAGGTGGAGTCAGTACAGGAATCACTGCTTGTAGGCAGCAAAGTACCATGGGATATGTAGTCCTTAGAAATGGAAAGTAAACAGAGAAACTGTAAAGCATGCAGGGAATCCAGGAGGTTGTAGAAAGAGATGGCCAGTAGACAGCCAGCACTCACAACATGAAATGATACATTTCAACTAAGCTTATACTGGATTGTCAAAAATAACTATTGTTTGTCTTGTTATTACAATGCTAATGTTCTAAAATTAAAATGTGTGCTGTGACCACAGAACTCCTTTGAAGAGACCCTGTCACCAATTTCAAAAATTGCAGGTAAAAGGCTTTTTTTCTGTAATCACTTTCTGAGTCCCTGAGAGTACATAAAAATACAAATTTAAAAAAATTGGAAATTCTATTTTTTCTACAAATGGCCTTTACTTCCTACCATTTGAGCTAGACCGATACAACATTATGAATGGATGTACTGTATGTGTAGTCTCAGATGTCTTTATTTATTATTGGGATTTAAATAAAAACAAGATCACATTTTACGAGCCATTCATGCAGAAATCTAAAATAAAGAATCCAAGAGTCCACAAGCTTTTTTTTTTCTTTACCAGAACATTATATTTATTTCTCCTGATTAAATGATGCATTGTAAGGTAGAACATAAAAATAAATAAAATAGGATTAACAGGCTTTCCTTACAGCACATTAATAAGTGCAGCTTTTTAATGATCACAGGACCTACTACAAACAAAGAGGCTCGGAGCAGCATGCAACGTGTTTTTCAGGGCTAATAATCTCCCTTTCCCCTATAGGCAACAGCTAGGCATCCACTTTATCTGAGAAAGCGCAGAGCATTTGAATGATAAAAGGTTTTCAAGGGCTCCCACTGCTGCATTATTACTAGCTTACAGCACAGCTCAGTGAGGTATCTGTTGTCTAATAAAGCTGCCTATGTGAATGTACAGGAGCTGTCTGGAGGTTCACACAGTCTTTCCACTTAACAGTCAATACAAACCACACCTTTCTGTGCGCCCTGCCAGAGACCGCTCACGCACAGCAGGCCCCTCGCAGCGTGCGTATCAAGCCGAGGGGGGATACTGTGCTTCGGGACAATGAGATGAATACAGGAGTGTTGTGTCATAAGGGGTAACCCGCTGAAGCCTGGAGCTGGAAGCTCACTAGAACCTTTAAAATACAAGCTTCTTTTTATAGGGGATCTGATGGGGCTGTTTTATGGTAGATCCTAGACTCCATGGAGTGTGTATCTACATGCATACTAAAAAGGTATAAAATTTAAATAAAAAGGTATAAAAAAGGTAAAATTCGAAACATTAATAACATATAAAGCCATTTATAACTCTGCCCCAAATTACATCACCGATCTTGTCTCTAAATATCACCCAAATCCGCTCCTTGCATGACCTCCTGCTCTCTAGCTCCCTTGTCACCTCCTCCCATGCTCGTCTCCAGGACTTCTCCAGAGCTTCCCCCATCCTCTGGAACTCTCTACCCCAATTTATCAGACTATCGCCTACTCTGCTCAATTTTAGGCGATCTCTGAAAACCTATCTCTTCAGGGAAGCCTTTCCTGCCCTCAGCTAATAATGGAATCTTCTACTCCTCCTACCAGTCCATCCCCCACAGTTACTACCTTTTTTACCACTAGCCCCTCCCTCCTAGATTGTAAGCTCCAAGGAGCAGGGCCCTCCTATCCCTCTTGTATTGAACTATATTGTTGCTGTATTGTCTCCCTTTATATTGTAAAGCACTGAGAAAACTATTGGCGCTATATAAATCCTGTATAATAATAAAAAAGGTGGAATACAGTATTTTTAGGAGTATTTAAAAAGTCAACGGTTTCCTTAAAATGTAAAATACACCCATAATAAGCATGTATTACCACTCTGTATAGAGCCGCCTTTCATGCACACAAGCACCTGGAGCCATACGATTATTATGAATATTATTATTTTATTATTATTATACAGTATTTATATACAGTTTACTCAGTGCTGTAAATTATAATGGGAGACAGTACACGAGACAGTACAGTAACAATACATGAGGGGTTTGAGGGCCCTGCTCCTTGGAGCTTACAATCTAGGAGGGAGCGGAGAGTGGTACAGGAGAAAATGGCTCTGGGGGATGGAGTGGTGTGAAGAGCAGAGGAGATCAGCAGTTAGGTGAGGGCAGGGTAGGCTTCTCTAAAGAGATGGGTTTTCAGGGTACGCCTAAAGGTGAGGAGGGAAGGTGACAGTCTGATGGATTGGGGTAGTGAGTTCCAGAGGATGGGGGAAGCCCTGGAGAAGTCCTGGAAACGGGCATGGGAGGAGGAGACCAGAGAACTGGAGAGTAGGAGGTCTTGTGAGAAGCAGAGAGTGTGTTTTGGGTGGTAGATGGATATCAGGTCGGTGATATAGTTTGGGGCAGTGTTATGAACAGCTCTGTACGTCAGTTATTATAATAATACAGGATTTATAGAACACCAACAGATGCTATGTACAGTTGTCCACACAATTCAAAGACTGTGTGCCACCACTTGCCTAAACAATCATGCGTATGGATGTATTATTATTATACAGGATTTTTATAGCGCCAACAGTTTGCTCATTGCTTTACAATATAAAAGGGAGACAATACAGCAACAATACAGTTCAATACAAGAGGGTTAGGAGGGCCCTGCTCCTTGGAGCTTACAATCTAAGAGGGAGGGGCTGGTAGTACAAAAAGGTGATAACTGTGGGGGATGGACTGATATGAGGAAAAGAATATTCCGTTATTCGCTGAAGGCGGGATAGGCTTCCCTGAAGAGATAGGTTTTCAGAGATCACCCAAAAGTGGGCAGAGTAGGCGATAGTCGGATAGATTGGGGTAGAGAGTTCCAGAGGATGGGGGGAGGCTCTGGAGAAGTCCTGTAGACAAGCATGGGAGGAGAAGAGAAGGGAGCTAGAGAGCAGGAGACCATGTGAGGAGCGGAGAGTATGGTTTGGGTGATATTTGGAGACAGGATTGGTGATGCAATTTGGGGCAGAGTTATAAATGGTTTTATATGTTATTATTAATGTTTTGAATTGTATTAATTGGGCAATGGGAAGCCAGTGGGATTGGCAGAGGGGTGGCAGATATGGAACGGTTAGTAAGGTGGATGAGTCTGGCAGCAGCATTCATGATAGACTGAAGAGAGGATAGCCTGCGATGAGGTAGGCCAATGAGGAGGGAGTTACAATAGTCAAGGCAAGAGATACCAAGAGAGTGAATAAGTTGCTTACTGGTTTCAGAGTTTAAGAATGTATGCCCTTGAACGCAGATTGCCTGCCCACTTAAGGGGCATATTTCCTTATGTATACGTGCCTTTACACAAGTATCAACCTATAATTGCGTACAGCCACTGAATTCTCTAAGCAGCTGTATGCAGCACTTGTGGCTCCCAGGCAGGGAAATACACCAGAGTTTTACGTCAGATGGCCCCTGGCACCCAGGTGCATAAGGCCTACAGCCAAAACTTTGGGATCATTAACATTGCCTCAATTTAGAGAAAAATTCTTTTAACCAAACATCAAAACGTAACATAGAATTTTCCATGCCAGGTCCAATTTTTAAATACGACCCCTGATGAAATGCTGAACAGAAAAAAAAAAAAAGGATAAAAAACACTTTTCCTCGTTTACATGGGGAAAGGAACAGAAGGACGTGCTAGCTTAAGTGAGTATTAAAAAACGCCAAATCACTACTCACAACTGTGGTAAGTATATGGGCATCCCTTTCTGTTCCTGTCCTTATTTCCACAGAGCCTTGCTTCACTCTATGGGGAGCTGCCACAATATAGTGCTCATCCTATGGACTCTACGGACTTTTAACTGAGGTTTATTGATATTGCATTTTAATGTTACGGTGCTCATTGTCACCTCTCAATGCCATTTATATTTCGTTGTTCCTCGTTTACATGGGCAGATGTCTCTACTAGCAGATATCTATATGACTTGCGAGCCAAGCTACTAAATAAACACCCTAAAATAAAAATCTGGACAGAATATGTCCTAAATATTACTGGATCGCAAACACCCAACACATAACTACCACTGTGTACATAAATTAATTCACCATAGTGTGTTGCGTTCCTATTAATTAATATCTCTTCAATACTTATAATCCCTTTTATATACCCAAAATTAATAATCATGTATAAACAAATAATGTTATTTGCAAAAATATTTAAATCCGTGTTCGTACCATTAGCCAAAAATTCATATATAATGTTGACTTAATATAAAAAATATATACACGAATAAAAACCTCAATAATTCATAATAATAATAATACGTATCGGTGATTATAAAATAAATTATTGTTAAACCAATTATACACCATTAATAGTAAAAAATATAAAAAAATATATAAATACTCATATATAATTATTTGATATAGTGCAAAAAATAGTGTCCCATTAATCATAAAAATAGTCACTATTTTTATGATTAATGGGACACTATTTTTTGCACTATATCAAATAATTATATATGAGTATTTATATATACTTCTGTGTGTGGAGCCACACACAGAAGCCAGTTGAGAGCTTAACTTTTTTTCCCCTCAATTTTTTATCAAAGTTTTATTTAATATTTTCCAACAGTGAGAGAGACAACATTTAAAAAGCAGACCTGGCTATTCAGGTGCAGGGTCCACTTTCATGTAAATTGCCTTTAAATCTGCACCTTTTTATTTTAATCTGTAATATCTGGTGTTTCTGCATCAATTTTACGGTTTCAGAAACTTTCTGTTGTGGGATGACAACTGTCTCCCAGCAGTGCTTTTGTGTTGTCACGCTGTCTCCTTGACAGAGATTACAAGCAGTCATGCAAAGAAACATTGCACAGGCACAGTTCACCACTGACTCTAATAAAGTTTGGTCCAGAGCATCGACATGCCTATGACACTGGATCAAACGCATGTAGAAAGGAAGCAGCCGAGAAGGCCTGGAGGTGATAAATGGCACCGAGATGCAAAGATACGTGAAAACTTGTAGTTTAAGGAGGAAAATTGCAATTGTTTTGGATACAGAGAGCTTTAGAAAACTAAATGTCATCCAGTTAGGGTTTACATCTACTTTAAAGACAGCTCTTTTTGTAGCTGGAATTGTTTGCTATCTGTATATACAGACAGGAGTCCCATTGTGCAATAACCAATGTTATGTATAGCCTCAAATCCCATATGTGTGTGTCTATGCATACAATCTCAGATGAAACCTCATTTGCCAAATCAGCACATGTGCATTTCTGCAACCTGTCCCAACCAAGAGTTAGATGCTTGGGCATTACCTGAATGGAAAGAACATGCATATCTACAGTCATATGCAGCTCTTGTATGATAGGGGCATTTGGCCTCCCCTTTCAGATGGCTTTTATGTGAAAAATGTATCATTCACCAATCTGAAACTAAGGAGAAGGAAATCTTGGGCAACTTAGTCTGCAAGTAAATTTGCAGAGACATAGCATACACTACATAGCTAAAGGTTATTCATCATATAACCTATATGAGCGAGTTGGACCTAGTTTCCACCCTTCCTAAAGGTTTTTCCACATGGTTTTGGAATGTTTTAGGGAACATTTGCCCATTAAGGGCCCATGAAGTCAAGTAATGATATTAGATGAGAAAACCTGACTCACAAATCAGTGTTTCAATTCATCTCAAAAGGCGTCCATTAGGGTTGAGGTCAGGACTTTGTGTAGGCCACCCAAGTTCCATCACACCAAGCTAGGTCGTTATGGACCTGGTTGGGGAACAGTCATGCTGGGACAAAAAAGGACTTTCTCAAAGCGCTGCCACAAGGTTGAAGATGCTTCTTTCACAAAAGAACTTTTTATTTACATTGTACCTGTCACTGGAAATGCTGGAAACACTTGTGGAAGGAGTTCATTACATGCAATTCTGGAAAAAATGTTCAATGTACCATACTTCAAAAGCAGTACCAGGACTGCAATGCAGAACTGCTCCCCTCCAAATGCATGCTCTAGAATGTCTATACCACCTAATTGCCCATTCTTTGCCCCCTTGCCTAGCTGTCCATGGTTGGCACAGAGTGAGCCCCGCCCATGCATGGCCAATTGCTTGCTTTCTTGTGGCTAGAAAGTAGTTGCACATGCAAGGCTTTTGTTTATGTCAACTGTGAGTGGATAGCATGGAGCAGCATGTTGGAGCACAGTGGGACTGCAGTAACTGTCATAAGGTTGCTGCCTGCTGGCTGCTAGCCACTGCTCTGTAAGCTTGCATGCTGCCAGAGGGGCACCTTCTCCTACTGCTGCGCCTGAGCAGCTGGCCCTTCTGCCCACCCCTTGTCCCCGTCCTGCTTCAGAGAACTCATTTCAGACTAGAATTATTCTTTCTACCTGTGCCTGACAAATTTAACTTTCTGAAACTGCATTGAAGCTATTAGTACATGTAACGGAACCGGACCCAGACTGCACTAGGGTATTTCCGTTATACTCCCGCTTGCCTGTCCAAACACAGATCCACGGACACCACCACTGGCCATACAAGACGAGACAGAACCAGACTTGTATGAAAGACAGGAAATGGACTGCTTTATTTTAACATAGATACAAGATATATACACAGGGCAGGGAAATACACACCCAGACAGGAAACATCAGCAGGCCATCCCATCAGGGAGAAGGGCTGCCTGAAACATTACATCCCATAATAGTTTGCTCCCAAGCAAGGCACACAGTAGAACAATGGGATGCACCACATGGCAGTGAACAATGACCAACCCCTACACCGATACACAAACATTACATCCCATAAGTTTGCTCCCAAGCAAGACACACAAAAGAACAATGGGATGCAGCCGCATGGTAGAGAACAATGAACAACCCCCACACCAATATTAGAACATTTCACCCTGTACCCCTAACAGGCACAGGGTGACTTACACATAATAGGGAGCTGACACAGGGGTCTCCCCACCCCTCAAAAGGGGGCTGTGTTCCATGGGCCTCCCACCCAAAGTCACTCCCGTCACAGTACAGTGTAGATGCAAATAATGCATAGCATATGTTTGTTTCTATATAAAGCTTTATAGTAAAGCACAGATGATTACTTACTAAAATGTACTAAAATGGGACAGTTTGAAAAAATTCACAGTATTGTATCTGACGGCCTTAGGTCAGCAGGAACATGACCTTGAAAATTACTTTAAAATGCTGGCATATATTTTAATAACCATGTATCCAATTAAATATATTGTTTCTAATGAAGCTGTCATTTTAATACAGGATTGAACATTAAATCAAGATAGCTCTCTAGACTAGTAAAAGTCTTAAAATTGGTATGCTGAAGATTAAGATAAAAGAAATTACAAGAAGTTGAACAAACCCCAGAAGCATTTGTTCCTTCTTAAATCTTCTGACAAATTCCTTGGCAGAGTTCCCTGTAGAAGTGAATCTAAGGGACAGCTGCACTGCTTTTACGTTGAGAGCAAAGGGATAGAACTCTACTAATATAAAACGGGTGGAATAAAGCCTATCTTTAAGGAGCTGGCCCACCCTCTACCATGATGTAATATGTAAATGTCAGCGACATTTAAAGTGAAACATCATATTGCATTAGAAACAAAACACGGGTTTCTCAAGCACTTCCACGTTAGACGTATGCATTCTTTTGAATTAAACATAGGCTTATTACATGCATGATTTTGTTTCTACAATCTGGATGGGGCTTAACATGGTAGACAAGGCAGTATTTTTTTCCCCCATATATAGCAACTGTCCATTATTCACTGCGCTTTACCATATTTACATTATTGCTCAACAGAATACAGTCTTCTTTTTTAGGCACTTGATCTTGATCTGGGACTTCTGCCTTTTCTGATGCCACAAGAATTCAGAGTGTGCATTAAAGTTGAACCATCCAGTGACCTCAGCACCTCTATTCTTCTCCCTTCACTCATTGAGGCAGACTGACTGCAAACATAATACCTCCGTGTTTCATGGTTGATCAGGGTTTTGTAGAGCAAATCTCCTTGCAGTGTCATGTCACTACATCATATACAACTATCTGAAGCTCTGCGATGGTGCCTCTTAGGCTGCATTTTAAAGGATAGGTTGACCTTTAATTAGAAAAAATAATAAAATGCACATTTTTTTGCAGGTAAAAAAAAATGTCCATTTACTATTTTCTTATTCTTAGGAGCCTGTAAATCATTGCACCTGTGATCAGCGACTCCTGCAGGCTGTCAGGGTAGCTGTCTGCCTATACCCCCGACACAGGCAGGCAGTTACTTCAGTCCAGGAAGCTCAATGGACTATGAAAGCGCTCACCAGAACCCTTGCAGCTCATTTAGAATTGCAAATTGTGTTTGTGGGCATTCATTCACAAATTTTGACAGCGGGTGCGGGGAGAAGACCCTCAGCCCACAATCACAGGGAGGGAGGGATCGGGAGGAGGCTGCAGAAGCGTGTTCCCAAAGGTGAACTTCTCCTCTAAAATACAAAGCAGACCAATAGTATTATCACAATGATGAAAGAGAAATTTATGGTACTGTCACAATTTATATTTATTTTACACCTAGACATAGTTACATAGTTAGTCTGGCTGAAAAAAGACAAATGTCCATCCAGTTCAACCGTTAAAAAAAAAAATAATTATAATCCTATACCCACAGTTGATCCAGAAGAAGGCAAAAAAACCCCAGCAAAGCACGATCCAATTTGCTCCTGCTGGGGAAAAAAATTCCTTCCTGATCCCCCGAGAGGCAATCGGATATTCCCTGGATCAACCTTACCTATAAATGTTAGTATCCAGTTATATTCTGTGTATATAAGAAAGAACCCAGGCCTTTTTTAAAGCAATCCACTGAGCAGGCCAGAACCAACTCTTGGGGGAGTCTGTTCCACATTTTCACAGCTCTCACTGTGAAGAATCCTTTCCGTGTTTGGAGATTAAATTTATTTTCCTCCAGACGTAAAGAGTGCCCCCTTGTCCTCTGTGATGACCTCAGGGTGAATAACTCTACACCGAGTTCACTATATGAACCACTGATGTATTTATACATGTTGAACATATCCCCCTTAATCTCCTCTTCTCAAGAGAATAAATTCAGTTCCTCTAATCTTTCCTCATAGCTGATCTCCTCCATGCCTCTTATCAGTTTGGTTGCCCTTCTCTGTACTCTCTCCAGTTCCCCAATGTTGTTTTTGTGAATTGGTTCCCAAAACTGAACTGCATATTCCAGATGAGGTCTTACTAATGATTTGTACAGGGGTAATATGATATCTCTCTCTCTGGAGTCTATACCTCTTTTAATACAAAAGAGGATTTTGCTCGCTTTAGCAACCGCACCTTGGCATTGAATGTCATTATTAAGCTTGTGATCTACCAGAAATCCCAGATCCTTCTCCACCATTGATTCCCCCAGTTGTAACCCCCCCTAGTATGTATGATGCATGCATATTCCTAGCTCCCAAGTGCATCACCTTACATTTATCAACATTAAATCTCATTTGCCACATAGTTGCCCAATTAAACAGTGCATTGAAGTCGGCTTGTAAGTTGGAGACATCCTGTGAGGACGTTATTCCACTGCACAGCTTGGCGTCATCTGCAAAGACCTTCATTTTAAAGTGAACCTGTGGTCAGCCATGCAATGTGTACGTGAACCCCCCCTCCCTCCACTATGTGCTCTCCTGTAGACCTCCCCTAAGGCAGTTTCAACCTTTCAACAAGCACACTGAAAAAAAGCACAATAACATTTTTGGATAACAGGAGCAGACTAAATTTAAAATTATATATGACTCCTCTGCCTTGCGGTTTAGATATTGCACCATAAAGTTCCTTTTTCAATGTCCTCATCATACAGACATTTCAGAATTTTGTTTGTAAAAAAATAAAATAAATGGATTTTTGAATGTCCGTTCAATTTGCTAATAGTTAATTGGGTCAAATCGCGACCATTTTCAAAAGGTAGTACCAAAAAATAAAAAATGAAGAAGCAGGATGAAAAATTTTTCTCAAAAGGGACAAAATTCTAACAGTCAATGTGGTTTTGTTCAGGAAATTCCACTCTTTCCAAAAGTGAATGCAAAAAGCAAATTTTGAAGTACTTTCAAAAGACATTTGCCAACTTTGGTATTTATCGAATGCAAGGACAAGATTTTTCATGTGAACATTTGTACAAAAATCTACCAGTGTATGGCCAGCTTAAGAGTCGCTTCACTGATGACAAAGGGGCTGAAATCTAATTGCCACTGCAAGACCATTAAGGTGAGGAGATCCCCAGAAGAGCACTATGGTGATGGATCTAAGAATTGGTGCAGCAAGGCCAGAGATTGTACGACTTTTAACCAACGCAAGCCTCATTATCCCCCGCTAAATATAAAATCCACCGTGTGTGCTGTTTTTTTTTTCCTTCCAACAAACATAAACTAAACTAAATTAGTTTTGGCTGTAGTTCATTTTAACTAGATTTAATAAAAAAGAGTCATTAGACAACCAATTTAATTTCCAGCGAGGTCTTTTTCCCATCCAGTTAAAAAAATGCCAATTTTGTAGCCTCAAACGATGATCTGTTTCCAACTAATTTAAATCACATATCAGTTTCAACAGATGTTTTAGCTTATTGCCAAATCCTGTATCATCAGTAAGCCCCAGTATTCAGTGTTCTGCTCTGAAACCAGGGAGTGCTGAAATCAGTAGGATAACAGAAGAAGGGGCCCTTCGTTCGAAACTGCAAAAAACACTACTGAAAGAATTAACTTAATCTTAAAATTTCTCCCTAGGTTCCACCAGTACATCTACAAATATCTCCCTTGGGTCCACCATTACATCTACAAAATGATATGGATTGGTCTTAAGGCCAAACACCAAGCACAGTCCAAAACAGGCAACGTAAAAAAAAAAAATATTTATGTGTGAATAAAAGAGTAAAAAAAAAAAAAAAAAAAACACATAAAAATGTCTGTGCCTAGAACGGTTTTAGATTTGAGTATTTCTACACCTTAATATCACAATGCCTAAAAGGAGAATTCTGGACAAAATCATCACAGGCGGTTTCCCTGTGGGTGTGGTGCCGATAAAAAAAACAAACAAAAAAACGGTATGGATGGAACACTAGGTGGGGCAGATAAATGATAATGTACTTTTAACATCAATAAATGACAAAATAGACTGGAGTACAATACCTAAAAGTGTCATGGCATGTAACACGGCTTTCACAATGAATGTTACAAAGATCGGTATTATTTTTTGAATTTTAGGAGCAGGGATTAATAATGTCTTCTTTGCAATGCTCTGGGCCAAATCAGGTCATGGTTGTTACATTTAGAGAATACAAATCATTTAAAAAAAAAAAAAAAAAAAAACAACAACAAAAAATTTTTTTAATTTTATTCTAATAAATGATTTATTTTTCACTATACCTTAGAGAGTTCCTTGCCTGGCCCACATTGCTTGCAGGGTCGACAAAATCCATTATTGTCAAAATATTCCTGTTCTTTGCAATCTCCAATTTCAGAAAGTCCTCTGCAAACCTAATGAGACAGAAATTATTGACAAACACAATACAAATAAAATGAAGAAAGAAAACATCACTGCAGTGTTCAGTTCATATGGGATGGGTAACACAGCTTGTAGAGTTGGGCCATCCTTTGAAACCAACAGACTTGGGGCTTTGCATAGGCTAGGTTAGCGAACTAAGCTAGGAAACCTTTACTGAGAGAAAATAAAGGCTGCCATGGTTGACTTATCCTAATCCTGGTTGCCTAGCTGTCATGATGATCCAATGGCTTCAGTCCCATCCTTTTGAGTTACTGTCCAAGCACAAGTTGGCTGAACTCACACCATGCTTGTCTTTAGAAAACTAGCATTTCCAGAAGAAAAGGTAAGTATAGTTTTCCAACACACTGATTACTGGATTCATTTTAAACCCCCGACACATCCTCTAAGCTTGTAAGGGTCTTTTGATGTTGTACATACAGTTCATAACGAAGCAGAGAAACTGACAAAAACCAACTATATCTAGAATGCCATTTGGATGCCATATTCAAAATGGTGCATTCATGCATGACATTCAAATTCAAAACAGAAGATCTGAGCCAACTTGAAATAACATGTGGAGCATTCTGCACTTCATTTACTTTGGGGGAAAAAAGTAAAATATTGAATTAACTTTGTCAGTTTCTTATTATATTCCAGAGAATGAAAACATATTGCCCTTCGTGATTGAAATGTCTAGCCAGGCAACTAGAAAAAAAAAAAAAAAAAAAAAAAAAAAAAGGGGGCTGTGCAAGTTAGGGGAAGGGAAAGAAAACAAAAAAACATGATACCTTCCTTATACAGAAACACATAAAGATCCATAGCTCTGCTCAAGACTGGCCTCTCCTGCACAAGGACAACCTGGGTGCCGGCCAGCACAGTCCATCTCTACTCTTCATTGAAAGTAGGGAAAGAAATCAACCACACTCCAATTCGTGAGCATTTTTAATAATCAGTGTGCTGATTAACACCTTCCATGATGCGCTTCTGCACTTCTGGCTTGCTCACAAGGATATGGGAAGTCCTCCCTATATGTCTCCCCATATCCCTGTGGTTTCTTCAAAATAATGTAAATGTTTAGCCCCAACATCCCACATCATTAAGCGATATTAAAACCAGCTTTGTTTTTGTTTAAAAATAACAAACATCTTATACTTACTGCTATGTACAGTGGTTTTGCAAAGAACAGCCTCGACCCTCCTCTTCTTGAGTCCCCCACGAGCACTCCTGGTCCTTTGCCTCCTGCCTAGTGTCCCCATAGCAAGCAGCTTGCTATGGGGGCACCCGAGAAGGCTCGTTCCTGAGCTGCTGCACTGTGTACCCCCATGAATCATCTGCCCTTACTCAAGATGGGCACTGCCAGAAATGCCAGGGGGTGTTTTTCAAATGTATTTCTCAGCAAAATAAAGCATAGAGACATGGATGGATGAGTGAGTTTGCTTTAGATATTCATAATGAATGAAATAACATTTTTGTTTGTGGTGCTGAGATGCATAGAGTTGCCACCTCATCCCTTTAAAACCGAACGCATATTAATTACACAGGTTCTGAGGCCAATTTAATGCAGATAAGGCACTGAGTTTAATCACCACCTTAATCAGCCACAGAACCTGTGTAATTAATATGTGTTCGGTTTTAAAGGGATGAGGTGGCAACCCTACAGATGCAGTGTAGTTCCACTTTAATTGAAAATAATGAATAGGGAAAATGTGTGCCCCAAACATGCACCAAAAACACACTAGAATGCACATGTCCTTATTTAAGAAGAAGAAGAAAAAAAATGCACCGGAACGCATCTGGAATGCACCAAAAATGCGTGTGCTGGAACACACCTGGACTGCGTTTGTAAACTGGCTTTAAGAGCGCACTGAAATTCTGGCAGGGTTAATAGATATGTTGTGTTATAAAAGTAAACACAGACAGTCAAATGCTCTTAAAGGGACACTCTTCCCTCTTGCTAGAAATATGAAAGCGATCATTGTTGAACTTGTTTGGTAGAGGTGCACTTCACTGGTTACATGCTTGCCCTACATCAATGACTTGCTATGTAATGATGTATGTGTATACTAGACTTTAAATCGAGATAGTTTTAAGACTTCAGCCCACCAAAGAACCCCCCCCCCCCCATAAAAATTAATATTTATACAGATTTCAGATATAGACCTGACCCACACTACATTGGCATGCCTTGGCAAAGGGGTATTTTGAACCTAATAGGGACCAGGGGCCCCTGCTATAGTGTGAATGCATGTGGTTAAAGAGAGCCATGAAAATTCCATCAACTTGCACCAGTTGCCTTTTGTTGATGAAGCTGCTAAAAAGGGGCCTTTGGTGGATTTTTAAAGCACAAATAGAGAAGTACGAAGAAGAAAAGAACAGATCTTCAGACAGTTTTGACAAGTGACACGTTTGAACCATTTTCATGGCAGTTACACATTATCTAGCGTTAGACGGAAAGAATCCTTGGAGCCAGAGTGTCTCAAAAATTACTATCGGGGCCTAAGTTTTAGAAGCCTTTTCCATTTCTACTGTATAAGAAGAAACCATAATATGGTTTTGGGACCACACAGCGTGAATTTGGTGAAAAGTAGGATTCCTATCTAACTGGGAAATCTTCTTTAACCACTTCATATTCAACATGCCTCACCACTAGCTCTGTATGTTTCTGAGATGTAAAACTTTGCCCAGCAACAAGCATTCATTTGTATTTTAAACATAATGCACACAAAAATTAAAAAAAGAAAAATCCAGCCAAGTATTACTGTTTACAATTGTATGAATTTCCAAATACTGCTAATTGTCTTAAATGTATATTATATACTTCTCTTGCACTTAGTTCTACACTACTGTGACCTAGATTCAGCCTTTAGCCCCCTGTTGGCTGACATCACAGAGCTGGTCCAGGCTCTGCAGGGATCCTGTCAATATTGTCAAGATCCCAAGATACTGCACCAGCAGCCGGCTCAGTCGCTAAGTGTGCAGCTGAGAGGCTTAGCCAGCCACTCCAGCCCCCTACACAGCCCAGAACACAAGTGAGAGATGGAGGGGCAGAGCAGAGAGCGGGTAACTGACAATCACCGCTCTCCTCTCAGAGAAGACTGGGAACTGAGTGATCAGCACTCATTAGATTGTTCAGTTATCAGTCTTCGAGCCAGTGGGGGAAAGCTGCAGCATCACACTGATGCTGCATCCACATAGGTGGGTATGTGTGTTTATTATTCTCCAATCTCAAACTTCTTTTTTAAGCACTGTGAGTTGACCAGGCTCTACTGCACTGCACAGTGCTATTAATCTAATGTCTAAATGTTTTCATGCCCTGGGTGCTACTAGGGCTGAAGGTGAGTTTACGGGACAGACCTCAGCA
Source organism: Staurois parvus (assembly GCF_062004578.1). NCBI lineage: Eukaryota > Metazoa > Chordata > Amphibia > Anura > Ranidae > Staurois > Staurois parvus. Next base: position 3,801,450 of record NW_028318183.1, on the reverse strand, counting down.
ACGTTAATTTCCTTTTAGGAAATAGTGGAGTTATGCAAATAACAAAAAATAAATAAAATTGTGTGTGTAGGGGGTTGAAGGTGAAGTTGATCGTCTTTACTTTTCCCTGGTTTACTCTTGTAGCGCAAGGGGAGGCGAACATCATCCTCCTTTTAGCAGAGTAGTTTTTGAGTAGTTGAAACCTTGTGAAAAGAGGATTCCTGCACTGTGCCACACCTTTTAATGAGATTTGAGCTACTCAGCATTCCCAGGGATCTTGTTGGCAGGAGGATGACATTATTCCATTCTATGGAAGCTGGGATCTTTTTCTGCACTTTTAGGCAGTGTTTAAGAAAGGGGACAGGGTCACAATGAAAAGGTGGACCAACGCAAGCAGTGCCTATAGGACAGGAAGAAATTGTCCAATAATTTCATATGCTGACAAGAAGCATGCTGATAGGAAGATAAAGCAGAGTGACAGATGAGCTCATCATTGTGCTGCTTCTCATTTCACTGTCCAGTAGCAGGCTGGGGTAGGTCCTGGACAACCTGGGCTCAGAGAAATGGGTTAAATGATGCTGGCCATCAGACTGAGGACTTGTAGCGGCAACAAGAAAAAGTACTGCGGAAGAAATCTCTGATATGAAGATGAAAATTACAACAAAAGTTGTAATATTTCACACAAGGTGCACTTACTCTGTGAGGGATTTCCGGCACGAAGAATCGTGATCGGGAACGCGCAAAGGAGATTCCGCAGAAGAATTGACGGTTGTGTGCAGGCGCGCAGGAATGTGCGATCGCACACATGCACGCACAAGGCAAATATTGGCGCCATTTAAGGAGCGCCTCTGCTCAGATTCAGTGCTGACTGGTCTTCAGCTCCCCCATGTCCTGCTTGCTCCTGTATGATTCCTTTGTTGCTGACCCGGCTTGTTCCTGACCCGACTCCGATTGCTCTCCTGCTCCTGGTTCCTGACTTCGGCTCTGCTCCTGACTTTGGCTTCTCCTCTGATCCTGTACTGCGCTGCCCGACTGTTTATGACCCCGGCTATCCTATGACTCTGCTCCAGTCCTGTGTCCTTGCTACCTACCTTGCTCTGCTGCACATCTGGCAATCCACTGAACCTGCCTGGTCTATTTCTACGGTGCCCAAATCAGAGCATACTCTGCCTACCAAGGTCATCATCTGCGAGAGCCGCAAGCAACAACCACCGGCGCTCTTGCCCCCCTGGTCCCTAGACTCCCTCTGTTCCAACCTCAGCGGTGTCAGGGCTAGTGACACAAGTGAGGCCAACCTCGTCAATTCAGTCTCCCATCAGGTACATGACATACTCTTTTTGCCTCCCTCTCTTGGCCCATCAGTTTGCACGTTCTTGAAACCGCAGTAGAGTGCTGCAAGTATTCTCTCTCTTGGATGTCCCTCTACAGGCATATATAAGTCTATGGGGCTCAACTGTGCAGGACTGGCTAGGGAGGGAGGACTTTTCTAAAACAACTTTCTACAGCTGCATTGTGAAAAAAACCAAGAGGGAGTTAAGGCTTTTAGATGGTTATTTAGAGCGCAGCAGAAATGAGACACGGATTGGCAGTGTGCCTGTCAAATGTCTCTCCCCACATTAGCGGTCTATAGACAGCTTCATCACAGACAAAAACGCATAGAGCCAATGCAAATGGCTCTGTGCCTTGTAATCGCTGTGTGCTTGTGTTAACATCCAAGAGCCCTCTCCTTCCTTCTTGCTGCCGATCCTCCTCATTCTTCAGCAACTGGCACTTCTCCTGCCTGGTCCTTTGAATAAAACTGGTGACCACCAAAGAAAGGAAAGAGGAGAGAAGACTAGAAGGGGGGCACAATGATTACCATTAAGCACAGCAAGGGGGCACATAGGTAGCATATTGGGCCTTAAAGGGGCACACTGACCACTAAAGTTATGAAGGAAAACACTACAGACCACCAACAAAAAGGGACACACACTAGTAACAACTAACCACCACCATAAGAGACTGATACACTGCATACACTATGCCTTAAAGTAAACACTTTGGGGGACATTTTAGGGCCTCAATAAATGTGATAAATATTTTTTTGTTATGACATTTTTCCCCTTCTAGATTATATATAAAACAATAGTTATTAAATACAACAAAAGAAAGCTCCATTTGTCTAAAAAATATACAAAATGTATTTGGATAAAAGCGTTGCATGATGGAGTAATTGTCAGTCAAATTGTCACAGCTCTGGAAACTGGAAAAAAGACGGGTGATGAAGAGGTATTACAGGCTAGTACCCAAGTGGGTAATGAATACATCGTTGAATGAATCTGTATGTTTTTTTAAGATCTGTTTGGAGTAATGCTTTAAGTGTATATTTAAATGCAGCTAGCACAAATACCTCAATTTGTCTTGGTATTTGCCACCTATAACACCTTTCACAGCAGAACCAATACTGGCAGAGGGAGGGCTAGGACTTAGAAACAATGAGGGTCTGCTGCAGGGGGTGTGTTCTAGATCAAGCTGTGCTGCTGCAATTGGGGTTGAGGACCTGGCTTTGCAGTCTATCAACACTATACACAATAACAAATCTTTTGATGCATGAAACATTTTGCATTTTTGTATTTCATGTCACGGATTGGAGTTAAAAATGTAACTTTGGTATCTATGCAAAAAATGAATAAGTAAAAATCACTTTAGGGTGTGCTGGCCCTTTAATGGTGTGTAAAAGGTTCACTTTCAGATTCTAAACGAGATGATGGTGCATAAAGCCGGTATAACAGTAACTTGCTGGCTTGTAAGAAAAACCATAACTGAAACAACAAGCCAAAACACAGGATGCTATCTTAACAAATGGAAAGAAAATCCCCAGACACAAATAATAATCTAAAAGACTTAAACTTGACAGTATATTATTAGCTTGAACCACACAAGTTCTGCAGTTTACATGGTATCTGGACTGATTTAAAGAGAAAACACAACATTAAAACGGAGAGACTTTGATGTCATTCGATGTGTTATGCAGAAATACCACAACTATGCGCAGCGTGTTTGAACAAGACGCCATGTGATTACCCCTGGACTGCTGATGAGCAGCATTCTCTGACTTGTGACAGACTATACTGCAAGGGGAAATTCAGCCTTAATCTACACAACGGAATCTGAGACCTGAAGGGATTTCAGCACAGCATGATAGAGTAGCAAACTTCTCCCGGATTACTTACCAGACATGTCAGCAGAAGCCACAGCATCTTTAACAGAAATAGCCCCTTCTTCTGTGGAGTGGTATTGTCCATGGCTTCCGTGCTACACAACGCTGAAAAAGAGACAGAACAGCTCTATGAATATTAAAGGACAATTCCAGCCACACCGCCTAATAGAAAGTATATATACATATATACACACACATATAAATATATATATACACACACACACATATATATATATACACACACATACATACATATATACACACACACACACACACACATATATACACACACACACACACACACACACACATATATATATATACATATACATATATATACACACACCATATATATATATATATATATATATATATATATACATACACACACACACTATATATATATATATACACATACATACATATACACACGCACACACTATATATCTATCTATCTATCTATCTATCTATATACACATATACATACACACACACACACACATATATATACAGGTGAAACTCGAAAAATTAGAATATCGTGCAAAAGTTAATTTATTTCAGTAATGCAACTTAAAAGGTGAAACTAATATATGAGATAGACTCATTACATGCAAAGCAAGATAGTTCAAGCCGTGATTTGTCATAATTGTGATGATTATGGCTTACAGCTCATGAAAACCCCAAATCCACAATCTCAGAAAATTAGAATATTACATGCAATCAATAAAACAAGGATTGTACATAGAACAATATCGAACCTCTGAAAAGTATAAGCATGCATATGTGCTCAGTACTTGGTTTGGGCCCCTTTTGCAGCAATTACTGCCTCAATGCGGTGTGGCATGGAAGCTATCAGCCTGTGGAACTGCTGAGGTGTTATGGAAGACCAGGATGCTTCAATAGCGACCTTCAGCTCTTCTGCATTGTTCGGTCTCATGTCTCTCATCTTTCTCTTGGCAATGCCCCATAGATTCTCTATGGGGTTCAGGTCAGGCGAGTTTGCTGGCCAATCAAGCACAGTAATCCCACAGTCACTGAACCAGGTTTTGGTGATTTTGGCAGTGTGGGCAGGTGCCAAGTCCTGCTGGAAAATGAAGTCAGCATCCCCATAAAGCTCGTCTGGAGGAAGGAAGCATGAAGTGCTCCAAAATCTCCTGGAAGTCGGCTGTGTTGACCCTGGACTTAATGAAGCACAGTGGACCAACACCAGCAGATGACATGGCTCCTCAAATCAACACAGACTGTGGAAAGTTCACACTGGACTTCAAGCATCTTGCAGTGTGTGCCTCTCCATTCTTCCTCCATACTCTGGGTCCTTGGTTTCCAAATGAGATGAAAAAGTTGCTCTCATCAGAAAAGAGGACTTTGGACCACTGAGCAACAGACCAGGTCTGTTTTTCTTTAGCCCAGGTAAGGCGCTTCTGACGTTGTTTGTTGTTCAGGAGCGGCTTGACAAGAGGAATACGACATTTGAAGCTCATGTCCCGGATCTGTCTGTGTGTGGTGGCTCTTGATGCACTGACTCCAGCCTCAGTCCACTCCTTGTGAAAGTCCCCAACACTTTTGAATGGCCTTTTCCTGACAATCCTCTCCAGGCTGCGGTCATCCCTGCTGCTTGTTCACCTTTTTCTTCCACACAACTTTCTATTAATGACTGAGAGACCATTTAAAGGCTCAGAAACCCTTTCAAGGTGTTATGGCTTAATTAGCTAATTAGAGTGGGACACTTTGAACCGAGAATATTGCACCTTTTCACAATATTCTAATTTTCTGAGATTGTGGATTTGGGGTTTTCATGAGCTGTAAGCCATAATCATCACAATTATGACAAATCACAGCTTGAACTATCTTGCTTTGCATGTCATGAGTCTATCTCATATATTAGTTTCACCTTTTAAGTTGCATTATTGAAATAAATGAACTTTTGCACGATATTCTAATTTTTCGAGTTTCACCTGTGTGTATATATATATATATATATATATATATATATATACACACACACACACACACACACACATATATATATATATACATATACACACACACACACACACACACACACACACATATATGTACCTACATACATACACACACACATATGTACACACACACATACATACACACATATGTACACACACACATACATACACACACTCTATATTGCCAAAAGTATTGGGACGCCCCTCCAAATCATTGGACCAGTTATACAGACTACTCCTACAAACATTTATGAAAGAATGGGTCACTCTCAGGAGCTCAGTGAATTCAAGCGTGGTAACGCGATAGGTTGTGCTCTTTGGCATTGACTGACCTAAAGAGAAATGGTGCAACATTTTGTGGACTGATGAAAGTAAGATTGTTCTTTTTGGGTCTAGTGGCCGGAGACAGTTTGTCAGACGACCCCCAAACACTGAATTCAAGCCACAGTACACTGTGAAGACAGTGAAGCATGGTTGTGCAAGCATCATGATATGGAGATGTTTCTCATACTACGGTGTTGGGCCTATTTATCGCATACCAGGGATCATGGATCAGTTTGAATACGTCAGAATACTTGAAGAGGTCATGCTGCCTTATGCTGAAGAGGAAATGCCCTTGAAATGGGTGTTCCAACAAGACGACGACCCAAAACACACCAGTAAACGTGCAACATCTTGGTTCCAGACCAACAAGATTGACATGATGGAGTGGCCAGCCCAATCCCCGGATCTTAATCCAATAGAAAACTTGTGGGGTGACATCAAAAATGCAGTTTCTGAGGCAAAACCAAGAAATAGAGAAGAACTGTGGAATGTAGTCCAATCATCCTGGGCTGGAATACCTGTTCACAGGTGCCAGAAGTTGGTTGACTCCATGCAACACAGATGTACAGCAGTTCTCAGAAACAGTGCTTATACAACTAAATATTAATTAAGTGATTCAAAGGAAAGCAAAATCTTCAAACATTTTGCAGTTTATATAGTGAATGTTTGAGTTTGTAAAGAAGAATACAAAACACTGCTATTTTTTTGAACAGTCTAATATTTTTTCTTTCATTTTTTTTTAGAGGAACAACACAAATTTGATCTATTTTTCTTCATGTTTTGATTTGGAATAGAATGTGTAGTGTTCCCAATGCATTTGTGTGTATGGAAATAAAAGGATTATTAGAAGGATTTTGAGTTTTATTCACTTTTTTCAACACACTGCTATTTTGAACACAACTGTATATATATATATATAAAGTTTTTTTTTTTTTTTTAATTCGCCCCCCCATCAAAATCCTAATGCGTGTAGCTGGGTTATGATATAGGAAGGTCCATGGTTGTAGCAAAATCAACAGCTGTTAACAATTGGACATCAAGCGCATTCCCAGGCCTAGCTAACACTTGCAGTTGTTGGGGGGTAAAAACAGAGTGTTCAGACAGTTTTACCACCTCCAAGGCTTCAAAGACAGGTACAGGTATATACACACGCCGCAATGCGTGCATAAAAAATTATCCCCTATGTTGTGTTTGGTGGGCAGTACATGGTGGTGTGGACTTTTAGAGCTTACAACAAACAGCGAGGAGGAGACATAATACCTCCTCATCGCCTGTCAAATGCACTCTGAAAAGTGATCCACCATTAATCACTCTTCAGAGTGACAATGCACATGCAAACTAGTCCTAAAAGTCCTGTACACCACTGTTTACATATAGATAGTTATTTACTATGTGCCATTCGGTATGCAGCAGATGTTACCATTTACATTGGCTGCCAAGGCATCCTTTCTTGACTTGTTATAAATCTTATTCTCGAAGAATGGTCAAACATTCCAATAGACACACTCCTAAACCTGGTGGACAGCCTTCCCAGAAGAGTTGTTATAGCTGTAAAGGGTTGGAAAACTCATTATTGAACCCTACGGACTAAGACTGGGATGCCAATGAAGTTCATGGCCGTGTAAAGGCAGGTGTCTCAATACTTTTGGCAATATAGTGTATATACACTGCTCAAAAAAATTAAAGGAACACTTTAAAAACACATCAGATCTCAGCGGGGAAAAATCTCATGCTGGATATGTATACTGATATGGACTGGGTAATGTGTTAGGAACATAAGAATGCCCCATCGTTTGATGGAAATGAAAATGACACAGAGCTGAATTCACAGGGCTGAAGGGCCATCGAGGCCGGGAAAGAATGTAATGCAGTGCGATGTGCACTGCATTACGTCCAGTGTAGTACAGAGGAGACATCCAGGGTTTTTTTAGAACTTGGATGTCTCATTAAAGAGAACCTGTCACCAAAAATAATCACAAAATGTCCCCTATGTGATTATTTTTGGTGACAGGTTCTCTTTAATGAGACATCCAAGTTCTAAAAAACCCTGGATGTCTCCTCTGTACTACACTGGACGTAATGCAGTGCACATCGCACTGCATTACATTCTTTCCCGGCCTCGATGGCCGTGAAATCTCTCAATGAGGACCCGGATGTGATGTCACAGGACAAGAAGGGGGGGGGAGAATGTGTCCGCTCTCCCCCCTCCCCTATACCCAATGGCACCCACTGAACTGGTCACAGACTCGCAGATGGGCAAGCAGAGCCCAAGAGACATACTGGGCAGGGGGACGGAGGCTGGCATCATAGTGGGCTGTGTGGAAGCAATCAAAGTCACCCAAATGCTTCCACCTGACAGATGAGCCATGCTGCTTGAAAAATTTGACAAGTCAAAAGGTACAAAATAGAAGAGAAAAAGTACCACAATGAGGTAATGAGCACTAAAGGAACAGGCCTTATAAGTAGTTTAGGACCACATGTGCAGTGACTTGAAAAAGTATTCATACCCCTTGAAATTTTGCACATTTTGAAATGTTACAACCAAAACGAAAAATGTATTTTATTGGGATTTTATGTGATAGACCAACACAAAGTGGCACATAATTTTGAAGTGGAAGGAAAATCATAAATGGTTTTCAAATTTTTTTACAAATAAATATCTGAAAAGCGTGGGTGCATTTGTATTCCACCCCCCAAGTCAATACTTTGTAGGACCACCTTTCACTGAAATTACAGTTGCAAGTTTTTTTGGGGATGTCTCTACCACCTTTGCACATCTAGAGAGTGGAATATTTGCCCATTCTTCTTTGCAAAATAGCTCAAGCTCTCTCAGATTGGATGGAGAGCATCTGTGAACAGCAATTTTCAAGTCTTGCCACAGATTCTCAATTGGATTTAGGTCTGGACTTTGACTGGGCCATTCTAATACATGAATATGCTTTGATCTAAACCATTCCATTGTAGCTTTGGCTGTATGTTTAGGGTCGTTGTCCTGCTGGAAGGTGAACCTCCCCCCAGTCTCAAGTCTTTTGCAGATTCTAACAGGTTTTCTTCTAAGATTGCCCTGTATTTGGCTCCATCCATCTTCCCATCAACTCTGCTTCTCTGTCCCTGCTGAAGAAAATCATCCCCACAACATGATACTGCCACCAGGTTTCACGGTGGGGATGGTGTGTTCAGGGTGATGTGCAGTGATAGTTTTCCACCACACATAGCATTTTGCTGTTAAGCCACAAAGTTCAATATTGATCTCATCTGACCAGAGCACCTTCTTCCGCATGTTTGCTGTGTCCCCACATGGCTTCTCATAAACTGCAAACGCGACTTATGGTTTTCTTTCAACAATGGCTTTCTTCTTGCCACTCTTCCATAAAGGCCAGATTTGTGGAGTGCATGACTAATAGTTGTCCCCTCTATTAGATAGATTCTCCCACCTGAGCTGTGAATCTCTGCAGCTCCTCCAGAGTTACCATGGGCCTCTTGGCTGTTTCTCTGATTAATGCTCTCCTTGCCCGGCCTGTCAGTTTAGATGGACGGCCATGTCTTGGTAGGTGTGCAGATGTGTCATACTAACAAACCCCTGAGGGCTTCACAAAACAGCTGTATTTGTACTGAGATTAAATTACACACAGGTGGACTCTAATTACTAATTAGGGGACTTTTGAAGGCAATTGGTTCAACTAGATTTTAGTTAAAGGGTATCAGCGTAAAAGGGGGCTGAATACAAATGCATGCCACACTTTTCAGATATTTATTTGTAAAAAGATTTTGAAAACCATTTATCATTTTCTTTCCACTTCACAATTATATGCCACTTTGTGTTGGTCTATCACATAAAATACATTTACGTTTTTGGCAGTAACATGACAAAATTTGGAAAATTTAAAAGGGATATGAATACTTTTTCATGGCACTGTGGGGTTGATTTACTAAAACTGGAGAGTGCAAAATCTGGTGCAGGTCTGCAAGGAAACCAATCAGCTTCCAGGTTTTATTGTCAAAGCCTAACTGAACAAGCTGAAGTTAGAAGCTGATTGGCCACCATGCACAGCTGCACCAGATTTCACACTCTCTAGTTTTCATAAATCAACCCCTGTATGTGCTCTTTTTCCAATAAAACATACAAACAGTACGTGGCATCCTAAGTTTCTGTTTAATACTCGTTGAATGAATGATAAGCAACGGGGTGGGTGAGGAGTCCCCAAACGCCCTAATTTCAATAAACAGATCAACAATTTAATTCTAGAAAAGTATTGTTTGTCCTCTCAATCAGGGGATATTTAAACTCAGGGAGGCCAAAGAACAGCCTTACGGCCCTTCCGAACAGGTTAGAGGGCCAAGATAAAGAAAAAAGAAAAGGGGACAAATGGTGAAAAGGGAGAGGAGGAAATATAAAGATATGGAGTGGGTGATGCCAGCGAGTCCCTCCAGCGGCCTATCTTGTGTTCAGGGTAGGTGGTGTTGTTCTGCAGATACTTGATCAAGGGATGCAATGTTTTCTCGAATAGGGGTATTTTATCTTGTGGAATGGCTGAGAGGTGCTGCTCATTCAACATAATCCAAGATAATTTAATTTTCAAAAGCTCTAAAAGGTTATAATGGGGGATTTCCAGGATCTGGCTATAGTGATTCTTGCTGCTGTGAAGAGGAACACTTTTAAGCACTGTGTGGGCCCAGGGGCACTCTCCATGGAGTGGCCAAGCAGTGCCTGTCTGCACGAACTTAGTTAGGTTGGTTCCCATAAGGGAATAGATAAAGTTATAAATACAATCCAAAATCGGCAGACCTTCGGGCAAGTCCATCAGACATCATATGCTGTGCCTGCTTGTCCACATCCTTTGAAACAAAGGGGGGATGCCCCTGGTACCCAAACAAGTCACCCTGACAGGGACCAGACACCACCTCAGCAGCACTTTATAATTGGCTTTGATTAGGAAAGTGTTAATTATTGACGCAGAGGTTCTCTGGGCCAATTTATGCCATTCTGCAATATCATAAGTTCCCCTCATGTCCTGTTCCCACCTGTCCATGTATTGCAATTTGGTGTCACTGAATGACAGAATATTATAGAACTGCGAAATATAACCAGAATGCTTATCAATATTTTTTCACAAGTATTCCACAGGTGTGAACGTGGAAAGATCGGATACATTTTTCATGGAGTGAATATGAGATTTGGGCAGAATGGAAATGTTCTGTGGGCGGCATGTTATTATTTTTCCTGAAAGTAGTGCATAGGCAGGGCACATCTATGATCATAAAAGTCTGCAATACGCAGGAGGCCCTTGTTAGTGCACCATGAAAAATTTTGGGGTGTGAGACCCGGGGTGAAGTTCGAGTTCCCCAGCAGAGGGGCAAGGGGGGTATAAGCTGACCTGAAATTGTGTTTCTGGGTCAGCCCGTCCCACAAGCTAAGGGAAAAAGAAAGCATTGGGGGCCAGTCTCAGACCGGTAGCCATAGTAGGAGGCTGACTGGTCTCGGGAGTAGGATAGATGATTCTAGCTGCATACATAGCATGTTGAGTATGAAATGAGATCAGCGATCCCATTTGAGCGGCCTGGTAATATCTGAGTAGATTGGGAACCCCCATCCCACCCAACGTTCTGGGTAAATACACAGTACTATTATTCACCGGGGGTCTCCTATCCCCCCATACATATGACATAATGTTTTGTTAACAGAAATCAGTAGTATACGGAATAAATACAATAACCTTGGTAGGATATTAATTTTGAGTGAGTGCAGCTTAATCTACCATATTGAAACCATTTAAGGCCTCATTCACACGGGCACCTGTGCACCGTGAATTGGCAGCTTGTATTTGTTTACAGGGTTTTAGCAAAGTAAATGTCATGGAGTTGGGGGGTTTCCTGCCAAGCATAGCTAAAACACACTGATAAAAATCAAAACCTTCAGGCACAATGTTTAGTATGGCAATAGTTCATGGCATGGGTTAATTGTTCCATTCTGCCATTACACGGTCCATAAGCTACAGTGGAGTCTGGAAAAATAAAAAAGTACGTTACAATTTGAAAATCTAGTATGGAAACACAGGGGGCAAGGCATACCCATCCAGACTTCATCCAAGCATTGCATGAGATCACCAGGCCAACCCATTGTGTATAATTCTCTGTTAGCCAGCAACCTGCTTCACCAGCAGCAGGGTTTCTGATCATCCGATTCCACAAAGCAGAGATTCCCAACTTCGCCCATCTGAATTTCTAGGCAGGCAAAGTCATTCTGCATTTCCACTCTCTTATGGGCATTTAGGAAGGTTTATAGGCACCATCTGCCCCCACATTCCTGGAAACACTGCACAAGGTGTAGTGCTATGGGAGAAAGAAGGCATGGCACACACTGACTGGCCACAAACTGCAATGCCCAGGGGTACTCTCAAAGCCCTACTCAACTGTATTGCAAGTGATCATGAGAAGGCAACCAAAACTAATTTGAAGTTTTCTTGTTTTATCTTAACACTAAAAACTCAAGTATGTAATTTTAACTCAAAAAAGTGCCTTTTATTGCCAGCAGCCTCCTCCAAATCTCCAATTTCCTTTTTTCTCCTGCCGTCATTTGACTTCCTGCTAGAGGGTGACTACATTCATTCCCCATGGTTCCAGCATAAGTAGGAATGTAGCCACCCTCACCCTCTCTTGCTCGCTCTTGAGATGGACTGTGGACTATAGGATTTGTAGTGTGCATAGATCAGTGCACATATTCCCAACCAATGTGCACTGCTTGTTCCAAACAAACAGAAGTGATAGCGAAAAGGCGAGGTTCGGGAGCTCATTGTGGATGTTATAAGGAGGCAGGAAAACACAATAAGAAACAATTTAATGAAAAATCGATTACAGGGCCAGTAAGTAGTGGATGTGTATGGATTATTTTTGCATAAATAAGGGTAACATTAAAAGGTGGGAATACACTATTAGAAAATCAACCGATTGGTCATCCAACGACCGAGAGGCGTTCGTTCGTTGGTCGAAATCGTGGCCCACCTTAACCAATCTAAAAAAAATGATCGTCGGGCAATACGTAGTGTTGACGTCTTCTGTACAAGTGGAAGTGATGCAGTGTGCGTGTGACCTTGTAGCCACACCCTTCTGGCCAGAATGAGCGATATACACAATTACCAGCAATGAGTATAATATAGTTTATTACATTACCTATATACATAAAATATAATATGCAGAATTCTGGTTTCATGATCTCATTAGGCCAATCTACTTTTAACATTTGGATTTTTTGTCCGTGCTTACAAAGATTCCTTGGACATAAATATCAGTGTCATCTTCTGTTCCCGCTCATGCGTGATAGCGCTTGATAGATTTTTTTTGTACGCCCGTCATACCACCGCATAGAAAATCTGTCGTTCGTATTCGAAAACTACAAACTTTTTCACAGTTGTTCAACCAGATTTTTTCATTCACAATATCGTTATCAGTTAAAAGATCCTGCTCACCAACGAAGAGAAATTGTTCGATCAGTGGTTCCCCAAAATTTTTCGCACAATTTTCTTATCGTGTGTATGGGGCATTAGTGTCAATTTAAGGCAAGGTTCAGACCCTTGTGCTTTCATTTTCATTAATTTTTAATGTGTTATTCAATGCACATTCATCCACATTTTGCACATCCATTGAATTGTGGTGCTATGCATTTTTATGCTGGCCAATAAACTATTTAGGTTTGCTGCCAGTTGCTGAAAATGTACACAAAACACATCATACATGCATTTTCATGTGTTACCCAAGCTTTTTTTTTTGCAAACTTGTCACAATTTGGGGCAGCCCATTAATTTCAATGGACTTCCTTATGGTTGAAAAATGTGCAACAAAAAAAAAAAAGTGATTTTTAAAATTGTCCCATACAAAAACACATGGTACAGCAGTTTTGGGGGTTGTGCACAAATGCCCCTTGGTAAGATGCGTGGGGTACCAATAACAATTAAAACAATTTTGTACGCTTTAGCGCACAACACTGGCCTGAACGTGCCCTGAAAGAGGGCTAGGCTTTTCCCAAATGGCATCAGCAGCTGATTCCATAATATCTACCTGCTGCCTGTAGTTGCATTTTAAATCAGATTGTATACCAAGAAACAACGGCCACAAAAATCAACACACGGGACTAAAATAAATTGTTCCCAAACAACCCTGGGAAGTGTGAGAACCACATCCTCCCTAGACATAATAAAAACAAAGCGTATATATAAAAGGAGAAAAATCCCAAAACGTTATTGTGGACTAAAATAACCATGAGAGACTGGCTTATTAGTCTTTAATCTATGAGTAGTGATTTCCTTCCAGGAGAATTCTCTCACACATAAAAGAGAGGCCGGCTCACATCTACATATTTAGATAATTGCAAGGTCAGAACTGAAAGGGCCCGGAGTTCAGACTGCTCGGCACAGTGTCAAGACCTGCAGCTGAAAGCATTCTCCTGCTGGCTGGCTCCTGGATAGCTTCAGCCTTTTAACATTTGCTTTATAATGATCACTTTCATCTTACTTCCCCAGGCTATCGCAACAACGGCCATTGACACCGAGCCAGGAGGCTAGGAGAACAGGTATTTCTTTTCAGGCAATGGAGTTCCCCACCCCACCAGAGAAACAAAAAGCCATTAAAAATTTAAAACAAGCTCCCTATCTCTTGCAGACTACAACATATAATCTATAAACTGGATGATAGAGATTTAAAGATATAAAAAACAAAACAAACAAAAAAAAAACCCCCAATAACATTTTTTTTAGCATAAAGACACAAATGGCAAATGATACAAAGATTGGTTGGATTTTGCTGAAATCAGTAAAAATTATATCCGATGCACATTCCAATGTAGCAAAGTTTCCCTAATCATAGGACAGGCAGTGCCAGATTTGTCATTATGCGCAGTAGGCATGTGTCTATAGACATCCACAACCAGCAGTTGAAACTTGCGTCAGAAGGAGCAACTTTTCTAGTGAACCTGCAATTTTTTATCCCAAACAGAAACTTCAAGCCCTGATGAAGGAGAAGTGTTCAAACCCCAGAAACGCGTTGGCTCTTTTACACTGGCCCTGCCTTAGCGGAGCTGTTGCACTCTATAACACATACTCCATTCTGCACTGTAAGATCCTCCTTTCCTCAACCTCTGAACTGCAAGGGTCTAAATGGAGAGGCATCATATCATGATCCAATCTACGCCGTTTGTTTCATTTATTATTCCCGGTTTTCTGACCATTTTACTTTAACCCGAAGGATAGGTTTGTTTCCAAGGACTCCTGTGGCCAAATGGAGTAAAAAAAAAAGTATAAAAAATTGTGTAGACCCTACATACTTAAAGCAATTGTAAAAGGTTTTTTTTTTTTTGGTAAAATAAACATGTCTATACTTACCTGCTGTGTGTAGTGGTTTTGCACAGAGCAGCCTGGATCCTCGTCTTCGCAGGTCCTCCTGTCCTGTCTGTCAGGTGTCCCCACAGCAAGCAGCTTGCTATGGGGGCACCTGCTGCTGTGTGTCCATTTCCACACACAGCCATGGCTTGGCCCCACCCACTCTCTCCTCATTGGCTGACTGGATGCGATTAACATTGGCTCCCGCTTGCTGTCTCAGCCAATGAGGAGGCAGAGAGGCTGTCATTCACATCGCGATGAGGTTAATGTAACTATTAAGGGGGCTGGGGGAGCTGCTGCACACAGAAGGTTTTTTACATTCATGCATAGAATGAAACCTTCAGCCTTTACAACCACTTTAAGGCTAGGTTCACACTAATGCAGTGTGGTACATCGCATGTAATTCGCATAGGAACCGCACATGCGATTTGCGTGCGGTGCAATTTTTGTATGGCTCCAATCGCACCGCATCAAAAAGGTGCAGGACCCTTTTTTGGCCTGCACTAGAATTGGATTGCATGGGTATCCACACCTATGCAATACGATTTAGCACATTGCACTGCATTTTGCGAACCGATTTCGGGGTGTTGTTAACTTAACATGCACACCCACAGCGGTTCGCATGAACAGAGTGCGATTCTGAAAACGCTGCAAATTCCACACCGCATCAGTGTGAACCTTTACAAGCAGCCTAAAGGTGCTTGTAAACTCTTACATATACCCAGTGAAGTAATTGGCCTCAGGTGATACACAGAGATAAAACAAATCCTCCTACATAAGTTGTACCTGTTTATCTGTAGTCTTCCCTGCTCTACATCTGTTCAAAGTACTGAATTTATACAGCTTGTCTGAGCTTCCAGAAAACAGAGTGTGGAGAGCTGAAATTACACTCTGCAGAGTTCAGCAAGAAGAGCTCTGAGAGCTGATTGGAGGGAAAATAGAATTATCCTTGATCAGATTTAGATGTAGATTCTCAGTGTTTTACTATTTTAACCTGCAGATTATGTTTTTTCCCAAAACACCAGTGACCAAAATACAGCATGCAGAAAACGATAAATTTGTATTTGTTATAGAATACTAGAAGTGTTACTCTGGGCCAATGGTGGTAAAAAAAAAAAATTTAATGAAATTTGATAATGGATTATTTCCTTTACTGGTGAATAATCAGCGTCGGTTGACTGTGTAGCATTTTTAAAGCAAACCTGTCTACGATAATGAAAGTATATAAGAGATTCACCCTCTGCACGTGTCCCGTTTACCATTATCATTAAAAGTGAAAGTAAAAGAAAAATCACAAATTTTTGGTTATCCCCAGAAAAAGAGAGGAAATCTTCCAATGGAGACACTAGTTCTGGTGACCTGGGAGTCCCCAAGAGATTCCCTTAGTTTGCAGGGATTCCTCTCACTTCCTGTTTGGGTAATGGGACAGGAAGTGAAGGAAAATCTCCCCGATGGGTCAAAGATGGCAAAAATAACCTTTCAAGGGTTATGACCCTCCATAAATCCTGCTTCAGAATCTACTTCTCGGTGTGCTGGTTGCTGTTAAATGTTCACGTCTGGCATGAACATTGGATTTCCTCACCTACATGGAAATCTGCCATATTCTCACAAGGCACAGAACATGATCTGCATAGACCAATGCTTTACAAACCATACTCACTATAAGTTACTCTTAAGGAAATATTTTCGAACACGATAATTATCTAGACACGTGAAGGCACAGTCATTCCTAAATACAATGACATCATCTCACAGAGCAGAGAAAACTGAATTGGCAGCAATTAACAACATAATTGCAAATGTTTTCAACACCAGTGTTGACATATTGGACTCCAATCAAATATATTTATGGAATTATTTCCAAGAAATTTAATTAACTTCTGATCATGTACATTCATGCCATGTTTAGTATTAACAACATCAGATCATATGTAAATGTGCCTTGCTTTAGGAGCTTCCATGGGTTCCAAGTACTTAGGCATCAAATGTTTATTCATTCTCAAAAACTGGGCTTTCAATAAAAAACGCTAATTGCCTTAATTTATATAAAATGTTGCGGAGATGGAAAGCTGGTTGAAAATATCACAATATTGCCTCTAGTGTATGGCCAACTCTTGTACCTTTATACCTCTTATGCAGGGGTCTCCAAACTTTAGAAACAAAGGGCCGGTTTACTGTCCTTCAGACATTAGGGGGCCGGACTGTGGGGGATAGAATTTGCACTGGCATCAGTGGGAGTAAACAATATCTTTGATATTAGGGGGAAGAATAGTACCCCATTTTTGGTGTCAGTGGTAAGAATTATGCCCCATTGTTGGTTCTAGTGGGAGGAACAGTGTCTCGTATCAGTGGGAGGCCCCAAGGGTCGGATAATGGCAAGCAAAGGGCCGCATCTGGTTTGGAGACCCCTGCTCTTATGGACCAGAGCAATTTACACATTTCTACTATGGGCCTGTTTATTCGGAGACAGCTTTATCATGAATTCTTATAAAAGCAATACATACATTGTTTCTTTGGTGACAAACAAGGCATTTAGTCTGTCTAGTAATATTTATTTTATTTTCAATGTAATCTATAGACAAAAAGAGGAGCCAAGACGTCATGACGTCATGCCGCCGGAGCCACGTGGAAGCCCGGCGGCCATCTTACTTTCTGGATGGTTAGTCCATACTGTATACCTGACGCTTCTTGTTTTTAATACTGAGGAATTTGCAAATTCATTTACATAATAAATTTCATATCTACCTACTACACTATGGGCACTCTTTATGGTCTCCCTTGAGGAACTATTTATTTATAGAGCCCGCTTGATCCAGCCATCCAAAGTATCCAGAGAAGGGAGTTCCTGTAAGCAGGCATCTACACCCATCCATCCCTTAAAGGGACCTCTGGCCAGCTGGATCCTTTTACCTTCCATGAGCTCCTGACAACACCACCCACCTAGAGGGAGGATTATCCTAGACCAAGACCAGATCCATATTCTTAAGGAGACCTCCACTGATTCATTTATTGCGTATATTTATTACGCATCTGGTGAGTGCGTAATTTTACCACACTATTTGGAGCACCACGACTGGATTTTACTGTGATTCCGCACCATTTATCTGCACAGACTATCACCTTTAATTTTACATATCTTGGGCAATTGATTTTATCTATTTATTGATGGACAGACCTTTATAATACTTATTTATTCTATGATATAGGCAAAAAGACGTATTTTATTTAAATTGCTTGTTTTCTATTTTTGACCAGGGTTCATTTGAAAAAAAAAACAAAAAAACAAAAGTTTTACTGTAAATTAAAATTATAAATTTTATTCTATAATTTGTTACACTTAAAATTGCACTAGAATGGTGTTTTGGGTAAAAAGCCTAGCAAGATTATTTGTATTTTTTTTCAATTATGTGTATTTTATGCAACACTGAAAGAAAAAAAACAAAACAAAAAAAACACACCACACAAATTTAAAAAGCACAGGAAGAAAATGTAAATATTAACCACTTGGCCTGCAGAGGATATACCCCCTTCCTGATCAGGCCATTTTTTGTATTATAGCGCTGCGTTTACTTTAACTGACAATTGTGCTGTCATGCAACGCTGCACATAAATTAAATTTATGTAATTTTTTTTCCTCACAAATAGAGCTTTCTTTCAGTGGCATTTGATCACCTCTGTGTTTTTTATTTTTTGCACTATAAACAAAAAAAAAAGACTGACAATTTCGAAAAAAAAAAACAATATTTTTGACTTTTTGCTATAGAAAACATATCCAATAAAAAAAAAAATCTAATTTCTTCATAAATTCAGGCCAAAATGTATTCTGCTACATGTATTTGCTAATCTTTGCTAAAAAAAAACCAATACATGTAAATTAATTGGTATACAAGAAAGTTATAGTCTACAAATGGCAGTATACTGGAATTTTTATTTTTTTATACTAGCAATGGCGGCAACCAGCGACTTATAGCAGGATTGCGGCGGGCATTTTGACACTAAGTGGGAACTGACTAACTGCCACTGACATCCCCAGTGACACTAACATAGTGATCAGTGCTAATAAAAAGCACTGAACTGACACTGTACTAATGGCCCTGGGCAGGAAGGGGTTAACATCTGGGGCGATCAAAGAGTTAACTGTGTGTTGTGTTTTACCTTAGAGACATGCTGCTTTGTATCTCTCTGCTGTGCAGAGAGATAAGCAACAGCATGTCCATGCTGACAGGAGAGAGACTGTGTTGTTTACACAGAGGTGTTTTCCCAGTCAGAGTTACCCGGCGATCGCTGAGTGCCGGGCAGGAATCAACGGCCGGGACCTGGTGATTGACATCCCTAGCCGCCAATAGCGGCGCGTGCCCCCTATCTGGAAATCCAAATCACGTATATAAACACATGATTTTGCGCTGCCCTGCTGCCCTGTAGCAGTACATTTACTATAGGACAGCGGGAAAGTGGTTAAAATGTGTCTCTAAACCTACATCAGTAAAATCAGTCTGTATATGCAGTAAAGCATTCTTGTTATACTCACTGTAGAACCTAAGGGGTTAATCCTCCGCAATGTGTGAAAAGGTGATTTGATCCTGTCTTCTATGATCCTCCCCGTCCTCTACTGTCCCCAATCCATCTGTTGACAGTACAGAGTTCTGGGAGTCACTCTGCACATGCTCAGTTTGGTATGTATTGCTAGAGAGTTTTTTTTTTCTTTGGGAGGGTGCATGAAATCAGCACAGGGCCAATCAGCACTGTCTAGACAGAGGGTCAGGGGTCATGCACAATCAGAGCAGAATAAATACTTCTACAAGCTTTAACCAGTGCTCTGCTGGACACTGATAGAAGTCACAAGACTGCTATACCCTTCTGATGAGAAAACAATTGTCTTTTTTTAATAAAATACTTGTTTTCACTTTATTTTGCCTCTCCTTCATGCTGATCTCCTGCAGCCTCTTTGCATCCTACCTATATACACTCCAGTGATGGCTGCTTGACATTTCTGCAGGTGGGTTTCCGTATGATAACTGTGAACCATGTCTGCAAAAAGTGTTCAAAACAGCCACTTGTAGTCTCCATAGGAAGCCATGTGACAACATAGGAGAGTAACTGGAAACAGGGAGAGCATGGTCACCCTATAACGGGTGTCGGCAACCCGCGGCTCTTTTTCATCTTTGCTGCGGCTCCGGAGCACACTGCCCACCAGGTGGTCGGCAAGCCGCAGATCGCGAGCCACATGCGGCTCTTCTGTGTGCCGGGCGCCCGCTCCCCTCCCTCCTCAAAAATCCGGCCCGCGGAGCGTGGAACATTGGCTGTCAGGATGTAGGTGGGGCAGCCAGGATGTAGGCGGGGCAGAGTGACGAACTCCTCTCTCAGTCCGCCCTGAAGACCAGAACGGCGCGGGAACACAGCGAGAGGAACGCGCGGAGCAAAGGTAAGTGAATTGAGACAATATGGGGGATGAATTACTATGTGGGGGATGAATTACTATATGGGGGATGAATTACTATGTGGGGGATGAATTACTGTGTGGGGGATGAATTACTATGTGGGGGATGAATTACTATGGGGGATGAATTACTATGGGGGATGAATTACTATGTGGGGGATGAATTACTATGGGGGAAGAATTACTATATGGGGGATGAATTACTATGGGGGAAGAATTACTATATGGGGGATGAATTACTATGGGGGAAGAATTACTATATGGGGGATGAATTACTATGGGGGATGAATTACTATATGGGGGATGAATTACTATATGGGGGATGAATTACTATGGGGGAAGAATTACTATATGGGGGATGAATTACTATGGGGGAAGAATTACTATATGGGGGATGAATTACTATATGGGGGATGAATTACTATGGGGGATGAATTACTATGTGGGGGATGAATTACTATGGGGGATGAATTACTATGGGGGATGAATTACTATATGGGGGATGAATTACTATGGGGGATGAATTTTCAGTTTTAAAAATGTGGCTGTCAAAATAAATTTCAATCGTGGTTTTGGCGAGATTTGGCTCAGTTGAAAAAAAAGGTTGCCCACCACTGACCTAAGGCTATGATTGTGATTATGAAGATACACTGTGGCCCTGATTAACCCTTTGCTTACTGGGCCCTTAAACCCCCTTCATGACCAGAGTGCTTTTTGCAATATATGCAGTGTCGGATTTGTTATAAATGTTGCAATGGTTTTGCGGCTCCCAGTCTTTTTTTTCCCTTCGGAAACGGGTCCAAGTGGCTCTTTATGTCTTAAAGGTTGCAGACCCCTGCCCTATAACATGGAGTACCGGTACAAGGACTCTAATGGTAGGATCAGCAAGTATTACAGTATTCTAAGAAAAGCCACAGGTTTAAAAAAATATAAAAAATTTCTGTTGAAATGAGATCAACATTTTAAAGCCCAGCTCCACTTTATTCCCCCCCCCCCCCCAACATTGCTGCTCGAGCCACTGACTTTTCAAAAGTTTTTGTTCATTGGGAGTTGGGCTTTAAGCAGGAGTTCACATGATGTGGTGCGGAAGGAATTCACACTGGTTTCTGTGCGATTCCACACCGCATTATGATCGCACCACGTTCATGCGAACCACTGCGGGTGTGTATGTTAATGACACCCGAAAACGCGGTGCAATGTTTAAAATCAGATCATATGGGTGTGAATACCCGTGCGATCCAATTCTGATGTGGACAAAAAAAAAAAAGGGTCCTGCACTATTTTGGTGCGGATGCAGTGCGATCTGAGCCATACAAAAAGTATGCATAGTATGCACAGCATAGAAATCGCATGTGATTTGCACAGGAATGCGGTGCGGTTCCTGTGTGAATCAAATCCGATGTGCCGATCACATCAGTATAAACCCAGGCTAATGCAGGCCACAGACAGGTCGTTTATCGGCTGAATTTTCGTCCGCGTGAAAAATCGGCCGATAATCACGCCATTAGTGGGGCCAGCCTGTCAGACGTTTTTTCGCAGATCTCTTCATTTATTTTGATCGGTCATGCTGGAAACTCAACGAAAAACGGCAGCTTTTCGTGGACATGGGTGGCAGCAACAGCAACGGGGTCGACCGATTTTTCGTTTATCGGCTGAAAATTCAGCCGATAAACAGCCAGTCTATGGCCTGCCTAAAGCTTATATGAGATTTTAGTGACTGGGTTCACTTTCATGCAGACACATTGCTTATAAAGCCACTTATACAGCAAATGGAATCAGCTGGTTTCAGAAAGCAGCGCCTGGTAATCACAGCTACATAGAAGCTAATTGTATCACACAAGTAATTATATTAAGAGCTCTCGCTGTAATTCATCCGGACAGCTGGCTCACTGTTATCATATCTGCCTTTATAAACTAAACACAAGATTTGCTTGCTGCTGCCAAATCCACCCGAATTTAACCTTCCACGTTTCAATTTGACAAAGCCGCTGTTACAGATAATTAAAGGATACAGCAAGATGTGGAAGCTTGCCATTTGTATGGAATTTTTGCCAAGCCCTATTCCCTTGGTAAGGGCTGGCAAATTCATGGAAAATTCAGAAATTAATCCATCTATTTTTTTCCTAGAGTCCTACAGGTGTGAAAATAGATTGGACTGAGGAATATGCACCAAGCTGCCAAACGCCATTCATGGTAGCATTTTTGTCGGTTTTTATGCGTGGGAGCGTCAAGAACAAAAATGAAATATATTGCAGCTCCCCTTACCAGTCCTTAGATGTGGTGGCTGAAAGTTCACAATGAAGTGGTGGGATGAATTACAAGAAAATATTGCATGAGCCTTTTTGGTGCATTTTGAGGAGTTAGGTGGCCCTTTAAATTGACTGGGCAGCCTAACGGAAAGTTTGTTAAGATGTGGCATTACATGCATGCATCAACACATCACAACTCTGAATCCAGTCCAAAGTTTTCTTTTTGATTCCCTTTATTTTCATGAGGATTTATTTCAGGTACTTATATAGCGCTGTCAATTTACGCAGTGCTTTACATACATATTGTACATTCTCATCAGTCCCTAACCCTCAAGGGGTGTACAATCTAAGGTCCCTAACTCACATTCATACACACACATACTAGGGCCAATTTAGACAGGAGCCAATTAACCTACCAGCATGTCTTTGGAGTGTGGGAGGAAACCGGAGTACCCGGAGGAAACCCACGGCGGCACAGGGAGAACATGCAAACTCCAAGCAGGTGGTGCCATGATTGGGATTTGAACCAATGACCATAGTACTGCCAGGCAGAAGTGCTAACCATTTATCCACTGTGCTGCCAAATAATGCAAATCATGTTCTAGAGGGGCTATGCTCACTGCCTGTATCTATAGAAAAAGCCATGATATAATTGTAACCCAGGCTGTTCTTCTGGTTTGGACCACAAACACATCTTCCTCACTGCATTTCCATTATATGAGGGTGAGTGGGGGTTTTAGTTTACCGAATTTACTGTAGCTCAAATGGAAGATCAGCTTACAGAAAGCCAAGGACACTGCATTTCTGGCATTTTCAGCACTTGCCAAAAATGTCCATAGCCTAAAAAAAAAAAAAATAATAATAATAAAAAAAAATAGAAAACTAATGCAGCCTCAACATCTAAGCAATTGTAATCTGCTATTTTTTTCTTGGGTTTAGATATCCGTTCATTTGTTGATCATGCTCTACATTGGCTTGGAGAGAAGTCGAGTTTCCTGGCATCTGGACCTCACCCATTGTGTGGGACGGGGTGATCACCCAGCAGAGTCTAATAAAGTACTGTTTTGTTGGTGTGTCTTACCATAACCCTCAAGCTCTTTGTTCATTGAGGTCTCCTAACATGGTGAGTTAATGTCCAGTTTGCGGTGGTGGGCACAGCAAGGATTGTGTACACACATGGTTTTCATCTGTAAGAACTTTATTCCCAAGGAGCAAGTGCTTACTCCAAGGGCAGAAAGAGTTTACCAATCCACATGACATACAAGAAAAAAAATCTTTGTATCCTTTCAAGCTGTGATGAAATGAACATGATCCACAGCATGTGGCTACTTTTGTTATTCATGCACATTGTGGATAGTAATGGTATAGGAGCAGTATGGCAGTGTCAGGTTTAATTCATCTAAAATTCCAGAACTAAGGCACAGCAATACACACTTACATATTTCTTCTTGACCCTTGAAAACCAGGGAGGTCAGTTAATGAGCAAATGCTGTGCTCTGTCTGGCCCACACTTCCTGTCCCTTCATGTCTACATTCATTTCTCCATCATATCTATGGGAGAAGCCATGACTGTCAAACACAGGCTGGACTTCAAAACATCTGCCTTTATTTATGCACATGACATGGGCTGATGGGACTAGTAGTTTACTTAAAGCTGAATTCCAGCAATTCAGCTCCTTTGTAAAAAGTGAAAGCACACTATGATTTAAGTCCAACAACGTGCATGATATCTCCCGGAATTATCTCTACTGTTTACATCTGACAAGTGTATAGTGCTCCCTGAAGACGGCTATTGCTGTATTTCCAGGAACCTAATCCTTGTGATCTTGCATCTTCAACAGCAGAGTCGCTGCAGCTTCTATGCATGCCCCTCCCCTACTCTGGCCCAATCACAGAAGCCTTGGTATTATATGAACACATTCACACAAAACAAAGGCTTCTGTGAATTGACAGCAGATGGTATAGCTGCTCTGTGTGCTTCTGAAAACTAAAAATAAATGCAGTGACCACACCTAAGGACTAAAAAGCTGCAATGACTGCAATGAGGTTTAGAAAAGTGTTAAAAGCGTAATTCAGGACGTAAAAAACGTTTTTAGTACATCCCTGCAATACATGCACATTTCACCTTGGTATCCCTTTATAAATGCTAATTGCTATGGTCCTGCATTATTATTAATGACGTCACAGTGCCTGCCACCACTGGAGTGCCATAGAGAGGAGACTGCGGCAGCTGGTATTATATCATGTAGAAAGCCCGGCGGAGTGAAGGGTTCGGTAAGTAAATGTTCTTTTTACTGGTACCCTGGGTATAACTAAGCATCTAATCTCTGCAATGCATGGGGAGCCCCACTGCAGGTATATTTTTTCTTCTCAGCTTTAGAACTCATTTAAACTTGCTGTTGGGGGACATAAAAATGTGTGGTTGAGCCACATAACATGAAAACCTGCATCAAGCAAAACAATGGGGATGTATTTCTGAGTTATCAATAAGGTTCAAGAAGGGTGTGGATAAATCTGCAAGTAATGTGCAAAACCTCTTTAAGATCACGCTGCTGGAATACATTTTCATTATAACAAGGCTTTATTACAGCCCCTTAAAAAGTCTGACTTGATGTATCCTTAATCCAACCTTCAGCTAAATGAGTTACTTATCACAGCTAGTGGTATCATAAAGCCAAAATATCTGGAGGCTGAGCCCTTAGATGTGTCTTTGATATAAATCCCTCTGATCACTTGGATGTAGAGGAAAGCACTGAACTATATTGTATTCCACATCTGTCTTTTGTTCAGTCCGCACTGGACTCAGAACAGTAGCGTTCCAGGTAACCCTTTCAGTGCTGGCCTGGACACTATTATTCATGCTTTCAATGGCATATATCCTAAACCATATCCAATTG
Organism: Staurois parvus; assembly: GCF_062004578.1. NCBI lineage: Eukaryota > Metazoa > Chordata > Amphibia > Anura > Ranidae > Staurois > Staurois parvus. Next base: position 3,776,015 of record NW_028318183.1, on the reverse strand, counting down.
CAAGAAGGACTACCATTCTGTATCTATTTACAGTGTCCATGCCAATAAGGGAACAATGATTTTCACATCTCCACAGGCTTACCATAGATGGTTTTTTTTGGCCTGACCCACATATGAGTATAAAATCACTGGCTTGTTTTAAGAAGCCCCATGGATCAGAAAATCCATTCATCTTACCATGAAAAGAAAAACCCTTACGGCTTCTTTCAGATATATGTTATTAAAATAAAAGAGAAGAGAAAGATCACATCAAATCTGCAAGAAATGCTCTGAAATAAAACAGCTGATGGTGAAGATGATGATGATGATATATTTTTAGCTTCAAAGTAGAATTCCAGGAGAAAAAAAAAATTATTAGAACAGTAAAATTTGGATTTTGTCTGCAATACTCCTCTTCAATCTGGAGACATCTACTGCAGTAATTTCTGACACTAGATGCTGCCAGTCTTCTGGATTATATAAATGCCAGCATCATTCAACCCAGAGTCCTGTCATGGACATACCCCTTGGGGGGAGAAGAGGAAAGATTTTATATATTATTGGGATGCCGGACTTTACACGCACATGAACTTTAATGGTGTCCCAGTCTTAGTCCATAGGGTTCAATATTGAGGTGGCCCACCCTTTGCAGCTATAACAGTTTGAACTCATCTGGGAAGGCCGTCCACAAGGTTTAGGAGTGAGTCTATGGGAATATTTGACCATTCTCCCAGAAGTGTATTTGTGAGGTCAGGTACTGATGTTGGACAAGAAGGCCTGGCTCACAGTCTCCGCTCTAATTCATCCCAACGGTGTTCTGTCGGGTTGAGGTCAGGACTCTGTGCAGGACAGTCAAGTTCCTCCACTCCAAACTCACTCATCCATGTCTTTATGGACCTTGCTTTGTGCACTGGTGTGCAGTCATGTTGGAACAGGAAGGAGCCATCCCCAAACTGTTCCCACAAAGCTGGGAGCATGAAATTGTCCAAAATGTCTTGGTATGCTGATGCCTTAAGAGTTCCCTTCACTGGAACTAAAGGGGCCAAGTCCAACCCCTGAAAAACAACCCCCACACCATAATCCCCCCTCCACCAAACCTTACACTTGGCACAATGCAGGCATGTACCATTCTCCTGGCTCCCCGCCAAACCCAGACACGTTCATTAGATTTCCAGAGAAGCGCGATTTGTCACTAAAGAGAACATGTCTAAAACTGCTCTAGAGTCCAGTGACGGAATGCTTTACACCACTGTATCTGTCAGTTTGCATTGTACTTGGCGATGTAAAGCTTGGATGCAGCTGCTCAGTCATGCAAACCCATTCCATGAAGCTCTCACATGGTTGTTGTGCTAATATGAAGGCCACACAAAGTTTGGAGGTCTTTAGCCATTGACTCTGCATACAGTTATTTCAGGTACTTATATAGCGCCATCAATTTACACAGCACTTTACATATTGTACATTCACATCAGTCCCTAACCCTCAAGGGGCGTATAATCAAAAGGTCCCCAATTTACATTCACACATACTAGGGCCAATTTAGACAGGATCCAATTAACCTACCAGCATGTTTTTGGAGGTGGGAAGAAACCGGAGTACCCAGAGGAAACCCACGCATGCCCAGGAAGAACATGCAAACTCCAGGCAGGTGGTGCCATGGCTGGGATTCAAACCAACAACCCTAGTACTGGCAAGCGGAAATGCAGCACTGCTGCTCTCACTTTGGGACTATATGTATTACAGACTTTGCTGCGCACCCAGGCCCATTTTATAGTGGCAACTACTGGAGAAAAAAAAAAAACACAAACACACAAAAATGTATATATACACTGCTCAAAAAAATTATAGGAGCACTTTAGCACTTTTTAATCAGAGTATAGCATCAAGTCAATTAAACTCCTGGGATATTGATCTGGTCAGTTAAGTAGCAGAGGGGGTTGTTAATCAGTTTCAGCTGCTTTGGTGTTAATGAAATTATCAACAGGTTATCAACTAGATGGGCAACAATGAGACGACCCCCAAAACAGGAATTGTTTTACAGGTGGAGGCCACTGATATTTTTTCCCTACTTATCTTTTCTGACTATTTTTCACTAGTTTTACATTTGGCTAGGGTCATTGTCACTACTGATAGCATGAGGTGATACCTGGATCCTACAGAGGTTGCGCAGGCAGTCCTACTCCTCCAGGATAGCACATCAATACATGCCATTGCCAGAAGGTTTGCTGCGTCTCCCAGCACAGTCTCAAGAGAAAGAAGGAGATGCCAGGAGACAGGCAGTTACTCTAGGAGAAGTACACAGTACTGTAGGAGGTCTTTAACCCATCAGCAGGACCGGTATCATCTCCTTTGTGTAAGGAGGAACAGGATGAGCATTGCCAGAGCCCTACAAAATGACCTCCAGCAGGCCACTGCAGGCCATGAGGGTGGCCTGAGAACTTCTAGTGGGCCCTGTGCTCACTGCCCAGCACCATAGAGCTTGATTGGGATTTGCCACTGAACACCAAAATAGGCAGGTCCCGCCACTGGCACCCTGAGCTTTTCACAGATGAGAGCAAGTTCACCCTGCGCACATGTGACAGACATGAAAGGGTCTGGAGAAGCCGTGGAGAATGTTATGCTGCCTTTAACATCATTCAGCATGACCGTTTTGGTGGTGGATCAGTGATGGTCTGGGGAGGCATATCCATGGAGGAACAAACAGACTTCTACAGGCTAGACAATGGCACCCTGACTGCCATTATATATCGGGATGAAATCCTTGGACCCATTGGTGGTGCAGTAGGTCTGGGTTCCTCCTGATGCACAACAACAGTGCCTGGCCTTGTGGTGAGAGTATGCAGGCAGTTCTTGGAGGATGAAGGAATTGATACCATTGAATGGCCCCCACGCTCTCCTGACCTAAATACAATAGAACACCTCTGTAATATCATGTTTCAGTCCATCTGATTCCGCCAGGTTGCACCTCAGACTGTCCAGGAGCTCAGTGATGCCCTGGTCTAGATATGGGAGGAAATACCCCAGGACACCATCCATCTTCTCATTAAGACACATGCCCCCACATTGTCAGGCATGCATACAAGCACGTGGGGGCCATACAAACTACTGAGTACCAATTTTGAGTTGCTGCAATGAAATTTCAGCAAAATGGACTAACCTTCTGCATAATTTTTTCACTTCTGATATTTGGGGTATCTTTGAATTCAGTCCTCTGTAAGCTGATAATTTTAATTTCCATCAAATGATGGGGCATCCTTATGTTCCTAACACATTACCCAGTCCATTATCAGTATCGATATCCAGCATGACATGACATTAAAATCTGATGTGTTTTCAACATACAGTGGGGCAAAAAAGTATTTAGTCAGCCACCAATTGTGCAAGTTCTCCCACTTAAAAAGATGAGAAAGGCCTGTAATTGGCATCATAGGTAGACGTCAGCTATGAGAGACAAAATGAGAAAAAAATCCAGACAATCACACTGGCTGATCTGGAAAGCCATAATTTGCAAATAAATTCTTTCCAAATCAGCCAATGTGATTGTCTGTTTTTTTTTTCTCATTTTGTCTCTCATAGTTGAGGTCTACCTATGATGCCAATTACAGGCCTCTTTCATCTTTTTAAGTGGGAGAACTTGCACAATTGGTGGCTGACTAAATACTTTTTTGCCCCACTGCACGGACATTTCAACTTACATATGTCTTGTGCATCACGTTTATTATGGGATGCACCGATATCGGTGCCAATACAGAGTATATTCACGAGCACTCATGAAAATCCTGCTGATACCTGAAACCGTTGCAGTGCGATCTGCATTAATAAAAAATGTATGGAAGCAAATTGCACCGCAAAGAATAGCATGCAATTTAACAGGAATTCACACAGGAGCAGTGCGGGATAGCTCCCTGCACAGATTCCATGCTGTCACAGGCAGGAAAAGCTAAGGATTTCAAATCCCCCCAGCTTTCTCTCTGTGCAGGGATGACAGTACGGGCTAGATGGCTTTTGATTGGTCAGCACCGCCATGGTGCTGAAAAAACAAAAGCAGTCTAGCCCAGCAATGGGCAAACTATGGCCCGGCGGACCTTTTAATCCGGCCCGCGGAGCGTGATACATTGGCTGTCAGGATGTGTAGGCGGGGCAGCGTGACGAACGTGAGGGGAGCTAGGCTCCTCTCACAGTCCGCCCTGAAGACCGGAACGGCACGGGAACACGGCGAGAGGAACGCGCGGAGCAAAGGTAAGTGAATTGACACAGGGGGGATTTGGCTTACTACTTTGGGGGGAATAGTACTGTGAGGGATGAATTAATATGGGGGATGAATTAATATGGGGAATGAATTACTATATGGGGGATGAATTACTATATGGGGAATGAATTACTATGGGGGATGAATTACTATATGGGGGATTAATTACTATGCTTACTATGGGGGAATATTACTATACTTACTATGGATGACACATACACATCATTCATCTACTCTTGGTCCGGCCCCCGGGTCCAATATATGAACCCATTGCGGCCCTCAAGTCAAAAAGTTTGCCCACCCCTGGTCTAGCCCATACTGTCATTCCTGCAAGGAAAGGAGAGAAAGCCACAGGGATGTTAAATCCCCAGACCTGTCATACTGCCAGGAGTACTTCTGATGACAGTCCCGGATTGATTCTTATTTGAATTCAGTATCCTGTGTCAGAGGACCAGTGTACTGATATCCCATTATGATATAGTTACTAGACTGGATTATACTATATATACAGTATACACAGATCAGCCATAACGTTAATGACCACCCACCAAATATTGAGTAGGTTCCTCTTTTGTTGCCAAAGCAGCCCTGGTCCATCCAGGCATGGACTCCACTAGACTTCTGGAGGTATACTCTGGTATCTGGCCCCAAGCTGTCAGTAGCAGATCCTTCAAGTCCTGCAGGTTGAGAGGTCAAACCTCCATGGATTGGACTTGTTTTTCCAGCACATCCCTCAGATGCTCCATTGGATTGAGATCTGGGGAATTTGTTGGCCAAATTAACCTTAACTTATTAATTAACTGAACTTAAATAAAAATTAAAATGATTACATTAACCTTGAATTCGTTGTGTTCCTCAAACCATTCTTGAACCATTTTTGCAGTATAACAGGGCACATTATACAGCTGAAAGCGGCCACTACCATCACAGAATACGGTTTCCATAAAGGTGTGTACTTGGTCACCAACAATATAAGTAGGCGGTACGTGTCAAGTAACATTAATGTGAAACTCAAGGCTTTGCAGCAGAACTTTGCCCAAAGCATCAAACACCACCTTCACTGGCTTGTCCTCTTCCCATAGTGCATCCTAATATCAGCTCTTTCCCAGGTAAATGATGCACATGCACCCGGCCATATACATTGTTTAAAATAAAAAAATAAATGGGGAAAAAAAACCCTGATTCATCAGACCAGGCCACCTTCTTCCATTGCTCCACTGTCCAGTTCTGATGGTCAAGTGCCCATTGTAGGCAATTTTGGCTGTGGACAGCATGGGTACCCTTACTGGTCTGCGGCTAATCAGCCCCATACACAACAAATTGTGATCCCATTTATCAGCTTTCAACAAATCAACTTCAGGGATAACATGGTTACTTGCTGCCTAATATATTCCACCTACTTTCAGATGCCATTGTAGCAAGCTAATCAATGTTATTAATTTAAATTGTCAGTGCTCATAAAGTTATGACTGATTGGTGTAGAATCATATATTAGAATGAAAAATAAAAAGTTACAGTAGCCAGTTGTCTCTGATTTACAAGTATAGACCTGGAGTTTTGAAGATCTGTCCCTGGTGATGAATAGAACACAAAACAATTACCGTATTTTCCGGCGTATAAGGCGACTGGGTGTATAAGACGACCCCCTAATTTTACAGTTAAAACATAGGTTTTGGCCTATACTCGCTGTATAAGACTACCCCCCACTTCCGAGGCAACACCAGTTTTTTGTTTTTTTTTTAAATAAATTTTTATTGAATGACATTTTTCGAATATAACATACATTGATAAATGGAAGGCCAATCACAACAAGCCTGCTTGGATTGGCTAAGGTTGTAATAGACTGCCTCTCTGACTCTGGCCAATCTGAGCAGGCTTTTTACTAGAATACAGTGTATAAACATACCGTGCATAATGTCCCCATTATTACATTTTAGCCCACTGGATAGTCTTGTAGATTCGGCTACATACAGAATATAAGATCGTATTTACCTTTTGAAGCCACTGGATGTGCTCTATAATACTGTGGCTTCGGCTACAGAACGTCCTTGTGCTGACACTGTATGAACTGCGCTGAGCCAATCACAGCAAGTGGTGTATTCAGAATTCGTATGCATAAAAAGCCTGCTCGGATTGGCTGAGTTAGAGAGGCGGGCTATTCAACCTTTGCCAATCCGAGCAGGCAAGCCGTGATTGGCTCAGTGCAGGACAGTGTCAGCACAGAGAGGTTCTGAAGCCGAAGCTACATAGAGCTTCCAGCGGCACATCCAGCCGAAAATAAAGAAGCTACATCCAGCAGGGTAAATTATTTATTGATTAAATAAATTAATTATTGGCAATCTTTCACTTGGGGATGTTGAAGATGTACCCTCCATATTACCTCAGCTCCGGGGATGGACAGTTTTCCGGCGTATAAGACGAACCCTGATTTTTGGGGGATTTTTTTTTGTATGAAAAGTCGTCTTATACGCCGGAAAATACGATATTTGAAGCTCTGCTAGAATACTACTCACACGAAAAACGTCTAGTAATTAGTCAAGTGACCTTACGCTAGGGTGGCGGCTTCTTCAAGAGGACATATAGATCTTGTGGGGGTTTTTTTTGTTGTTGTTTTATACGCAGTTCTTCAATACGTACATTCTATATGTCTATGTGTACATTGGTATATCCATATTTGCTAATGACAAAGCAGGCTCTACTTCCTGCTGATCCTCTTATCTCACCTTTACGATCTGTAAACAAGAAACTCTGCAGGCATGTCATATTGGGTAAATCTTGCCTAATACCAGACATACATGGATCAAAATTTGAATAGTTCAGCAGGGATCAGTCAAATTTCAATCCATGTATGGTTGTACACAAATCAATCTATAAATAATAAATTAAGAAAAAACTACGCTTCCAAAAGGTGCAGGTGACATCATCATGCCTCATGTCTGTTTAAGCTGGGCACTCAAAATCCTGCAAGAATGTGCTCCAACCTACTACAAGGGCATAAATATCAAGTGTCCCAGGTTACAGGGACAATCCTGTATACTGACCCAGAATTATTTGAGTTACTGCACATGCACAAACTCAATAAGGCATCGATTATGGTGATGGGGGCCACCAAGCATAAATTAGAAGTGGGGTTTGGGTAGGCCAATTTGGTAAGTGGACAAGGCTGCCTGGTCACTGGGCAGACCTTAGGCAGACTATAAGCAGGGCTGACTCTGTCCCAGGGACCAGGACTGAAATTTTGGTAAGCATTCAAGAGTACATTCTTGTGGGATTTTTGAGCATCCAGCTTGCGAATGTCTAAGTAAGCATGAAAGGCCAGCTTTAAACTATGCCCTGCTGCCATTTACATCCAAACTCCTTGAGCGCTTATTCTATAATCACATAAGCTCGCACCTCAATGACAACAACCTCCTCGACCCCCTACAGTCCGACTTCTGTCCCCTACACTCCACTGAAACTTCCTTACTCAAACTCACCCACGACCTGCTAACCGCCAAAGCTAATGGCCACTATTCAGTGCTCCTCCTCCTCGACCTCTCCGCGGCTTTCAACACAGTCGACCACCCCCTCCTCCTCAAAAAACTATACTCCCTTGGCCTCAGAGACTCCGCTCTCTCCTGGCTCTCGTCCTACCTATCACAACGCTCCTTCAGCATTACCTATAACGCTACCACCTCCCCCTCACTCCCCCTCTCTGTTGGGGTCCTTCAAGGCTCTGTCCTTGGGCCCCTTCTCTTCTCCATCTACACCTCCTCCCTTGGCCAACAGATATACTCTCACGGCTTCAACTACCACCTCTATGCCGACGACACGCAAATCTATCTCTCGCCCCCTCGCCTCACCCCTTCAGTCTCCGCCTGAATTACTAGCCTACTGAATGACATATCAGATTGGATGTCGCTCCACTTCCTTAAACTGAACCTCTCCAAAACCGAGCTCCTAGTTTTGTTATTGTATCCCATTGTAATGTACAGAGCTGAGCGAACTGTTGGCGCTAAATAATGTATAATAATAATAATAATAATAATAATAATAATGACCAAGAAGAAATGTTTAGTTTTTTTTTGCAAATTTGTGCTATTTATATGTATTTTTTCTTATGAAGTTTGCTTTTTGATAGGTCTGCTTTCAGGACAAGTAACTCTTAAATAATACATTTTACTACAAATAGCCTATAAATCATCAAGAAGCTGGTTCTCTCTTGGCTGAATGATGTCCTGCCCCATTCATCCCACCCTGTGAGTGCCCAAGCAGTAAGGACCATACACTGCCAACGTCAGACAAGAAGGTGCTGCTCGTTGCATGACCAGCCAGAAGAAGGACCCGGCTCATCGCATGAACAGCCAGAAGAACCTTTCTTGTCACGTCACCAGCCAGAAAAACTTGTTTATTTGTTCGTTGTGTGACCAGTCAGAAGGTCCCTGCTCGTCACGTCGCCAGCCAGGAGAAGGAGCCTGCTCATCACGCCACCAGCCAAGAAAAGGAGCCTGCTCATCACGCCACCAGCCAAGAAAAGGAGCCTGCTCATCACGCCACCAGCCAAGAAAAGGAGCCTGCTCATCACGCCACCAGCCAAGAAAAGGAGCCTGCTCGTCACGCCACCAGCCAAGAAAAGGAGCCTGCTCGTCACGCCACCAGCCAAGAAAAGGAGCCTGCTCGTCACGCCACCAGCCAAGAAAAGGAGCCTGCTCATCAAGTCACCAGCCAGGAGAAGGAGCCTGATCGACATGTCACCAGCCAGGAGAAGGAGCCTGATCGACATGTCACCAGCCAGGAGAAGGAGCCTGATCGACATGTCACCAGCCAGGAGAAGGAGCCTGATCGACATGTCACCAGCCAGGAGAAGGAGCCTGATCGACATGTCACCAGCCAGGAGAAGGAGCCTGATCGACATGTCACCAGCCAGGAGAAGGAGCCTGATCGACATGTCACCAGCCAGGAGAAGGAGCCTGATCGACATGTCACCAGCCAGGAGAAGGAGCCTGATCGACATGTCACCAGCCAGGAGAAGGAGCCTGATCGACATGTCACCAGCCAGGAGAAGGAGCCTGATCGACATGTCACCAGCCAGGAGAAGGAGCCTGATCGACATGTCACCAGCCAGGAGAAGGAGCCTGATCGACATGTCACCAGCCAGGAGAAGGAGCCTGATCGACATGTCACCAGCCAGGAGAAGGAGCCTGATCGACATGTCACCAGCCAGGAGAAGGAGCCTGATCGACATGTCACCAGCCAGGAGAAGGAGCCTGATCGACATGTCACCAGCCAGGAGAAGGAGCCTGATCGACATGTCACCAGCCAGGAGAAGGAGCCTGATCGACATGTCACCAGCCAGGAGAAGGAGCCTGATCGACATGTCACCAGCCAGGAGAAGGAGCCTGATCGACATGTCACCAGCCAGGAGAAGGAGCCTGATCGACATGTCACCAGCCAGGAGAAGGAGCCTGATCGACATGTCACCAGCCAGGAGAAGGAGCCTGATCGACATGTCACCAGCCTGGAGAAGGAGCCTGATCGACATGTCACCAGCCTGGAGAAGGAGCCTGATCGACATGTCACCAGCCTGGAGAAGGAGCCTGATCGACATGTCACCAGCCAGGAGAAGGAGCCTGATAGACATGTCACCAGCCAGGAGAAGGAGCCTGATAGACATGTCACCAGCCAGGAGAAGGAGCCTGATAGACATGTCACCAGCCAGGAGAAGGAGCCTGATAGACATGTCACCAGCCAGGAGAAGGAGCCTGCTCGACATGTTACCAGCCAGGAGAAGGAGCCTGCCTACAACGTAACCAGCCAGAAAAAGGAGCCTACTCATCATGTGACCAGCCAGAAAAAAGGCATGCTCATCAAATGACAAGCCAGATGTAGGCAGTAGATAAGAACTAAAATTTGACTATCCTCATCTGTAAATTGTGCTGGGCCAGTAGAGCACCAAAACACCCAGACAACAAAAATTTCAACAATGGAACCCCTCATATTTTTCTAAGAAAGGCCTTCCTTAAATCACAGCAAAGATGAATAAATCACCAAACTATAAAAAGAGGCTTACACACAGTCGTATCAGAAATTGGGAAGCATAATTTTGCATTTAAAATACTATTTTTTAAGTAATTCTTAGTTAATAAATCTGCAGGTAATTTGTACAATGGAGAAAACTTTCAGAATGAAGTAGTACGTTACTAAGCCAACACCTAATAGGGGTCCATTTATAAAGGACAGTGTGACTTTCACCAAACATTGTCTGCTTGAGAGCCATCCAAGCCTATGTGATTTACATGGCTGTGATTTCACCAAACTTCCTCTGGTGGAGAATCATCCAGGTGCATGTAACTGATTCTCCACCAGAGAATGTTTAGTGAAAGGTCACATTCTCTGCTTTATAAATAGTCTCTATACATTCCAAGAAACAGTTTGAAATTCTGAGATTTCCCTAGAAACCAAATACAACTTTGGGACTATGCTACTGTACATTGCTCACAAAAGTCACCTTTGGCCCCCAAAGTCTGTCTTTTTTTTTTTTTTTTAATTCTTTCCAAGACCTTAAAAACACTTGCAGACTTTCAAGTAGCAGTCAGTTCATCCTGATTCACAGATAAGCAGCCAGAAGTTGTACAGCAGTACAAAACCAGCCATGCAGATTAGTAGACAGAGGCTGATATAGGGGTCCTTATCAGACATCTCCCTCCTGCCACCATAAAGCTTACATCATAGTAAAGATATGTTCCATCAGCCAAGTGCCTGCACTGATTAAAACCCATAGGAGTAGAAGATAGGAAAATATACAGATCATAAACACGATACACTCACACAAACATAGGGGAAAAACGGCGTTTTCTCAGCATACGGTAGTTCACAGTGTACAGCTACCTATTCACCCAATTAGTCATGAACACCATATATTGGGGTAGTGAATATATAGCCACCATAATGTGTGTATTAAAGCCCCACCTTTACTTTAGGTTTGAACAAAGAGGGGAAGGGTTAGCAACCCTGTCAGATTTATATTACCACCTGTGTCCCCGCTGGCAAGATTTTGCCCTTTATTTGTCCTGGTGACACAAAAAGAGGGAAAGTGCAAAATTTTAAATTGTGACTGGAACACCAAGTCCCTGTTTACATCTGTGCGTCGTGAGGGAGACAGGCGCAAAACCGTTTTATTTTATTGTAGGTGCGCTGCCATGCCATTAATTTTTAGGCAGCATTCACACTTAAGCTTTGGTCGTTTTACAGGCTCATTTTTTTGTATGGATGTTTTTGAGTGTCCTAAGGCTCGAGTGTTTTTTAAATTTTAAAATTATTTTTAGCCAATGAAAAGCTAGTTACTAGGGTGACAAAAAAAAGGTTATATGAGGTTTTCATGTTCTCCCATTATAGTCAGTTGGGACCAAAAACACCCAACTTTGCCTCAAAAATAACTTATGTGGCTTTTGATGCGTCAGGCATCCAGCTATTGGCCACCGAGAACTCATACGAACATTTACCATTGAAAATTTATTACAGGTAGTTATATAGCACCATCAATTTACACAGCGCTTTACATATATATTGTACATTTACATCAGTTCTTAACCCTCAAGGGGAGTACAATCTAAAGTCCCCAGGGTGGATAAAAATCGATGATTTAAAAAAAAAAACAACATTTGTTTATTTAAATCGGATTTTTTAAAATTTAAAATGGATTTTTTTTTATTTCAATCAAATTTTTTTAAATTTTTATCAAATGTATTTTAATAAAATGCTTTTGGAATAAAAGGCTATGTAAAAATAGTTTTCTATTTAAGATACATTAATAATTTAATTTAGTTTATTCAGCATGAAATGGAGCTTCGTTATATAGCATGAGGCTGTATATTCTGCAATATTTACATTTTTGGTCAACTCATTCAATGAATCCAAGTTCTGCAAGCTCAGATAACATGCACTGCATTGATGCATTCACACAATTTCACAGTAACCATGAGATAAAACATGAAATAAAAGAATTTGAGTAGTTCACCAGCTATTAACCCATTAACCTAAAATCAGTTCTGATATCAGTTTTACTAACCTGATAGCTTATTATTCTAAAAAGGAAACCTTCATTTGGTTTGCAAATATTAAAGATTCTAACTACCAGCAAGAATGAGTCGGATTCCTTACATTTAAAGAGCACCTGTCATTTTAGATCCATCATGGCAGCGCCTGTTAGTGGGCATCCACTCACCTGCTGCTGCCACGTCCCTCACATGTCACTGCCGCATCACCAGCCGTCCCATTAAAGTGAAAGGGACTGTCGGTGAGTCAGCAGCGGGTCAGAGGAGCCACTGCAGGATGGAGATGACAGTTGTGCTTTAAAAATTATGATTTAAATCAAATCCACCCTGAAAGTCCCTAACTTACATTCATACACATACTAGGGACAATTTAGACAGGATCCAATTAACCTACCAGCATGTCTTTGGAGCATGGGAAGAAACCGGAGTACCCGGAGGAAACCCACACAGGCACAGGGAGAACATGCAAACTCCAGGCAGGTGGTGCTGTGGTTGGGATTCGAACTGATAACCCTAGTACTGCCAGGCGGAAGTGCTAACCATTTATCCACTGTGCTGCCCAATACATGAAGTGGAGCTTTGAGCTATAAATGCTCAGATGTGCGATTCCTCTGCAATGGGAAGACCACCAAATGGGCTGCAGAACACAAGGAACGAAGACCACACATCTATATATACATTGCTGCATTGTATAGATGTGAACCTAGAGTAAGGGCTCACTGACACCAAAAATGGGGTGCGGGAAACCCACTCTCCGTGTTCAAAAAGCGCTGGGTGTGCAATCTGCTGCAAGCGGCACTGTATTACTAATAAATACCCTAAACGCAGATAACAAACGCAGTGCATTTGCCTACACCTGATCGCAGGGTACCGCAGGACCATGTGATCCAGTTGCAGTGCATTTTTAAAAAGTAGTGACTGCACTCATTTTGGTGCGAATCCAAATGAATGGGCTGAAAATTGCATCACACAGGAATCGGCCCTAGTAGAGTGGTAATCTTCCAATAAGGACACCTATTCATGTGACAACAATGTGAAGCCTGGTGCACACTAGTGCGGGCTGTGCGTCAAACGTTTGCGAAGCACGGCAGCCTATTCATTTGAATGGGCTGCTGTGCCCAAAAGCAAATCCGCATGGAAGTAGCATGGTCTTTCAAACACCTGCGATCGTGCTGCAGGATGAGATACGTGGGGGTGAATGAAGGAATGAATGAATGAATGCCCCCTCCCCTGCGTCTCACAAGAGAGACTTGATGTGGCTGTGGGTGATTGTGGGTCCAGGAACTACATTGATTTCCACAGACGCAACCAGCCCGCACCATGCTAGTGTGAACCTAGCCTAACAGGATTTCCCCTCATTTCCTGCTGTGTACACATGGAGAGAAAGTAAAGGGAAATCTCCACAATAGGACACAGATGGCACAATACTTTAATGGGCAAATCCCAACCCATATTTCTTGAGTTTTCCTTTTTCATTTACAATATATCAATACATGTAGAAACCCTACATTAGAATTGCTAGACAAACAACATGATACTAAACTAACACTTTTTTTCACCTGCTGGCTCATAAAATCTAGAAGCCTTCCACTTCTCTATCTACTGTATACACCTCCGTGTCAGAGCATGCACTTGCAACACAGACTCCAAGGAAGGACACATGTACGCTGCCAATGACATGTTATAAACGCATATAAAGACATGGATTGTTTATTAGGGTACATGCACACAGCTGTGAAAACGCCATGCAAAGGGTTTTTTCTTAACGGATCTGAAGGTAGGTATATTATTTTCAATAGGGACAGGTGTGTAAACATGCGCTGCGTTCAGATCCGTAAACAAAAATTGCAATGTCTGTGTGTGAGGACATTTATTTATTATTTATTTATTACAGGTACTTATATAGCGCCGTCAATCACGCAGTGCTTTACATATATATTGTACATTCACATCAGTCCCTAACCCTCAAGGGCGGTACAATCTAAGGTCCCTAACTCATATTCATATACTAAGGCCAATTTTAGACAGGATCCAATTAACCTACCAGCAGGTCTTTGGAGTGTGGGAGGACACCGGAGTACCCGGAGGAAACCCACGCAGGCACAGGGAGAACATGCAAACTCCAGGCAGGTGGTGCTGTGGCTGGGATTCGAACCAACGACCCTAGTACTGCCAGGTGGAAGTGCTAACCATTTCGGCACTGTGCTGCCCATAATTTTATCTCCTAGATTGTAAGCTCCAAGGAGCAGGGCTCTCCTATCCCTCTTGTATTGAACTGTATTGTTGCTCTACTGTCTCCCTTTATATTGTAAAGTGCTGAGCAAACTGTTGGCACTATATAAATCCTGTATAATAATAATAATAATAAGTGTACGGGAGTAAATGCATCAATATCAAAAATCAGGGAAAAAGGAAATGGGAAACGCTGGGGTATCCACACACCATATCTAAAAGTGCAGGTGCCACCAGAATGTCTGGAAGGGTGCTACCTAAACAAAATCTCAAAAACAAAAAAGAGAGGAAGAAATAAAGTCTGCACACCTAAAAGGCTAACCTCAAACAAATTTTATTATGCACCATAGACAGATATATACACCATCAGAGACACGACAATCCTGCATGACAGAGGACCCTACCCCCCCCCCCCCAAGGATTGCAAGAGGGGACCCTCAAGAATGGACCAAGGAGGATGATGGTCCACTGGGACTACCCTAACCCAACCCTCCAACACCTGACCCCAGATACAACCCACCCCACCAACCCTCTCAACCCCCCCACAAGACACCACTCCCCTAGATGGAGGACCCTCCCGTCCCGCCACCCCCCTCCCAAAGGAGAGAGAGGAGCTGAGGGAGATAGTACCAGCCCACTTGCAATCCTTGGGGGGGGGGGGGGTAGGGTCCTCTGTCATGCAGGACTGTCATGTCTCCAATGGTATATGTCTGTCTATGGTGCATAAAAAAATTCATCTGAGGTTAGCCTTTAAGGTGTGCAGCCTTTTTTCTTCCTCTTTTTTGTTTTTAAACACATCAATACACATATCCATAGATGAAAAACTGCATTCTAGGATTGAAAACAGAGCAGGAAGATATAGAACTAGAAGTTTACCTGTTTAAACACATACTGTACATGCCTTTACACCTTTAGGGCTAGTTCACACTGTATGCGTTTCCGTATGCTTTTTTTCTGCATCCGCACAGAAAGTAGGTGATATGGTTGGCAATGTCATAGTTCACATCAGCGCTTGCAGTTCCAGTGCGTTCCGGATGCAGAAAAAAAAAAAAAGTGGAACAGGCTGCATTTTTCCTGCACATAACTGTACTGGAACCAGGGTGGATTTGATTTAAATCACTAGTGAAAAGGCTCGATTTAAATCATCATTTTTAAAGCGCAACTGTCATCTCTGTCCCGCAGCAGCTCCTCCTCTGACCTGCTGCTGACTCACCGACAGTCACCGACAGTCCCATTCACTTTAATGAGTCGGCTGGTGATGCGGCAGTGACACGTGAGGGACGTGGCAGCAGCAGGTGAGTGGATGCCCGCTAACAGGCGCTGCCATGATGGATCTAAGATGACAGGTGCTCTTTAAATGTAAGGAACCCAACTCATTCTTGCTGGTAGTTAGAATCTTTAATATATGCAAACCAAGTGAAGGTTTCCTTTTTAGAATAATAAGCTATCAGGTTAGTAAAACAGCGATATCAGAACTGATTTTAGGCTAATAGGTTAATCACACATAGCTGGAGAACTACTCAAATTCTTTTATTTCATGTTTTATCTCATGGTTACTGTGCAATTGTGTGAATGCATCAATGCAGTGCATGTTATCTCAGCTTGCAGAGCTTGGATTCATTGAATGAGTTCACCAAAAATGTAAATATTGCAGAATCTACAGCCTCATGCTACATAACGAAGCTCCATTTCATGCTGAATAAACTAAATTATTAATGTATTTTAAATAGAAAACTATCTTTACATGAATTTTTACTCCAAAGCATTTTATTAAAAATAAATTTGATAAAAATCTAAAAAATCCAATTTAAATAAAAACAAATATGATTTAAATTTAAAAAAAATCAGATTTAAATAAAAAAAAAAAAAAATCGGATTTTTTTTATTTAAAATAAAAACTAAAAAATAATTAATTTTCATCCACCCTGGTAAAATGTATCAAAAACCCACCAGAATGCACATGTCCCTATTTAAATTGAATAAGGAGGGGGAAAAATGAACAGGAACACATCAAAAACACACCGGAATGCATCATAAACACATTAAAAACGCACCAGAACATGCCAAAAATGAGCATGCAGAAACGCATCTGGACTGCGTTTCTATAGTGTGAACTGGCCCTAAAAACACATTTAAAGGCAAGCATTTTGCTGGTCACATACGCAGGAAGTTTTGTGCCAGAAAAAGCACATCTATATGATCAGTACAATTCATATGACCATGAACATGTAAGCACGGTATAATTCACACCCTGCATTTAGGTGTGTTCAGAGGATATAGATATAGATCTGTGCGTCCAGGGGCAAATTTGATCCTCTGAACACCTCTAAAACACACAAACACAGGCACATTTAAACAAGAGAAAAACAATCTGTGAAGCACAATGTTGATTCTATTTTAACCCTTAGGGCTCATGCAGACAGATGTAAAAAAAAACCAAATGTATGGATCTGAATGCAGTAGTACTGTATGCTATGGGTCCATGCACACAGCTGCACTGCATAAAAATGTGTACAATCAAATTTAAAAAATATATACCCGTGGTCAATAATGTGTACACATGGAAATGTGTAAATCTGAGCTAGAAGGAAAGAAATAGTCTGCAGATCTCTACATTCATGCATCTGAATATATTTACGGAAGCACTTTACTGGCCATTAAATGCATTTTTTTTGTTTTGCATGATGCTTGCTGCCAGCAAACTCCTGCAGAGATAATGGTAAATTAATTATGGTCATGTGCACGAGTCCTAAATACACCAAACGCAGGAGGCGGGTGTGAATCTATCCTTCCAGCAGAGGCCATGTTTAGGGGTTTTCTTCCATCATCAGGCAGAGGAAGCACAATCGTATTTATCAACTGCCAGCCGATTTATTGACAGTCAAATATTTAATATCAAGAAACTGCGGGTACTAAGGTCTAGTTCACATGGATGCACCTAAGTGTTCGCCTGTGTGAGGGCTGTGTTTACGCGCATGAGGATGTGCAGGTGTTCCATGCATCTCTTTGAAGACAGTCCCATTCATGTCAGTTGGGACACAGCAGCTGCACAGACACAGTCACTGCTCCCAAATTGACATCCATGTGGATGCAGGTCCCCGAATAAAGACTGTATCTATTCAGGGACCCGCATTGAGGCAGATGTCAAATTGGGAGAGGTGGCTGTGTCCGTACACCTGTTAATCCCCGAGCTGATAAATATGGCCAAAGCTTGGGTGTAAGGTCAACCCCACTTTATACTAGTATGCGGTGCGGGAAACTAGCAATCAAATTGTGTTGCCCTTGCGGATGTCAGTGGAATGTTAACAACACCCCAAACACAGGTCACAAATGCATTGTGCTTGCCTGCACTGGATCGTATAGTTTAAAACAACCATTTGATCCAATTGCAGTGCGTTTCTAAAAAATGGTGCATGCATCACTATGGTGAAATTTGCGTTCACACTAGTATGCGCTGCGGGAAACTAGCAATCAAATTGTGTTGCCCTTGCGGATGTCAGTGGAATATTAACAACACCCCAAACACAGGTCGCAAATGCATTGCGCTTGCCTGCCCTGGATTGTATGGTACAAAACAACCATGCGATCCGATTGCAATGTGTTTCTAAAAATGGTGCATGCATCACTATGGTAAAATTTGAGCTAATTCAAAATGAATGGTCTCAAACTACACCGTACTAAATCACAAGTGACTTTCACAGGAATGTAGTGCCCTTACTGTGTTATTCATAGTGTGAGTCGAGGCTTAAGTGTGCCAGTGAGAATGAGACCTAAATGAAGGATCAGTAAGAAGGACTCGATTTACACTGCAATTCTCGTGTTCAATGTGTAGTTTGGCATGCATATTTATGGGCATTATTTGATTTTTGTTTGCAAAGTTGCATTTGCACTATTTTCATGTGTGTTCTATTACGTTCATGTGGTGTAAACTAGGCTCTTTGGAATACATTCATTTTTCTTGCACATGCACTCACACTGCATTCAGCCACATCTGGGACACACCAATCCTGATTGAGCATTTTCTGTTGTCACCTGATTTCTGCAAACAACAATGTGTACTAAGCCATGTTTGGCCCTCGTTCTAGGTCGGTGATTGGTAGGATGTATTAAACACCATCACCATCCTCTCAATGGATCTAATCACACACATAGTAAAAAGGAGCATCACTGAGATCTGGGGCCTCTGACATACACAATACAATCTGATCATACAATTAACTTTACATTTACCAAACACTAAGGGGGGAATTCACTAAGCCTGGAGCAGACAGAATTTGGAGCAGCTGTGCATGGTAACCAATCAGCTTCTAACTTCAGCTTGTTCAGTTAAGCTTTGCAAATGAAAGCTAGAAGCTGATTGGTTGCCATCCACAGCTGTTCCAGATTCTGTCTGCTCCAATCTTAGTAAATTCCCTCCATAGTGTTGCTAAATGTAAAGCTGATTGTACGGTCAGATTGTAATGTGTATGCGGGGAGGGGGGGGCCTGGATCTCAGTGATGCTTCCTTACTATATGTGATTGGGTTATCATAGGTTGCTCTAACCCTTATGATGTTTATATCTATTGCCAAAACACACTGGGGGCTATTTACTAAGACTGGAGAGTGCAAAATTTGGTACATAGAAACCAATCAACTTCCAGGTTTAAGGCTAGGTTCCCACCTATGCAGTGTGTTTTGCGGTGTGTGTTGCATTTTTGCACGTGTGTTTGCCGCATCAAAACACACTACATGCTTTTCTGTACCATCTCCATTGAACGTTGCAACGTTTTGCATTTAAAAAAAGTACCTGACCATTTTCAAAAAACGCACTGGGTGCAAGCGTGGAGATGTGAACCCGTCCCAAAGGAACTCATGTTAAATGGACTGCTGTACGTTTCCACAAAACTCTTCGTAAAATGCTTAAAAATGAACCTAGAACCTCCTTTCACATCAAGCTTGACTTTGAAATCATGTGATTTACAGTGAAGTCGCAAAATTTCAAAAGTCGGGGAACCGCCGATTTCGCGTGTGATTTGCAAGACATCTGATACAGATGTCTATGTAAATCGCACCAAAAGTAGTGCATGTACTACTTTTGAAATCAGAACCGCACCGATATGACTGCTCCAACTGCAGACAATAGGGTGCGACTTGGCATGCAGTTTGCAAGTCACAGGGCATGCAAATCACATGCCAAGTCGCATCCAGTGCTAAGCCCTGGTTCACACTGAATGCAACTTTGAAATCGCACTGCTTGACTTGAAGTAACACGATTTCAAAGCTGCAGATCAGTGCGATTTGTACCTCCGATCTCACTGTGGCTTGCAACTTCATTAAACAGAAGTCAATGCAAGTTGCAATGAGATCAGAAAAAAAAGTAGTGCAGGAACGATTTTTGAAATCTTGCTACTTCAAATCAAATTGAGTAAGACAGTGCCATAGAAACACATTAGATGCAACTTCAGGTGTGATTTGTAAATCTCATGTTGCACCTGAAATCGCAGTGATGTGAACCAGGGCTTATACTACATACTTTTTGGTTGAAGATCAATATCATCATTCAGCTGATCTCATGAAAACAATCAATTTGAATTCAAATCATAAACCACAGACCCAACATTCCAACAGTTTAAGATTGTAAGCTCTGATGAGTATGGGCAGCACAGTGGATAAGTGGTTAGCACTTCTGCCTGGCAGTACTAGGGTTGCCAGTTCAAATCCCAACCATGGCATCACCTGCCTGGAGTTTGCATGTTCTCCCTGTGCCTGTGTGGGTTTCCTCCGGGTACTCCGGTTTCCTCCCACACTCCAAAGACATGCTGGTAGGTTGATTGGCTCCTGACTAAACTGGCCCTAGGTATGTGTATGTATGAATGTGAGTTAGGGACCTTAGATTGTACACCCCTTGAGAGTTAGGGACTGACGTGAATGTACAATATATATGTAAAGCGCTGTGTAAATTATATATATATATATATATATATATATATATATATATATATATATATATATATATGCACAGCCATCTGATCCCCTCTGTATTGGAACTGTGCTATCTCCCTTTATATTGAAGTGATGTGCAAACTGTTGATGCTATATAAATCCTGTATAATAATAATAATAATAATAATAAATATTATTAGTCCATTTAGTGAGCTAAATATAACCTACAAATATATATATATATGAACTGTATTGTTCTGTATTGTCTCCCGTTATATTGTAAAGAGCTGAGCAAACTGTTGGCGCTATATAAATCCTGTATAATAATAATAATATATGTATCCGGTATTTGTTGAGAATGTATAGAATATCACTTACACTAATACTGACTGTAGCCTTTGGCTGATTTCACACTGATCTGTAGCAAAAATGTGGTAAAAATGCATACGCTTTTTTGCTGCGTTTTCTGGGTGTCAGACTGCCATCTGGGAAACATAGACATGTGACTCAAAAAAGCACCAAAACCGCAAATGAGCTGCATTTTTGCCATGTTTTCCATTCATTTTAATGGGCAGTTTTGAAAACCGCTAAAGATGCAACATGCGTAACTTTCAAAATGCACCTGCAGTGCAGTGGTGGGAAGAGTCCCATAGGATTTAGGGCCCTTTCACACTGATTCATTTTTTCAGTTAAAGAAGTGGAAAAAATACATCTCTTTAAATCCTATGGAACTCTTCACACTGCTCAGTTGCGTTTTCAGCTGTCTACACACTGCTCTGTTGTGGTAAAAAAAAAAAAAAAAAACGCATAATCTTCTACTTTTCTAACTGAAAAACTGTGAAAGTGGCCCCTAACATGCACCAAGCATGAACCACAAACAAACGGGACTTTTAAAAATGCAACTTACCAGTGTGAAGAGTTCCATAGGATTTAAAGGGATGCATTTTTCTTTACTTTTTTTAACTGAAAAATGAATGTGAAAGGGCCCTTAAAGTGGTAGTAACCCGGATCCTGAACAAAAATCCCCTGCTAGGTAAAAGCATAATGTGCTAGTCTGTATCGCATAACTAGCACATTATGAAGGATTTATCTTGTAACAAAGCCTTCCAGTGCAGCGTGGTCACACCTCCCTGGGGCGTCCTTCCGGGTTCACCAGCTCTGGCCGGCTGACTGGCCGAGCAACAATGACGTCACTCCCGCACGTGCATGTAGAAGTCTCGAGCCACCGCACAGCGCTCTGACGGAATGGAAGGAAGGGTATGCTATTCCTACATAGCGCATGAGCCGGATGTCAGATGGGGCTAATATCTCCTAAACGATGCGCATTTAGGAGATACTAATTTTACCAACAGGTGAGCTTTATTAAGTCCCCGGTCACACTGGATGCGAATTGGCATGCATGCGACTTGCAAATCTCAGGCCAGGTCACACCCTATTGTCCGCAATAACCGCGGTCATATCGGTGCGGTTCCAACTTGGTTAGAACCACACTGATTTCTAAAGTAGTACATGCACGACTTTTGGTGAGATTTGCATAGACATCTGTGTCAGATCGGACCTGAAATCAGCATGTCACCCGGCTTTGAAATCATGTGACTTCACTGTAAGTTGCATGATTTTAAAGTCAGGTGTGATGTGACTGGGGGGGGGGAGGTAAAGAAGAGTTTACTACCACGTTAAAGGGATTGCATTTTTGTTGTAATTTTAGCACAGTAAAATCGCAGAAAAAGTGAAAGCAGCCCAAATGTCAGCACAGTTTTTCAATATAACCTTTTTACCTGTCCAAAAAAATAAAATTATTTATATATATATAATTTTTGTTTTTTATTCTGAATAATACTAATAATCATATATTAATATATGAGAATATATATATATATATATATATATATATATATATATATATATATATATATAATTTTCTCTGTATTATAACAATATGTATTCTGAACAATAAAATATATATTCAGAATAATATATAGTGTGAATAATATGAATAGTAATGATAATATAATATATATTCTGAATCATAATAACAATAATAAAAAATATTCTGAATAATAATAACAATAATAAAAATATTCTGAATAATAATAATAATATATATTCTGAATAATGATGATAATAATAATAATAATGATAATAATAGTAATAATATTAGTGAGCTTTGTTGTCAGTTTCAATAATGGGTAATCAGTTGGCTGCAGCAGAATTTTGTCGATCGTTTCTGATCAATTGATCAAATATCTATGTGTGTGTGTGAGACGAGCGATCATACTATAGATGACGGTTTCAGTAGATGTCTTGCGCAGCCTCCAGTGTTCGTTGTACACACGGGGTATGTGATTTGTACGGTTCTATATTTTAGGTGATGACTAGAGTGTGGTTTGCGATCGCTCCTACTGGGATCATTACATGTATCACCACCATAAAGGAGATCGCACAATCAGATCGCACCAGGTGTGATCGGACGATTCCATTGCAGACACCATACAATAGATCGGATACAATGATCCCCTCCAATATAAGGGGCTCCTCTATATATAACCCCAGTCCGGATGACTGATCGTACGATGACCGCACACACATATGCAATGACTGGCCATGAACGATAGATATATATGTACACACACACTGACCGGTGCGCCCCATTCTACAGGTTGCCGCTCAGTACCCGCACCGGAGGACCGATCCCCGCACACTCATCCTCCACACACATCCGCCCACCTTGTCTATCCGGCGATCCCCGATCCTCCCGCACTAGATCCACGGGGTGACAGCCGCACACAGCCCGCCAGCCATCAGTTCCCGAGCGGCCGCCCGCAGCAGTGAGCACAGAGCCGCCAGAGCAGCAGGACAGCTCAGAGGCTCCGAGACGTCTCCTAGGAGACAGGCCCCGCCCTCCGCACATGCCTCCGCCTTCCTCCCGGTGCTCTGTCATGTGACCAGCTGGTTTCTGGTACGGAGGGGGCGTGTCCGTGTGTGTCCAGGTCTGGGTGGAGGAGGGGGCTGTATATGGATATATAGAGATGTATATAGAGGTATGTTGGCGCAGAGCCGTGTCCTTACCCCGAGGATCTCTATAGTCCGCTGTGTACAGCACGCTGCACTCCGTGTCCAGCCCTGCCTGTGGTTCCTATTCTGCGTGTACCGAGACTGGTGCGGGATCGGACCGTGAGCCCCTCTGTAACCGCTTCCATACCGGGCACTTTTACCCCTTCCTGCCCAGGCCAATGTTCATCTTTCAGCGCTCTCACACTTTGACAATTACACGATCATACAACACTGTACCCAAACTGAAATGTTATCATTTTCTTTACACAACTAGAGCTTTCTGTTGCTATTTAATCACCGCTGGGTTTTAATTATTTTGCTAAATTAACCATTTGCTGCCCACCCTATGGCCGAATGTTATCAGCGTTCTGGGTGGACACCATATGGCATCCTCCAGCACATGCGCAGATCGCACTCCTGCAGAGCCGCGCAGCGGCGCGATCTGTCACCGGCCTTGTACCTCAGACACGGCCGATGACAGATATGAGTATCGGCCCCTGTTGCTGGTACCATGTGACCTGCTGTGACCAATCTCAGCAGGTCACATGACAGTTGTATACAATGGATGGCTTCATTCATGCCAGCCATTGTATACTAGTGTCTAGCTGTGAATGGTCACAGCAGGTCACATGCACATGTCATGTGATTAGCTGTGCCCAAATCACAGCTAAGCACAAAAAAAAAACCCTGCATGAATCGATGTCATTCAGGTAAATGCTTGCTTATAGCAAAGTAATTCTTTGCTATAAGCAAATTGTGTAAAAAAAAAAAAAAAATACTGATCACTTCCTCAAAGTAGTACAATGTTACTATGGTAACATTGTACTACTTTGGTCATAGTGAAATATGAAAAAAAACTTAAAAAAAAGAAAAAAATGTAATAAAAAATAATAAAAAAAAATATATTTTTTTTTTTCATACTGTCACCAGTCAGTGTCGCTGATCACCGCCATGCCAGTTATATGATGACGCTGTACTGTACTGGTGACAGTATGTGAAAAAAAAAATAGTGAAACTAATTTGTTTAATTTTTAAATTTTCCGAAAAATGACAAAAAAATACAACTTCAAAAAACTCGCCATTCCTCTTATGAAGTACGTCGGACTGTCTACTCTGCAAAAAGTGGTCATTTGGGGATATCTGTACTATTCTGACATTCTTGGATCTCAAGAAATTAGATTGGCTATCAGTACTTCAGGATTGATCAATTTTCAGATCTATACCATAGTTTCTGAACTCTATAACTTTCCTACAAACTAAAAAATACATCCTAATTTGGGTTATTTTCACCAAAGACATGTAGCAGAATACATCTTGGCCTAAATTTATGAAGAACAATTATTTATTTGTAAACTTTTATAACAGACTAAGAAAAACGTGTTTTTTTTCAAAATGTTTGGACTTTTTTTGTTAATTTAGCAAAAAATAAAACCCCAGAGGTAATTAAATACCACCAAAAGAAAGCTCTAGTTGTGTGAAGAAAATGATAAAATGTTAGTTTGGGTACAATGTTGTATGACCGCGCAATTGTCATTCAAAGTGTGAGAGCGCTGAAACCTGAAAACTGGCCTTGGCAGGAAGGTGTAAAATTGCCCGGTATTGAATTGGTTAACAAAAAAAGACCGAAAATTGTGAAAAAAAACCCAACACGTTTCTTTGTTTCTGTTATAAAAGTTTGCAACTAAATAATTGTTCTTTATAAATTTAGTCCAAGATGTATTCTGCTACATTTCTTTGGTGAAAAGAACCCAAATCAGTATTTATTATTTAGTCTGTAGGAAAGTTATAGAGTTTACAAACTATGGTATAGATCTGAAAATTGATCAATCCTGAAGTACTGATGGCCAATCTAATTTCTTGAGGTCCAAGAATGTCAGAACAGTACAGATATCCCCCAAATGACCCCTTTCTGCAAAGTAGACAGTCTGACGTATTTCATAAGAGGAATGGCGAGTTTTTTGATGTTGTCATTTTTTTGGGAAAATGAAGTAATTAAAAAATTTTTTACAAATTTTTTTTTTATATACTGTCACCAGTGCAGTACAGTGTCATCATATAACTGGTGTGATGGTGATCAGGGACACTGACTGGTGACAGTACGGAAAAAAAAAATTGATAATTGTTTTTCATCTTTTTTTTATTTTATTCGTTTTATTTTTTATTAAATTTTTTTCTCTTTTGTTTATGATTTTCTTTTCATATTGCACTATGACCAAAGTAGTACAATGTTACCATAGTAACATTGTAGTACTTTGGGGAAGTGATCAGTATTTTTTTTTTTACACAATTTGCTTATATCAAAGAATTTCTTTGCTATAAGCAAGCATTTAACTGAATGAAATGATTCATTCAGGTGTTTTTGTTGTGATTAGCTGTGATTGGTTGTGGCTAATCACATGACACAGATGGCCTGTGCATGTAATCACTGTGACCAATCACAGCTAGTGACACAGCTACACAATGAATGGCATGAAAGGAAGCCATCCATTGTTTACAACTGTCATTTGACCTGCTGTGATTGGTCCCAGCAGGTCACATGGTACTGGAAACAGGCCGGTACACAGATCTGTCATCAGCTGTGTTTGAGGTACACAGCCAGTGACTGATCTCGCCACAGCACAGCCCTGCGGGCATGCGCAAGCTGTGATCCAGGAAGGACATCGTATGACACCCACCCGGATGGACGAAAGGCCAGCCCGGCCTTCATTTTCCTGTTGGCCGGGTGGGAAGTGGTTAACCACTTGCCCTCCAGAGGATTTACCCCCTTTGCTGACTAGGCCAATTTTTTGCGATGCGGCGCTGCATTATTTTAACTGACAATTGTGCAGTCATGCAACGCTGTACATAATTGAAATTTTTGTCATTTTTTCCCCACAAATAAAGCTTTATTTTGGTGGAAGTTGATCTCTTCTGCAGATTTTATTTTTTGCGCTATAAACAAAAAAAGATAATTTTGAAAAACTGAAAAAACCACTTCAATACCCGGCACTTTTACCCCCTTCCTGCCTAGGAAAATTTCAGGTTTCAGCGCTCTCACACTTTGAATGACAAGTACGCGGTCATGCAACACTGTACTCAAACTACATTTTTATCATTTTGTTCACATAACTAGAGCTTTCTTTTGGTGGTATTTAATCACCGCTAGGGTTTTTATTTTTTGCTAAATTAACAAAAAAAGACCAAAAATTAAAAACCATGTTTTTCTTTGTTTCTGTTATAAAAGTTTGCAAATAAATAATTGTTCTTCATAAATTTAGGCCGAGATGTATTCTGCTACATGTCTTTGGTGAAAATAACCCAAATCAGTATTTATTATTTAGTTTGTAGGAAAGTTATAGAGTTCACAAACTATGGGATATATTTGAAAATTGATCAATCCTGAAGTACTGACAGCCAATCTAATTTCTTGAGGTCCAAGAATGTCAGAACAGTACAGAATTCACCCAAATGACCCCTTTTTGCAAAGTAGATAGTCCAACGTATTTCATAAGAGGCATAGCGAGTTTTTTGAAGTTGTAATTTTTTTGTCATAAATTTTTGGAAAATGAAGAAATTAAAAAAAAAATTTCACAAATTGTTTTTTACATACTGGCACCAGTGCAGTACAACATCATCATATAACTGGTGTGGTGGTGATTAGGGACACTGACTGGCGACAGTACGAGAAAAAAAAAGTATCTTTTTTTTTTTTTTAATTGTTTATTTTTTATTAATTTTTTTCTCTTTTTTTAAATTTTTTTTTCATATTACACTTTTCCCAAAGTAGTATAATATTATCATAGTAACATTGTACTACTTTGGGGAAGTGATCAGTGTTTCTTTTTGGGGTTTTTTACACAATTTGATTGCTTATAGCAAAGAATTTCTTTGCTATAAGCAAGCATTTAACTGAAAGAAATCAATTCATTCAAGTTTTTTTGTTGTGATTAGCTGTGATTGGCCACGGCTAATCACATGACACAGATGGGCTGTGATTGGCCCAGCCTGTGCATGTGATCACTGTGACCATTCACAGCTAGACACACTTGTGCACAATGGATGGCATGAAAAGAAGCCATCTATTGTATGCAACTATCATGTGGTCTGCTGTGATTGGTCACAGCAGGTCACATGGTACTGGCAACGGGGCTGTTACACAGATCTGTCATCAGCCGTGTCCGAGGTACACAGCCGGTGACAGATCTCGCCACAGCATGGCCCTGTGGGCACACGCACTGTGTGATCTGGGAAGGACGTCATATGACGCCCTCCCGGAGGCTTATAGTACTTACAGTGAAGGAAATAAGTATTTGATCCCCTGCTGATTTTGAATGTTTGCCCACTCACAAAGAAATGATCAGTCTACAACTGGAATGGTAGGTGTATTGTAACACTGAGAGACAGAATAGCAACAAAAAATTCAAAAGAAATGCATGTCTAACAAATTATGCACTGATTTGCATGTTCATGAGGGAAATAAGTATTTGATCCCCTATCACTCAGTAGGATTTCTGGCTACCAGGTGTCGTTCATACAGGTAACAAGCTGAGATTAGAAGGAGTTTCTTAACCTCCCTAGCGGTATGATTCTTTCCAATTTTTTGTGCTGAAAGCAGTACCATTTTTTTGCATGGAAATATGTAGTTTTTTATTGTAGGCTGTAATTTTTAGGAATAACTCACTGAAATCTGTCCGAACAAGAGTCTATTAAACATTCCGGATATGATAAAATTTGAAACACGAAATCATGAATTATAATTTAATAAATAATCATAAAAAATAATAATATAATAATAATAATACATTTAATTCAATAATATAATCAAACCAAAAACACTGAAATTTGAAATACAGAGGCAAATTCGCACATCGCTGAGCAAAGTCGCAAAATTGTTTTCAGTGTCTGATGACGAATTTCCCCACCAATCATTATCACTCAATTCTGCAAGTGGTTCTGATTTACTATCGCTGTTCTAAAACCGCTTTTGATGTAAAGGGACGGTTTTTGGACGCCATGGACTTTTCTAAGTTTCCAGGCAGAAAGAACATTCATAATGCAGGCAGGGCACAGGACAAAGCACTAGGGACAAAATGTATGTGAAATGCATTGAAATAGCAATCACAGCAAAAATTACATTTTTTAAAAAATTCAGATTTCCCGCCGGTTCCGGCGCCCGTATGTCCCGACGTCACAGGGACCGGAACACAGAAGCCGGATGCCGGCATCGGCCGGAGGAGATGGCCGGGGACACATTGCGGGAGCGAAGGACAAGGTAAGTGCTGCAGGGACCCCCAGAGCAGTGCCGCATGGTAAGCCCCAGTGTAGCTCGGGGTTACCGCTTTTGGTATAGAAATTTTACCCCGAGCTACACTCGGGAACACCGCTAAGGAGGTTAAAGGGAAGTGCTGCTAATCTCATTTTGTTACCTGTATAAAAGACACCTGTCCACAAGCACAATCAAACAATCAGATTCCAAACTCTCCACCATGGCAAAGACTAAAGAGCTGTCCAAGGATGTCAGGGACAAGATTGTAGACCTACACAAGGCTGGACTGGGCTACCAAACTATCGCCAAACAGCTTGGTGAGAAGGTGACAACAGTTGGTGCAATCATTCGCAAATGGAAGAAACACAAAACAACTGTCAGTCTCCCTAGGTCTGGTGCACCATGCAGGATCTCATCTCGTGGAGTGTCAATGATCATGAGAACAGTGAGGAATCATCCCAGAACTACATGTGAGGATCTTGTCAATGATTTCCAGGCAGCTGGGACCACAGTCACCAAGAAAACAATTGGTAACACACTACGCCGACAAGGACTGAAATCCTGCAGTGCCCGCAAGGTCCCACTGCTCAAGAAAGCACATGTCCTGGCCCGTCTTCAGTTTGCCACTGAACATCTGAATGATGTAGAGGAGGATTGGTTGAAAGTGTTGTGGTCAGATGAGACCAAAATCGAGCTCTTTGGCATCAACTCAAGGAGGAGGAGGAATGCTGCCTATGACCCCAAGAACACCATCCCAACTGTCAATCAGTGATGGAAACATTCTGCTTTGGGGGTATTTTTCTGCAGGACAACTGCACCGCATCAAAGGGACGATGGACAGGGCAATGTACCGTCAAATCTTGGGTGAGAACCTTCTTCCCTCAGCCAGGGCATTGAAAATAGGTCGTGGATGAGTGTTCCAGCATGACAATGACCCAAAACACACAGCCAAGGCAACAAAGGAGTGGCTCAAAAAGAAGCATATTAAGGTCCTGGAGTGGCCTAGCCAGTCTCCAGACCTTAATCCAATTGAAAATCTGTGGAGGGAGCTGAAAATTTGCATTCAGAAATGTCAGCCACCAAACTTTAAAGACTTGGAGAGGATCTGCCAAGATTAGTGGGCCAAAATCCCCCCTGAGATGTGTGCAAACCTGGTGGCCAACTACAGGAAACATCTGACCTCTGTGATTGCCAAGAACTGATTTGCCACCAAGTACTAAGTCATGTTTTGTGTTTCCCTCATGAACATGCAAATAAGTGAATAATTTGTTAGACATGCATTTCTTTTGAATTTTGTGTTGCTATTCTGTCTCAGTGTTACAATACATCTACTATTTGATTTTTAGACTGATCATTTCTTTGTGAGTGGGCAAACATTCAAAATCAGCAGGGGATCAAATACTTATTTCCTTCACTGTAAGCTTTAGCAGTAAAACCTGTAAGATGATTGGTTTCTCTGCAGAAGTGCAGGAGATTCTGAGTTAACCGGCTTTAGTAAATAAACCGCAGTATCTCTGAATAATGGAAGATTGATAGCTCTACCACCTCCATTTAGAGATCATGTGTCATTCATAGAAGCCATAGTACAGTTCTATGAATGGCGGATCTGGCTGGAAAGGGCGAGCATAATCAAGCTCTCTTCCTGAGAGCTTCTGACATATCACTGGTTGTGTAAACATAAAATAGTTTTAAACTTAGCCTTTAAAGGGTAAGTTCACCTTTTGGACAAAAATAATAAATGCAGTTTTTTTTGCAGGTAAAAAATATGTGCATTTATTATTTTTGTCTAAAGGAGACTGTAAAGCATTGCACCAGCGATCATTAGATCGCTGATGCCATGCAGGTCTCCTGCAGACCTGTCAGAATATCTGCTAGCCATATGGGATGTACGGTCAAGCAGATATTCTGGCAGGAAGCCTCAATGAACTAACACAGCTCCACAGCACCATGTTAGTTCATTGAAAACTACAAGCCCACTGCTGCTAAGGCTGCTGGGACTTGTTGGCACTCAGTCACAGAACTCTGTGAATGAGTGACGCAGCGGAGCCCCGTAAGGCCACGCTGTTTTCAAATCTAACAGAAACCTCTCTATCTGTCAGAGGGAGGGGGGACGGCAGGCGCTGCTATGGCTATGGGAATATGTTGCATGTTCCACCATAAAAACGAGTGTAACATGTTCCAAAGGTGAACTTATCCTTTAACCCCTTCATGCCGATCGCACGCAAATATGCGGCCTTTCGGCGTCTGGGCCTTGAAGCCGATCGGCCTGCATATTTGCATGCAATTGGAAAATACATTTGTGCTGAGAGCATGCGCCCTGCGCACTCCCAGCACATATGTCCGCGACTCTCAGAAAGGTCCCGATCTCCCCTTTCGATCAGGACCTTTTCCGATCATGTGACCGCAAATCACGGCGGTCACATGACCCTAAAGCCCCGCCTCCCGGCTTCTAAAACTCTTAAGGGGCCGGGAGGCGCCGGCGCCAAGAGGTTAAGTTAAAAAAACGAGTAAATTGTAAAGTTGGACATGCTTATTACATTCTGTACAATCTCCTTTAGATTTTTCTACATCCCTGTATATATAGGGTCTACCATATTGGATACATATTAAATGTATTGTTTAGGCAAGTCAGTGCATGACATAGCTGATGGTAAATCTAAGGCTTCTTGCACACTGGGTGTTGAGGTTACGATCGATGGGGTTCTGACCTTTAGCTGTTGCTGAAGGGCACAGACGCACAGTACAGCCCTGCTGCCAGCAGCCTGCCAAACTCTATGAGAATCTGATAGCTGGACAAGGCTGGGTAGTTCACTCAATGCAGACTGCTTGAATTCAAGGGATTTGTGCCCAGATGCACACTGTCCTAAACGCACATACCGCTAGGTGCACCACCCAGCCCCGTCCACCCGCAACTGCTCTCAGAGTGTTTGACAGGCTGCTGGCAGCGGGGCTGGACATTGGGCCTATAACCTCCAGCTGCAGCTAAACATCAGAGCCCCATGCACCATGGCTCAACACCCAGCATGCAGGAGATCTTCAACAAATTACACAAGCACACTGCAACAAGGACAATCTCTTCTATCCAGTAATTTCATTACGATTGATGATAAAGCCTAAAGACTGTCTGTACAGTCTCTGTTAGATCTACTGTGTAGTGTGTCTGCCTGACTGGTCATAATTTATAATAATTAGTTAGGACTGTTAGGCAACAAATGTTAGATATAAAGAAAGTTTTATTAGGAGGAAGTTAACCGTTTCTATCCGAACTTGGTGTAGAGCTATTCACCCTGAGGTCATCACAGAGGACAAAGGGACTCTCTTTACGTCTGGTGGAAAAGAAATGTAATCTCCAAACACGGAAAGGTTTCTTCACAGTGAGAGCTGTAAAAATGTGGAATAGATTCCCTCAAGAGTTGGTTTTGGCCAGCTCAGTGGATTGCTTCAAAAAAGGCCTGGATTGTTTCTTAGATACACAGAATACAACTGGATACTAACATTTATAGGTAAAGTTGATCCAGGGAATATCTGATCGCCTCTCGGGGGATCAGGAAGGAATTTGTTCCCCTGCAGGAGCAAATTGGATCATGCTTTGCTGTTTTTTTGTTTTGCCTTCCTCTGGATCAACTGTGGGTGTAGGATTATAACTTTTTTTTTTCTATGGTTGAACTGGATGGACTTTTGTCTTTTTTCAGCCAGACTAACTATGTAACTATCATTTTCATCGACTTCACTCTTCACACTTAATCATATGCTTTACAACCCGGTAATGGCTTGCAAACAAACAAACAAACCGAAACTGAAAGTGACAAAATCCTCATCACTTCCGCTTTCTGATGTCGCAGAGTGGGAGGAAAATGGAAGTTCCTCTCACTCTGTCTTGGGCATCTGATCCAACCAGTCACACCATTAGCGGGCTCTTCAATGGGACGGGAGGGCGTGGTAAAGGTGGTAGGATAGCCGCTCTGATCACTTTTACTTTTTAGGGCCAGTACTAAAAAAATGATATCTCAATCATATCTGCAGCTGCAGCGCTGACTGAGATATCACCGCTCCTATCTGAGGACCTATACTGTATAAATGTACAGCGGATGGGAAGTGGTTAAAAAAACAGTTGCTTGGAAATAAAAATTAAAGTGGTTTGCAGACACGATACCTAGTTTCTACTTGTCCTTCACCTTGATCTTCACTAACAAAGATGACAATAAAAAGTCCTCAGATACTTACCTTTTAAGCTGATCATCTCCCCAGTAATATCACCTCTGTACAGGGGCGGACTGACAACTCATGGGGCCCCCGGGCAATAGGGGATCATGGGGCCCCTGTGTCCTTACCCAAACTCAAAAAAGCCTATGAAAAATGTACCAGGGGCATCTCATGGGGCCCCCTACTGACCCCGGGCCCTCGGGCAGTTCCCGAGTTTCCAAATGGTCAGTCCGCCCCTGCCTCTGTATGTCTGTAAGTAGCAATGAGAATGGTGGGAAAACAATAAACAGGGTTTAGGCCAACTTTAAATCTCTTGTAAATGCACAGTATTTGGGATACATTGGAGCTGAATCACTAATAGACTGTGCACTTTGTAACTGCAGTTGATTCCATCCTTAGTAAATAAGGGGAAGCTTCACTTTACAAATAATATCCAATCACATGCAAGGAGAAATAGAAAACAACATTTTTGCTTGCACATGATTTTATGATGGAAGTCAGCAGAGCTTCACCTCATTTACTAAGCTCTGGGGCAAGTGCACTTGAAAAGTGCACAGTCTATTTGCCTTTTGTAAATCAACCCCATTGAATTGGACCTGTGCCCAGACAAGGCAAGCTAAAGTATTTACATTTTCAGAGCAAGCAGTAAAAGTACTTTAAAAAACACGCTCTTCTTCACCTCTGTAACTATAGCCATTGCGGATAAATTCACCTTCAAAGTTCACAGATGCACTGAGATCTTAACTCTTTCTCTAACACAACTTTGGCACCCCACACTAAGTTATCTAATTTAAACAACCAGCAGTTGTAGTAACTAATGCAGCATACAGGGGTCAGAACTAAGAAATGCAGAGCACAGGAGTCAGCAATTTATAAAGTACAGTGCAGGGTTCAGGAGACAGCAACAGATTTCATGGGCCAGCAGTAAGTAATGCAGAGTGCAGGGGTCAGTAGTTTGTAGTACAGAGTTCAGAGGTGAAGAGTAAGGCAGGTTGTAGTAGTAAGTAACACATCATGCAGGAGTCAGGAGTAAGTAATAAAGACTGCAGGAGTAAGTAAAACATAGGTCAGTATTATGTACTGCAGAGGCAGAGGTCAGTTGTAAGTAGCGTAGAGGGCCAGGTCAGGAGTGCATAACACACAATGCAGTAGTCAGGAGTAACTAATGCAGATCTCACCCCTAAAAGTAAAAATACCCTCTTTCCACAGGTTACCCAACTAAGATGAAAGGTTCTTTTACCCCTTGATTCCCCCATTCCTCCTAGGAGCTGTTCTCTTTTTTCAAATTTGTGGCTGCAACAAACATTTTTGGTGTTTAAAGGTAAAGCTCAAAAGTTTGCACACCCTGGTAGAAATCATGACATTTTGGCATTTATTTTGAAAATATGACTGATCATGCCAAAAATTGTCTCTCATTTAAGGATAGTGATCATATGGAGCCATTTATTATCACATAGTTGTTGAGCTCCTTTTTAAATCCTAATGATAACAAAAATCACCCAAATGGCCCTGATAAAAAGCTTACATACGAAGGAATGTTGGGTTTTGGTACAGACACACAAGGTGACACGCACGGGTTAAAATGGCAATTAAAGGTTAATTTCCCACATCTGTGACTTTTTAAATTGCAATTAGTGCCTGTGTATAAAGAGTCAGTGAGTTTGTTAGCTCTCACGTGAATGCACTGAACAGACTAGATAGTGAGCCATGGGGAGCATAAAAGAACTGTCAAAAACCTGAGTAACAAGGTAATGGAACATTATAAAGATGAAAAGGATATGAAAAGATATCCAAAGCCTTGAATTTTCAAGTCAGTACTGTTCAATCAGTTATTAAGAAGTGGAAAGATCTGGAATCTCCATGATACCAAGCCAAGGTCAGGTGGACCAAGAAAGATTGTACCCACGACTGCCAGAAAAGTTGTTCGGGTTACAAAGAAAAACCCACAGGTAACCTCAGGAGAAATACAGACTGCTCTGGAAAAAGATGGTGTGGTTTTTGTAAGGAGCACGACAATACTTGGAACAAAAATAAGCTGCATGGTCGAGTTGCCAGAAAGAAGCTTTTACTATGCCAATGCCACAAAAACCCTGGTTACAATATGCCTGACAACACCTTGTTACGCAGATCTTTTGACAGTTCTTCTCTGTTCCCCATGGTTCAGTATCTAGCCTACTCAGTTCATCCATGTTAGAGCTAATAAACTCATTGACTATTTATACACATACACTAAGTGCAGTTTTAAAAGCCACAGATGTGGGAAATTAACTTTTAATTGCCATTTTAACCTGTGTGTGTCAACTTGTGTGTCCAGGGTCACATGCCTGATGAAGGGGTCCTGCGAGACTCCAAAACATTGCTTTCCTTGTAACTGTGATTACACATTAAAAGCTTCGGACCCATATTGGAGAAACCCTGTGTGCTGGAGATATTTCTATTTCTTGATGTATCATGGTTCCAGCCGTTGGTCGCTACAGCACCCACTATACATACAGTCGTTGTTCAATGCAGGAACGTGTGCGTTGGGAATTTTGCAACTACACCTTGTGTGTCTGTGCCAAGGCCAATCATTCCAGGGTATGTACACTTTTGATCATGGCTATTTGGGTGATTTCTGTCATCATTATGATTTAAAAAGGAGCCAAACAAATATGTGATAATAAATGACTTCATGTAATCACTATCCTTAAATAAAAGACTTTTTTTGGCATGGCCAGTCATATTTTTAATATAAATGCCAACATTTCATGATTTCTGCCAGGGCATGCAAACTTTTGAGAAGAACTGTACTTATTGGTCACCACTAGAGGGTTCTTTTGTGTTAGATAAAAAGTAGGAATATGAGCGCTATCAAGAATGTATTTTAGCGGCTAGAACACAAAAGGTAACCAAACAACACCTTCAATATAACATATGAAGCAGAAAAGTGCATCGCTAAAGTCAAATAAAATGCAAAGTTCCTGTCACTGATAGCGACAATTAAGTATTATAAAGTCCCAAGGATGGCAGAAAGTCCACATGGGGATCAAATACGATCGTGAAGCATAAGCGTGGGGGACTTGATCTGAACTAGTAACACAAAAGTAAATGAATAAATTGCGCACTCACCAGAGGTGCGTAAATAATATGCCTTAGAGATATGCCTGTCTCATCAGGTGTGTGTTTGTATTTGTGAATAAAACTGTTCCTACGGTATCACGCTATGTGGTGTCCCTTATTGTGCTCTCTTCACTGAGAGCCTTCACCTGCAGAAGCTGCACCTTTTAAGGGATCTTCCAACGTGCTATACACATGAGTGTCATACCTGAGACATGACCCGTAGGCATAGAAGATCCTGACCCTACTGATGACCCCGCACACACCTGATGAGACAGGCATATCTCTAAGGCGTATTATTTAAGCACCTCTGGTGAGTGTGCAATTTATTCATTTACTTTTGTGTTACTACTTCGAATCAAGTCCCCCATGCTTATGCTTCACGATCGTATTTGATCCCCATGTGGACTTTCTGTCATCCTTGGGACTTTATAATACTTAATTGTCGCTATCAGTGACAGGAACTTTGCATTTTATTTGACTTTAGCGCTGCACTTTTCTGTTTCATATTTCTTTTTGTGTTGCATGCTAGTCTCATATCGAAAATGAAGAGGTTACTAAAGTTACGATAATTTTTGTACGACAGAAGACAACTTCGGAAGTGATTCTCATGTATTGTATCCTAATGTATTCTTTCATTTCTAAGCATGCATGGTCTTGGTCTCTCGATTTTTTTTTTAACAAATATTGTACTGATTAGACGAAAATTGTTCACGCCGCTATTGTACGAGAAAAATTTTCATGCTTATGCCTTCGGATACTGTCACATGAACTGTCGTTGCCATCTTTTAAAAGCTGTGTACCAACGGTCAGGTTATTGTACAATCCCACCAAAAATGATTTTTGCCATCTGATTTTCTGATCGTGTGTATGGGGCATTGATCTCAATGCTCACAATAGTGTTCTCATAACAAACTTCTTTTTTTTTTTGCATATTCATCCTCCCCAGTATCCTCTGAGACAAACCCTTTCCATGCCAAGAGATAGTGCCACTGGTGCCTTGCAATCAACTGCTTTGCACAACTAAATCCTCCATCTTGGTTCAAGGTATAGTCTTAACCATTATATTTATTATGATTATTTAAACATATATACATATACTGTATTAAACTGTGTTTGTAAAAAAAAAATGTAAACAGTATCAGAAATATATATATATATATATATATATATATATATATATATTTTTTTTTTTTTTACAAATAGGGGATTCACATATTTTTTAGTACATAGCGATGTTTCAGAATAGAATGATGGCAACACTGAGAGTGAAACTTAAAAGCAAGTATTCTGAAAAGCTATCAATATCCTGCAGCTCTTGTGTTTACATGAGACAAGTGCTAGTTTGCATTACCAGTGACCTGTAGATAGCAGATTTCTAAATTAGGTGTGAAGTAATGCCCCATTCTGACAGTTTTCTTTTAAGCCTTACTATTTGCTCTTCTAAATCTTTTTTCCGCTGAAGTGAAATAAATGTTTAGCTTTAATAATAATAATTATCACGCACAGTGAAAAGTTATAGGCACCTTGTTTATAAAGAGTGAAGAGCGGAAGCAAATGTACCACAGGCACCCAGCTATCTTGTATAATAATAATTAGAGCTAGAAAATTATAGATATGTAAAACACATTATAATAACCATCATAAACAATTATCTTTTTTTTTTTTAAATAAAAACCTTTTTTTCTCATCTTTTGTTGCATCTTAGTGCGCTGATCTCCTGCAGCCCCTATTTAAGGATTTCCTGTCTACATGCACAGTAGCAATCTCTGCCTGGCAAATCGCAGTAAGACTCCATTCACAGGGATGTTTAGCCACACTGCAAATCCCAGCAGAAACAATCTACTAATTCCTGTGGTTGGATTTGACAACTGCCTTCATCTGTGAACATGGCACGTAATTGCTGGCTGTGCGGACAGTCATAAATAGTGGTGGCCGCTGACAGCCTGTCATTGCAATAGTGGTGGCCGCTGACAGCCTGTCATTGCAGTGTAGGGGCCCAGCAGCCACAGTTATCTGTATGCAGCTGTCAATCCCAGCCACAGGAATCAGTAGATTTTTTTCTGCTGCAGATAAATAGTCCTGCAGCCTGTCTGTGTAGCGGCCTTTTCCTGATGGTAACTAGTGATGTTAACCCGGTTTGGCCTGAAAGTGCAGGAAACTGTCACATAAAAAGGAGGTTGAAGGCCATATCAGTTGTGGCTGGGGAATTCGCCCCCTCAGCCCCCACGTAACAAAGGGACAGAGATGCTGGGACATCATTGATCTAATATGAACACACTCAACCAACTTTTGTTGAGTTGGCAGGGCCATCCACTGTTAGAATTTCATCTGATTCTTCTGAATCAGCCGAAATTTAAAACAGTATATGGCTAGCTTTAGAGTAGAATAAGGTAGTTTGGACAAACACAATGGCAAATAAATGGATACTTGGCATTTCTATTGCTTGTTTTATTCTTCTCAGATTATGCTATTGTATTCTTGTCTACATTCTGAAAGAGTATAGCTAGCAATACACTGATTGAAATTTGGCAGGCTCAGCAGGGACTTGCCGAATTTCGATCAGTGTGTGGTCTACGCTGCTCAACAGAAGTCAATCAAATTGTAGAAGGGACATGCTTAAAATTTTAATCGATCAGCAGCTGCAGCTAATTAGCTGCAGCCACTGATCAGTGTATTCTGACAGCTGCAGTTGCGGCTGTCAGAATACAATGTCCCCGCAGGGGAAAGAAGTGTGGTGGTGGTGTTGATTCCTACATCCACCTTATTTGTGTGGATGGAGGAATCGGTTCATTTTATTTTTTTCATTCAGCTTGCTGGGGAATAAATTGGGGTCATACCTATAAAGACATGCAGGGAGGACTGAGAGACATGCAGGGAGGACTGAGAGACATGGAGGGAGGACTGAGAGACATGGAGGGAGGACTGAGAGACATGGAGGGAGGACTGAGAGACATGGAGGGAGGACTGAGACACGGAGAGAGGACTCAGAGACAGGCAGGGAGGATTCTGGCAGGTGTAACCCGGGTGCGGCATGCACTCCCCGCACCCCCGTAGCAACGCCACTGCAGATGTCCATCCCGAGCAATAACTGCTCAGCATCCTCACCACTCAACTGCCTCCTACTTGTAACTCCTCAATATACAGCATATTTAAAGAGACCCTGTTGCCAGACCATTAATTTCAACAAAGTACTTCCATAAAAGTTCACTTATTTATTACAAGTATTTATATAGCCTTTTTAATTTACATACTATACGTACACTCAAATCAGTCCCTACACTCAAGTAACTTACAATCTAAGGTCCCTACTTCAAATACAGTACATACACATAAGGGCCAAGTTAGACAGCGTTTAACCTACCAGCATGTCTTTGGTGTACAAGAAAAAACCCACACAAGCACATGGAGAACATGCAAACTCCATGCATATGTCCTGGCTGCGATTTGGAAGAGGGACCCCAGTGCTGCAAGGCATAAGTGCTAACCACTAAGCCGATGTGCTTAAATGTGCATGTAATATATTTTATACATGTTATTTTCTTGTAAAAGCTTTGCTTAACTAGACATACAAAAACCTGAGACCGGTGCCGGATGTGATGAAAGCAGACTCGGTCAAGTGATAGTCTATGGTATTCCCTTATACTCCTTCCTTGGCTGCTACATAAAGAGGTATGTAGGGAAGTGAAGGGAGGAGAAGAGGAGCTGGGCCAACACAGAGTAATTAGACACTTCCAGAAGAGGAGAGGACTATGATATGCAAGGAGGAAAGTAACTGTGCTAGGCAATTGACTAGTCAAATTTCTATCTAAAAGCACATTGCAAATGAATAAAATATACTTTATCAAAACAATAAAACATATCAAGTAAGCCTGTACATTACTTCATTTTTTTCTGTGCTTTTACCTGCAATTTTTAAGTTGGTGACAAAATTGTTATTTTCTCATCTTCTCCATTACCAATCTCCTTGATGCTCATAAGTCATTGCACTTTCCCCATATATAACAACCCTGCCGTCATATAATACCTGTATCCACCATCTGCTCTTTCATCACACAAGTCTGCACCAACCTTACAAGGTCATCTTTTTATCTAAACAGACAGAATTCCTGATATTGGTAAGAAAGAAATGGCTGTAAATGCATTGTCAAAAAGACAGTAAAAACAATGATCACCTGCACAACATCATTCATGCATTTTACAATCTAAAGGCAATTTAAAGGATAATTACAGCTTCAAACAAATTGCACTTACCTCTCCCCTTCCCTAACCTAATGTACCCTTATTCTCCCTAGATGTATACTTACCTCCATATCACAGCAACACCTTAATGCAATGTTCTCATCCTTTTTCCTACATTCTTCTCTGCCTTGACCCTGACTGTACAGTACATCCCCATATACTTCAATGGGGCCATTTCTGAAGGCCATAGAGTGTTGGGAGATCGGCCCTTGGAAATAAATGAAGATCTACTGCTCAGCCTTGGACAACACAGAGAGGATGGAGGTAAGTATGCATCTGTGGAGAGGGAGGGTGGGTCAGGAGTTGGGGAACAAAAAGAGAAATGCTGTTTACGTTTTATATAGACTAACAAATAAAGTCGCTAGAACATTTGGGTCCCCCTATAGTCCTGCACAGCCAGGCAACACGTATCTTCACTCAGGCTTGCATTCAGAGTCAGAGATCAGTCCTTGAAGCTTGGTTGTGTTGGGGGTTTTTTTAGGGGATTTGAACTGGGATAGGGTTAGGGGTGTACAGGATGCCAAAGGGAACTAATGAACTGAGGACAACTTCCTGGAACTATTTACAAGTCTTCACTGTCTCTGTAGGAGATCTAGCCAGCGTCTCTTTAATGTACCACCCCAGATCCTAGATAAACTCCTCTTCTTCACCCAGCAATCTGGAGGTATCCCTGAACAGGGGGTCTGGTGTCTGTTACTTTATTGACAGTGACAGGTAAAATTCAGTTATAATTGTTTTAGTTCTCAAGTAAACGGCCATATTAGATTTATACAGGATCTTGCTGGCAGGTCAAATGTAAACAGTTGTTTGTACTGCGCCTGAACTCATACAGACATATGGAGTTGAGGTGCTTTCCATCGTTCTGAATGAGTGAAGGCTGAAGTCATCATGTTCCTACACTGCCACCATTTCAGTAGTTCATTCTGGGAAAGATTTAGAGTGATTGTAAAGCTTTCTTTAAAAAATCTTTAAAATGTTCTTTATAAAATAACAAACATTGTATACTTACCTGCTCTGTGCAATGGTTTTGCACAGAGCAGCCCCAAACCTCCTGTTTTGCAGTCCCCTGCCAACAGTTCTGGCTCCTCATTTGTTTTGAGTGCCCCCATAGGAAGCTGCTTCCTATGGGGGCGTTCGTGTGCACTCGATCCCGAGCCAATCTATTTGCGTCTATTCAGCCACTCAGCCCAGCTCGGCCCTGTCCCCTACTCTCTGCTCACAAGTTTTGACTGACAACAGCGGGAGCCAAGGTAAGTATTTAGGGGGGGCCTGGGAGGGTGTGTTACTATTACAAGGTTTTTTACCTTAACAACCAGTTTAAATATCAGTACTGTGGCATTAGCAGTGTTGGTACAGGTGCAGAATGAGTCAAGACCTCAGTCAATCAGAGTGACTAAGCCCCTGGTCACACCGATCCAATTTTGAAATTGTGCGACTTCCAGTGAAGTTGTGATATTTCAAAGTCAGACGGTATTCTGACTTGAGATGCGACTTGCAAGACATCTGCAGCTTGCAAGACACAGATGTCTATGCACGTCGCACCTAAAGTAGTGTATGCCAAGTTGGAATCGCACCAATATGACCGCTTTAAGTGTGAACAATAGGGAGCGACTTGCCATGCGATTTGCAACTTGCATGGCAAGTCGCAACCGATGTGACCGGGGTGTAAAGGCCAAGGTCGTTTTACACATGCAATGCTGCCACTGGCTACATATTACTGATGTTTGCATATCAGCCTCTAAATGAATCAGCAGCCAGCAGCACATAGGGTCTATTTACGCGGTATACATGTAAACATTAGTACAAACATTTACATACATACAACACAAAATAAGTCAAAATTGGACTGTGAACACAGTGACACACTTCTGATTTATACAGCTCAACA
Source organism: Staurois parvus (assembly GCF_062004578.1). NCBI lineage: Eukaryota > Metazoa > Chordata > Amphibia > Anura > Ranidae > Staurois > Staurois parvus. Next base: position 3,733,871 of record NW_028318183.1, on the reverse strand, counting down.
ATACGAGCAGTGGGCCCATAGCTTTCAATATGGATGTGTTCAGATCCATTTAAATTATTAATCCAAACACAGCGTACCATATGTGTGGGTGCATGAGCCCTTGATGTTTAAAGCTTATGCTGTCCTACTAACGGTTAGCCGACAGCTAACTAAAAAAACTGACAGAAGCAGTATTATGTTTCATTCCAAAACTGAATTTACTTCTGTGAACAGTAATGTAAAACTGCAATAAAAGTTACAATATTCTGGTACACGTCTATTACAAATGCATACAATGAACACATTTCTTGCAAACAACTAACTACAAATCACATATATGTATATATATATATATATATATATATATATATATAATGTGTATATATATATATATGTGACTTCAACAAACAATGATTGAACTTACAGGTGTATCAATGGGTGAAAGGAAAAAAATGGAACTGCAGTGGTGGATGGCAAATCTTTATTTTAACAAACATGAGACACTTCTTGTTCTTTATTGAATGCCAAATAGATGGCTCCCTACTGAGCAAAATGATGTGATATACAGAACATGGCTCATTTGCAATGTGTGCGGTGACCTGCATTTTTCAGCACTGGATAAACAGGGATCACCACTAAGGCAAACAGAAAACAATTGTTTTCAATGTGCCCTGTTCACACCACAGTGCTGGTCTGATGTGCGTTGCACTGCAGTGTGGAAACATGCAGCATTCTTTACAGTAAGGAAGGCTTCACCCAAGTTTGTTTTGTGCGGGTTAGCTGTGCTTTCCCTTAGACTTCAATTATGTCCTGTGGCTTTCAGAATGCACACCAAAACCACAGGACTTAATAGAAATCTGTGGGAAAGCTCAGCTAACCCGCACAAAAAACTTGGGGTAGTGTGAAGCCACCCTGAAGAAAAATTTCAAGTAGTGCCTGGTGCTGGCAAACAAATGACTAACACACGGTGTACAGGCCTCAGCTCCCATGTGAATGAGGTCTTTAATATCAAAAGCATTCTAAAGTACAACAAAGTGACAACATCTTCCCTATGTTCTTGGGACAGATCACCTGATGGGCAGAACATATAGGAAAGTGTGGCCATCGGTGTCACGGAGACAGATTGAAAGAAAAGAGGAAAGTACTGTCAGGGACAGAGCAGGACAGTGTTTTAGAAATGTGGACGTAGAGTATATATACTGATCATTTTCCGTATGGGTGAAAGAGTGAACATTAGCTGATGGAACTGTTTTGGAGGCTCTCTACTCCTTTAGACACCAGGCAGAAGAACGTACAATAGATAGGTCCTATAATATAACCTTTTTGTGATATAATAATAATACAATTAAACCCTAAAGTGTCATATGCAATCACAAAAATCCCAATAAAAATTGTCCAAAAAAAAAAAAAAAAAAAGAAAAGTCCAAAGAAAAGTCCAGTGTTCAAAAGGTCCCACTTACATTTAAAATTTAGAATTTCCAGCTCCAAACATGGCCATGTTTGGAGCTGGAAATTCTAAATTTTAAATGTAAGTGGCTATTAAATTTTCCCTATACTTTGAATATGAGTCCTGAGACCTTTCTTGTCTTTCTGAGGACCTTGGAAAAATTTCTTTGAAGAGAGAATGGAAGATCTCTGATCTATAATGCTGATAAGCTGATTATATACATACAGAGGGTAATAGTATTTAATACTATTGGTGCTGGTTTTTGGTGTTTGCACAGTGTTGCAGTGATCACAGAGTGCTCACAGTTTAACTTGTAGTACATATGTGCACTATATAAAATAATTAACTTATTTCTTAAAAGGTTTTGGCACATTTTAAGAGGTTGTGTTTTTGCACGGAGTGATTTTTTTTATATAAAGGTAATGCACTAGAGTATTTATTTTTATTTTTGAGGTTCTTACGGGATGGAATAGGATTCAATCCTTCCTATTGGATGAAAAAGTTTGGAAATCTGGAACCTTTTGAACACTGGATTTTTCTTCTTTTTTTTTTGGACAATTTTTATTGGGATTTTTGTGCTTGCATATGACACTTTAGGGTTTAATTGTATTATTATTATATCACAAAAAGGTTATATTATATGATTATTGCACTAGGGAGAAAGTATGACTTTTTGAGGGGTTTGAAGTAGAGGAGGTTATATATTTATTTGAATAGATAGGTCCTGCTCCTTTGCAGAGTCTCCTAAAACATTTTTTGGTATGTGTTCCATAGCCTCTAAATGCCTGTTTTCAATATATATTACTTCATATTTTTTTACAGTCATGTCATGTGTTTTTTTTTTTAGTTGGTATGTCAAGTTTATTGCATCTGCTTTTTATTACATTGAATTCAGTTTAGGTACGGCGTCCATGCAGGGTCCAGTTGAGGAATGCAAGTAATTCATAGCAGTGATGCTCCTAAAGAAATGAATGTTGTTGATGTGCGTCTGTTTAAATTAAAACCCAAGGGTGCTCTTGCTTGTGTCCTTCTGAAATAATTAAAGCCCAAGGCACAGCTCCTCAGATAATCATGGTAGGATTTGTGCTTGGACAGAAATTATTATATGGATAAGGGGATCATGTCATGACATATGGCCCATTTGTGCATTGCATTGCGTATTCAAATCATTTGTATAACTGGAGTGCAAACAGTTTGCAGTGTAGCTTAAAGAAGAACACAACACTTGAAGCATTGCTGAAAGAAAGACAGAAAGAGAGCTGTCACCAGTATTGCCTGTGGGCTCCCCTCAGCTGGTCTTTTCCCATCACTCACTTACCATGTCTTTCTGTACCAAGTTGACCATTTTGGTACAGGCAGGACTTTAGCTGATCTTTTCTCATTACTGACTTACAATGCCTTTTTCTGCACCATGGAGGTTCTCATCATGGTAGAGACAGGGCTATCCTAAAGCCAGAGCCTTCAGCAAGGAGAACAGTAAGCAACATAGTACTAGCATCACAAAATCTCACAAATCAATAGAAGTGCAAAAAAACCTTTTTTTTTTACCACCCCCAAACGCAAGTGTAAACTAAGCCTACCGTTCCTATAAAAAAACAACACCATGACAAACCCCAATCACTAATCTTCAAACACAGATAAATAAAATAAATAAAATCAATGAACCAATTCATGAAGTTCAGGGTCGCCAAGGTCTTACTTCCTCCCTAGGAAGCCAAGAAATAACTATATGCTGAGCGTCCAAGTTCGTATTCAATCATAAAGTCCTTAAGCTCATAGAAATTCATAAGTCTTTCATTCTTCCAGAGTCTTCACCATGAATATTTATTTATTTTTTACAGTTGCATTTATCCTCATGAATATTTGAGTGCTGAATTCTTATATCACCAAGATGTGATCCTCTTCCTCTTTTCAAAAAGCGTTACTCCTCAAAAAAAAAAAAGACTGCACATCTCTTTTACAATGCAATAAATCCAGGTGTATTACACTCACACAAATGTGCTCAAATAGTGCCAAAACTTCACCATGTGCCACCACCATTAATCTGTAATTATATCTACCTAGAGCAGAATGAAAACTCCTCCTATAAGCTTTAACCAGTGCTCTGCTGAACACTGATAGAAGTCACAAGATTGCTCTATCTGCTGATGAGAAAAGGTATTTAGCAGTTTATATTTACTAAAATACTTGCATTTCCATGTAGTGTGTATTGTGGGGGACCAAATATAGTGAATGCAGGCTCCTGGGTTTAGTAACACTTTAAAGCAACCCTTTTTAGACTTTCAATGTTAAAGTGGTAGTAAACCTTCCCTCAAGAAAAAAGAAAACAAATTCCGCCTGCAAAGTAATATCATAATGTGGTATTATGCATCACATACTAGCACATTATAAAAGATCCCCCTCAAAACGAAGGCCTCCAGCGGTGCGCTGTCACCACTGACAGGGCTTCCATCTTCACCCGGTCTTTGTTCCGGGTCTGCGGGCTCCGGACGTTTGAATGGCGGAGGCACGTGACGTCACTCAGGCACATGCGCACGGGAGTCACGACCATGGCATAGATCTCTGAATGGACGGCATGAGTATGCTGTCCCTTCAGAGCACATGCGTCGGTGATGTCACCAGCTGCTGCTCACTCGAACATCTCCTAGATGGTGCACGTTTAGGAGATATTCATTTTACCTACAGATAAGCTTTAACCCCTTCACGCCTAAGGGTAAAACATATCTAAACGCCTAAGCCCAATTTTGCAACGCTGACATGTGTTAGTAAAACCGTACACATCATCACAACTACTTTGTACATCCAGGTGAATTATACCGCGTTTTTTTTCAGGACAAATTGGGCTTTCATTTGGTGGTAAATGATAATGGATAGCTCCTGATTTTTTTTTTATTATCAAAGGAAAACTGGCCAAAAATAGTAAAAAGAAAATCATTTTTTTTATTTCGCTGTGTGTTTTCTGTTACTACCATAACCTACCACCAAAGAACAACCCAAAATAAAATCTCCAGCTCTTGACGATCGCAGCAATACCATATATGTGTATGTTATTTGTTGTTTGTACCCGTAGTACAACCCAGAAACAATAGTGTTTTTTTTTTTAAATCCTGGCCTTTGACCCTGACCTTTTGACCTTTGACACTGACCTTGACCCAAACGCTAACCCTGGCACTGAACTAGATCAAACCTTGATCTAGGTATTTTTTCTTTATTTTTTAATATTTATCTATTTCTCTTTTTTTTTCTTTTTTTTTTTATACAAACATTTTTTTTCTCTCTATGCCAGAAGTTATAGAGATACAATGTATCTCTCTTCTCCATTCATAGAGAGAGAAAAAAAAAAACAAGGGGGCTGGGCTGCACAGTGGCTGATCACTGTGATAGCCAGTCAGAGGCTACCACAGTGATCATGTGACCCGGAATCGGGAGTCCTGGGTCCCGATCGTTAGAACGGGACCCTGGGCTCTCAGTGACACCGCGGTCTTTGTGCTGGGAGCGCGCAGCGCAGCACAAAGACAGGTAGGTAAATATGTGGCCCCACGGAAAAAAGCCCAGTTCCGTGAGGCCGCATATTTGTGTGACGTCGGCATCAAGGGATTAATATAAGTTGAATGAAAAATATGAATGAAGTCAGCCGAGGTCGCCCCACATCTCCAACAATCAGCAGGGACTGAGGAGTATATTCTATGAAGATGTATAGGGGTGAGATTAATACGGTGCAGAATTTTAAACTGTATCAGTCTGTCCCTGACAGAGACCAGTTGTTGAAAAGAACATTCCCATATACATTATATTGTCAAAAATAGCCTTTACACGCACATGAACTTTAATGCCATCCCAGTCTTAGTCCGTAGGGTTCAATATTGAGTTGGCCCACCCTCTGCAGTTATAACGGCTTCAACTCTTCTGGGAAGGCTGTCCACAAGGTTTAGGAGTGTCTATGGGAATGTTTCACCATTCTTCCAGAAGTGCATTTGTCTCTGCTCTAATTCATCTCAAAGGTGTTCTATCGGGTTGAGGTCAAGACTCTGTGCAGGCCAGTCAAGTTCCTCCTCCCCAAACTCGCTCATCAATGTCTATGCACCTTGCTTTGTGTACTGGTGCACAGTCATGTTGGAACGGGACAGGACCATCCTCAAATTGTTCCCACAAAGTTGGGAGAATGAAATTGTCCAAAATGTTGCCTTAAGAGTTCTCTTCACTAGAACTATGGGGCCAAGCCCAACCCCTGAAAATCAACCCCACACTATAATCCCCCCTCCACCAAACTTTACACTTGGCACAATGCAGTCAGGCAAGTACTCCTGGCAACCACCAAACCCAGACACATCCATCATATTGCCAGACAGAGACTTGATTCATCACTCCAGAGAACACGTCTTCACTGCTCTAGAGTCCAGTGGCGGCGTGCTTTACATCACTGCATCTGACGCTTTGCATTGCACTTGGTGATGTAAGGCTTGGATGCAGCTGCTTGTCTATGGAATCCCATTCCATGAAGCTGTCTACGTACTGTTGTTGTGCTAATCTGAAGGCCACAGTTTGGAGGTTTTTTGCTATTGACTCTGCAGACGGTTGGCGACTCCTGCGCACTGTGCTCTTCAGCATGCGCTGACCTCACTCTGTCATTTTATGTGGCCTACCTCTTCATGGCTGAGTTGCTGTTGTTCCCAGTTGCTTCCACTTTGTTATAATACCACTAACAGTAGACTTTGTAGTAGCAAGGAAATTTCACGGATGGACTTATTGCACAGGTGACAACCTATCACGGTACTACACTTGAATTCACTGAGCTCCTAAGAGAGACTTATTCTTTCACAAATGTTTGTAGATGCAGTCTGCATGCCTAGGCGCTTGATTTTATACACCTGTGACCATGGAGGTGATTGAAACACCTGATTTGGAAGGGTGTCCCAATACTTTTGGCAATATAGTATATCTTTCCAGTCTTCATCGTCCAGTTCTGGGAAATCAACTAGCCAATTAGTTTTAAGAGCCTCAAGTCCCTTATGAACAGAGGGAAGCAATTCCTTATAGATATTAGAGGTTTAACTACCAGACAGCAGAATTTAGCTAGCTGTTCTCAACTAGGATTCTGTGAAATCCTAAGATTCCTCCAGAGGTAGCTAGGGGTTCCTTGAACTGTTGCTGATTTGATTGACCTTCTATTTAATGATGCTTGCATAGTTCCAGGGCCAGCGTTACTGGGCAAAGCCAGCTGCATAACACCGCTTAACTATTCAGTTCTCTGTAAGGATGGCATTCTAACCACCTCTGGAAGGCTTGCTGGTTTCCTACTGACCTTAAATGTAAAGGACACTTTGCCATAACCTCCAAAGAAATGGTTTTCGTAATGATTTCCTGAGAGCTAAAAAATATTTTAGGGGATCCTGTTGGGTAGGAAGGTTGCAAAAAGACTGCACTAAACAGTGTAGGAGCATGATACAATGCAGGTTTGTTGCTTTAGGTTCACACTTGGTTGCAGGTCCGGGAATCGCACTTGTTCCCTCACCCAAAACAACCCACAGCTGAAACACACTGCTCTCGTGAGACACGCATGGCTGCCATTCATTCTGAATGGCACCCACACGCATCTCAGCCTGCAGCACGATTGCGAGTGCAGGAACCCCAAGGAAACCACATGGTCAAATTTTCAAAAAGGTGCATTCATCTTTTTTGTGTGGAAACAACAGCTCCCATGCCCAAGCAAATGCAATAGTGTGAACTGAGCCTTAGTGTAATGGGAAACCAAAATGAATGGCACCTGTGGACAGGTTACAACAAAGGTTGTTTACTGGAATACAGGTTCTTTCTTTCATTGTTTTTGTTTAATGAATACAAGGTCATCTTGTCATTATGTTAATGACTGGTAAGAAGAATAAGATGAATGACTTGTGTTGGCAGAAGTCAAATTGTACATGTTTCCCTTGTTCCAGATTCTGTAAATAGACTGGATCCATGACATCACACAAACAGACCAACGATGGTGATGAAATCTCTGCACTGCATCATTCTACTTCACACATGTTTATACAAATATAGTAAGCAGGAGTATGGAGATAATGCATTCAATCTGCTTGCCTGGGACATCTCAGCAGCCCATTAACTGATTTGATTTTTCCTTAGATTCATAATGAAGTCTTTGCTTATTTGTGTATCTGGATAGTGTGGTTATTTTTCAACGCCGATTTGCAAGAATTATGAAAATGTTGTTTGAAAAACTAAAGTTTGGGAGGCTCTAAACAAATGCTGAACCTTCAAATCAACTTGTTTATAAGCAGGTTTTAAGCAGACCATCTGTTATTTGTGTGTACATGCTGTACCCAGCCAGTGCAGCTAATTGGAAAATGAAATTTAAGTGTGCCTTTATGGCTGGAGGAAATTGTGTTATAGAAGCAGATGCGTGGTTTATCCGCCATCAAGACATTTCCTCTGAGAAGGATTTCAAATTTCCAAACTGATGTCATTTTATTAATTGCATTTTTCAAAAATACATATTGAGCAAACAGTAGCCAGATGCAATACTCCCTTTTTCAAAGTAAATAAGTACAAACTTCATTTATTTTCTATAAGGCCTCATTTACATGGGGGCTGAGGTCTGAACACCATGGATCAGCTGTGTGCAGGGGCGGACTGACCATTTGGAAACTCGGGCACTGCCCGAGGGCCCGGGGTCAGTAGGGGGGCCCTATGAGATGCCCCTGGTACCTTTTTCATAGGCTTTTTTGAGTTTGGGCAAGGACACAGGGGCCCCATGATCCCCTATTGCCCGGGGGCCCCATGAGTTGTAAGTCCGCCCCTGGCTGTGTGGTTATGCGTCCGGAGCTGGCAGGCACTGTGTACAGGCAGCCCATGTAAGTCTATGGGGAAGCAGCGGCTTCATGTTAATTTAACCACTTTCCCGCCACCCTGTAGCAGAAATACTGTTTGTGCAAAATCACGTGTATATATATATATATATATATATATATATATATATATATATATATACACATGATTTTGCATTTCCCCTACCCGTGTCGCCATTGGCGGCTTCAGCTGTTAATCACCAGGTCCTGGCCTGTGATTCCCCGCGGGCACCCCTCGATCGCCGAGTACCACTGATTGGGGAGAGGTCTGTATGTAAAAAATACAGATCTCTCCCCTGTCAGCTCCGACATGCTGCTTTGTATTGCTCTGCATAGCAGAGCAATACAAAGCAGCGTGCTTACACTGTAAAACATACACACAGCACACAGTTGACCCTTTGATCGCCCCAGATGTTAACCCCTTCCTGCCCAATGTTATTAGTAGAGTGTCAGTGCTTTTTTTTAGCACTGATCACTTTATTAGTGTCACTGGGGATGTCAGTGACAGTTTGACAGTTCCCCCCAGTGTCAGAATACCTGACGTAGTTCCTCTATAAGTCGCTGATCGCCACCATTACTAGTATAATAAAAAAATTCCAGTATATATACTGCCATTTGTAGACGCTATAACTTTCACGTAAGCCAATTAATTTACATGTATTGGGATTTTTTTTTAGCAAAGACAAGTAGCAGAAGACATTTTGGCCTATATTTATGCTGAAATTTGAGTTTTTACATTTTTTTACTTGACATGTTTAATAGCAAAACGTCAAAAATATTGTTTTTTTTCTCAAAATTGTTGTATTTTTCTGTTTATTGTGCAAAAAATTAAAAATAAAGAGGCGATCAAATGCCACCGAAAGAAAGCTCCATTTGTGTGGAAAAAGGGAACTAAAGATTATTTGGGTGCAGTGTTGCATAACCATGCAATTGTCAGTTAAAGTAACACAGCACCGTATCACAAAAAATGGCCTGGTCAGGAAGGGGGGCAAATCCTCTGGAGGGCAAGTGGTTAACAGGTGTGAGCATTCAGGGCCGTTCACCTGCACCCGCATGTCTGTCAAATTAGGACAAGTGGCCGTGTCTGTGTTTCCCCATAAACATACATGGGCTGCCTGCGTACAGCACCTAGCAACCTCAACTGCATAAACAAACAGCCATTTCACAGTGTATGGCCTCAGCATCAGTATCCAGGAGGCCTAATTGTGAAGAAAATGATAATGTTATTACAGGTCTAATACTCTGTTCATCTGTTTGCCCCAGTGCATTAAATGTTATCATCCAACACATAAGATGCTTTAGGCTGGACTCAGACCTTAGCAGTACAATACTGCACAGGCGTTAATGCATTATGTTGCACATTAACCTCTTCACGGTGGCCGAACACAAATGTGCGGCCTCGCAGCGTCTGGGCCTAGACACCGAGCGGCCGGACATTTGCCTTCTATAAAAAAAACATGTGCTGAGAGCGCACGCCCTGTGTGCTCCCAGCACGCATGTCCAGTACTCACAGAAAGGTCCCGATCTCCTCTTTCGAACGGGACCTTTACAGATCATGTGACCATCGTGATGGCATGTCACAGCTGTCACATGACCCATGACTCCCAGCTTCTGAAACCCTTAAAGGGCTGGGAGGCGCGGGCGCCAAGGGGTTAACATGCGTTGCAGTAAGACAGCATTCATTTTAAATGACTTTAAATGTGCCACAATGACTTTAAATGTGCCACAATGGACCTTTAATGCATCTGCACCTTTTTTTTTTTTTTTTTGTAACACACTACAAAGCATGGAATGTTGACATGTTTACCTGCCTGGAGTTTGCATGTTCTCCCTGTGCCTGCGTGGGTTTCCTCCAGATACTCTGGTTTCCTCCCACATTCCAAAGACATGTTTGAGGGCTCATTGGCTCCTTTCTAAATTGGCCCTAGTATGTATATGTATGAATGAATGTGAGTTAAGGACCTAAAACTGGTAGCTCCTTGAGGGCAGGGACTTATGTGAATGTATATGTAGCCAGTTGCTGGCTATATCATTATGTCTTTCAGGGACATTTACAGATGAGACTATGGTTAACCCTTTTTACCCCTAGTGCCCAGTTCCGGGGCTGTTACATCACTACCTGCAGAGTGGATCGAGTTCTTCTGACAAGAGAGGATCCTGGGACCTGTAGTCTTATAGCCAATAAATCCTGTATTTCTGAGTGCTGATTGAACTACAACTACCAAAGAGCTGGGGAACCAGAAGGTTGCTTGGAGAACAGATATATTTTACAGCAAAGGAATGGCTCTTGCTCTTGGTGCAGGATTCAGAGCTGAACACAGGAGGACTGACGTTCTCCTCCAGATACATATTGCTGGCTACTACTGTGAGACTCTGCATACCAGTTCAGCACAGCAGTGACTGGGATCGCATCAGCCTCTCTGCATCGGGACTGTCACTGTCCAGTTTTCACACAGACATTTCTGCTGGCTGTGTTGACAGGCTGTCTGGCAGTAATTTTGAACTTTTCTGCGAACTGCCAAGAGCTTGCAAAAGAACCCTGTTCCTAGTAAGCTGTGCTATCCATGCGATTGGTGAGTGGGCAGATACCCAACCTTTTTCTGACAACACTCTAGAAACACTACATGCAGACACCTTTACACCTCAGTTACCAGGAGACCTTTACTTTGAGCATTTACCACAGCCTTTCTGTGATCTTCATTGAATTACCATTACTCACTACTGTATATGGGCCCCACCATTGCTAGCAGAAGAAAACAGCTACCATCACATCAGGAACTTTCAACATCTCAGGACTCAAGTTGCTATGTCTATTTCAAGGGAACTCTTCGCATCTAAGCTATTGTTATTCAAATTAGGGTGTATATATTATTATTATTACTAAGAGTTTATATAGCGCCAAAGGGTTTGCTCAGCGCTGTACAATAGACCCATTTGCTCCAGAGTTTCTAGATATATATATATATATTTTTTTTTTTACAACATTCTTTGCATTCCCTATTGTGATGCCGATGGCCCAGAAGGAGCTGATAAGTCAACAAGCCTTTTCTTCCCCCTCCTGCTGCTGGTGGTCCATTTACATATTTACAAGGTACCATTTGTAACCATATGATCTGTTAACCATTGTTCTTTAGTTATTTCCATTTTATCAGTGTTTTCCTTTTATGCGTTAATTGGAGATAGACCTCCTAAACCTTCATTCTGTGGTCTACACTTTTGAACAAGCCCAATATAGAGGTGTTACTAAAGAATCACGTCTCTTGCATTATTATTTCATAGTGTTGAAATAGGTCTGTACCCAGAGTGTCAGAGGTGTCAGAAGGCTTGCAAAGTCAGAGCAACCACTGGGAATAAGCATTATCAAGCAGCCCCTGAGCCCAGAGGGGGTAGCGTGACATATAATACATATGTAAAGTGCTGCATAAATAATGGAACTAAATATTTATCTTAAATAAATAAATATTTGTATTGTGGTGTACTAATACAGGTACATTGTGGTGCATCGTGGTCTTTACAAACAGCTCAGTGCCGGTTCACATATATGTGGATTGGATGTGGTTTGAACCGCATTCAATTTGCAGGACATGTGAAAAAACATTGTTTCCTATGGTGCCTGTTCACATATGTCCCATGCACTAGCAGTGCATATTCAGTGCAGTTTTAAAAAGAGTCATGTCCAATTTTTGAACCTTCAGGTTCAGGTGCGGATAACAGGATATTGACTTCTATGGAAACCGTTTCTAAGCTGCATATTTGTGAACAAGATAAGATCCTGAGCTAATCCTGTCCTGAACCTGATGTAAATCTGACATGAACCGTTTTACCTTAGTTATACTTTAATGGAACAGCAGAGCACCAACGGATGTAATTCAACACAGTGGTTTGACTGGGCCCTAAGACAGGGATTATACAGATCATTAAGCCTTTCTTCACATTGGTCCGTTATAGTAACATACATTTTACCATACATTACTGCCACACATAGCAATGCCTGTATAGTGGTGCGTTGCAGATCAGTTCATTTTGAATGGAATGCCATTATATCCATAATGTACAACTTCAGTTGCAGTGCATCTCTGCGAGAACTGGAATGATATTTGCATGAAGAGTGGTAAGAGATTCTTTTATCCACCATCCAAGACATATATTTGTGAATTCCCAGAAAACATTAGGTGGTCTTGGATGCTAAGGGCAGTCCAACACCGTATTAGATACCAATTTTGTTCTTTTACCTGGTTTCGATAATTTTGTCCAACCCCTGTGTATATACATCCACCGGCCTCTTTATTATCTCAATTGCTTGGTAACACAAATCAGCCAATCACATGGCAGCAACTCAATGCATTTAGGCATCTAGATATGGTGAAGACAACTTGCTGAAGTTCAAACCGAGCATCGGAATGGGAAAATAAGGAGATTTAGGTGACTTTTGAATGTGGCATGGTTGTTGATGCCAGATAGGCTGGTCTGAGTATTTCAAAAACTGCTCATCTACTAGAATTTTCATGCACAACCATGTCTAGGATTTACAAAGAATGGTCCAAAAAAGAGAAAATGGCACAAAATGTGGACAAAAATGCCTTGTTGATGTCAGAGGTCAGAGGAGAATGGGCAGACTGGTTCGAGATGATAGAAAGACAACAGTAACTCAAATAACCACTCGCTACAATCATGGTATGCAGAATACCATCTCTGATTGCACAACATGTCGAACCCTGAAGGAGATGAGCTACAGCAGCGGAAGACCACACCGGGTGCCACTCCTGTCAGCTAAGAACAGGAAATGGAGGCTACAATTCACACAGGCTCACCAAAATTGGACAATAGAAGACTGGAAAAATGTTGCGTGGTCTGAAGAGTCAATTTCAGCTGCAACATGGTAGGGTCAGAATTTGGCGTAATGGATGAATGGATCCATCCTGCATTGTATCAATGGTTCAGGCTGGTGGTGTAGTGGTGTGGGGTATATTTTCTTGGCACACTTTGGGCCCCTTAGTACCAAATGAGCATTGTTTAAATGCCATGGCCTACCTAATTATTGTTGCTGACCATGTCCACCCCTTAATGACTATAGTATACCCAACATGTGATAGCTACTTCCAACATGATAATGCCCAATGTCACAAAGCTCAAGTCATCTCAAACTGGTTTCTTGAACATGACAATGAGTTCACTGTACTCCAATGGCCTTCACAGTCACCAGATCTCAATCCAATAGAGCACCTTTGGGATGTGGTGAAATGGAAGATTTGCATCATGAATGTGCAGCCAACAAATATGCAGCAATTGTGTGCTGCTATCATGTCAATATGGACCAAAATCTCTGAGGAATGTTTCCAACACCTTGTTGAATCTATGCCACGAAGAATTAAGGCAGTTCTGAAGGCAAAAGTGGGTTTAACCCAGTACTAACGAAGTGTACCTAATAAAATGGCCCGTGAGAATATATATATATATATATATATATATATATATATACACACAGTATATTGCCAAAAGTATTGGGACACCCCTCCAAATCATTGGATTCAGCTGTTCCAATCACCCCCATAGCCACAGGTGTATAAAATCAAGCACCTAGGCATGCAGACTGCTTCTACAAACATTTGTGAATGAATGGGTCGCTTTCAGGAGCTCAGTGAATTCAAGCGTGGTGCCGTGATAGGTTGCCACCTGTGCAATAAGTCCATCTCTGAAACTTCCTTGCTACTAAATATTTCCACGGTCAACTGTTAGCAGTATTATAACAAAGTGGAAACAACTGGGAACAACAGCAACTCAGCCACACAGTAGTAGGCCACGTAAAATGACAGAGTGGGGTCAGTCCATGCTGAAGCTAACACTGCACAGAAGTCACCAACTGTCTGCAGAGTTAATAGCTAAAGACCTACAAACTTTGTGTGGCCTTCAGATTAGCACTACAACTTTGTGTAGAGAGCTTTATGGAATGGGTTTCCATGGCCGAGCAGCTGAATCCAAGCCTTACATCACCAAGTGCAATGCAAAGCTTCGGATGCCGTGGCATAAAGTGGCGAGCAGTGCACAAAGCAAGGCTGTGACTGGCCTGCACAGAGTCCTGACCTTCAATAGAACACCTTTGGGATGAATTAGAGCAGAGACTGTGAGCCAGGCCTTCTCATTCGACATCAGTGCCTGACCTCACAAATGCGCTTTTGGAGAAATGGTCAAACATTCCCATAGACATAGGCAGGCGTCCTAATACTTTTGACAATATAGTGTATATATATACAGTCAGGTCCATAAATATTGGGACATGGACACAATTCTAACATTTTTGGCTCTATACACCAACACAATGGATTTGAAATGAAACGAACAATATGTGCTTTAACTGCAGACTGTCGGCTTTAATTTGAGGGTATTTACATCCAAATCAGGTGAACGGTGTAGGAATTACAACAGTTTGCATTTGTGCCTCCCACTTGTTAAGGGACCAAAAGTAATGGGACAATTGGCTTCTCAGCTGTTCCATGGCCAGGTGTGTGTTGTTCCCTCATTATCCCAATTACAATGAGCAGATAAAAGGTCCAGAGTTCATTTCAAGTGTGCTATTTACATTTGGAATCTGTTGCTGTCAACTCCAAAGATGAGATCCAAAGAGCTGTCACTATCAGTGAAGCAAGCCATCATTAGGCTGAAAAAACAAAACAAAGCCATCAGAGAGATAGCAAAAACATTAGGCGTGGCCAAAACAACTGTTTGGAACATTCTTAAAAAGAAGGAACGCACCGGTGAGCTCAGCAACACCAAAAGACCCGGAAGACCACGGAAAACAACTGTTGTGGATGACAAAATAATTCTTTCCCTGGTGAAGAAAACACCCTTCACAACAGTTGGCCAGATCAAGAACACTCTCCAGGAGGTAGGTGTATGTGTGTCAAAGTCAACAATCAAGAGAAGACTTCACCAGAGTGAATACAGAGGGTTCACCACAAGATGGAAACCATTGGTGAGCCTCAAAAACAGGAAGGCCAGATTAGAGTTTGCCAAATGACATCTAAAAAAGCCTTCACAGTTCTGGAACAACATCCTATGGACAGATGAGAACAAGATCAACTTGTACCAGAGTGATGGGAAGAGAAGAGTATGGAGAAGGAAAGGAACTGCTCATGATCCTAAGCATACCACCTCATCAGTGAAACATGGTGGTGGTAGTGTCATGGCGTGGGCATGTATGGCTGCCAATGGAACTGCTTCTCTTGTATTTATTGATGATGTGACTGTTGACAAAAGCAGCAGGATGAACTGTGAAGTGTTTCGGGCAATATTATCTGCTCATATTCAGCCAAATGCTTCAGAACTCATTGGACGCCGCTTCACAGTGCAGATGGACAATGACCCAAAGCATACTGCAAAAGTAACCAAAGAGTTTTTTAAGGGAAAGAAGTGGAATGTTCTGCAATGGCCAAGTCAATCACCTGACCTGAATCCGATTGAGCATGCATTTCACTTGCTGAAGACAAAACTGAAGGGAAAATGCCCCAAGAACAAGCAGGAACTGAAGACAGTTGCAGTAGAGGCCTGGCAGAGCATCACCAGGGATGAAACCCAGCGTCTGGTGATGTCTATGCGTTCCAGACTTTAGGCTGTAATTGACTGAAAAGGATTTGCAACCAAGTATTAAAAAGTGAAAGTTTGATTTATGATTATTATTCTGTCCCATTACTTTTGGTCCCTTAAAAAGTTGGAGGCACATATGCAAACTGTTGAAATTCCTACACCGTTCACCTGATTTGGATGTAAATACCCTCAAATTAAAGCTGACAGTCTGCAGTTAAAGCCCATCTTGTTAGTTTCATTTCAAATCCATTGTGTTGGTGTATAGAGCCAAAACTGTTAGAATTGTGTCCATGTCCCAATATTTATGGACCTGACTGTATATATATATATATATAAAATCTTTCATCTGTAGACCACCAATCTCCCTACACCCCATGTAAGGAAGATGAACAAAGGCAGATAGTTTTGTAATTCAGCCCCTATGGCTCCCTTTATAGATATGTTAGAAGATTTAGTGTAGTCACCCAGGGATAGGAAGTACTGTGTGATTATAAGGTAAAAATAAAAGACTAAGGACTGGTAAACTGCAACATATTAAATATAGTTTTTAGAGGTTTAGATATACTTTATTTTTACTTGATGACAGATTCCCTTTCGAAAGAGAAGATTTGCCAAGGAAGGGCTTATTGAAAAAAAATATTGTTGCAAATATTATTCAATGTTATTGCAGATTTTGCAGAACAAGGCATGGTAACTGAAAGTATTTAGCTGCAATTACATCATATAATTATAGGGAAAGGGTTATGACTCAACAGAGTTGGCTGAAACGTAATATGTAAATGCACAATAAAACATCTCAGACAATTTCTTATTACAACAATTATCAGTCATAAAAGGGGAGACAGGCTAATGGAGATGATGAGGAGATTTCAGGACTTTCCCTCTACTAGAAAAGTTGATTATGACTGACGCCTAACCTGTTTCCATCAGACAGTGGAATAGATCAGTGAAAATAAAGAGGCCACTCAGACACCTCTCTTCTTCATTCATGTCTGCTGAAGCATCCCTGGTGAAGTGGCTGCTGTTTTGTGATCTTTAGACAAATGTCTCCACTTTACAAAAACATCAGGATGAAGAGGTCAAAGGTTTGCCCTTTGATTGGCAGGGTCAGCAGCATCTCTTCAGGGATTAACTATGTGTCCCTGAAACAAAGCAGGAAAAAATATCCATGCGTCCACACTAGGCTAATTATTGGGGAGGCAGAAAGGGTCCACGTGTTCCTTTATACTCTGAAGTACCAGGGTATTTTCTAGGGCTACAACAGTAAATGTGAGATTGTGGGCAAAACTACTTTTGCATTAAAAAAAGAGTTTTTTGTTGCATACATGTGCAGATATAATCGAGGCCACATTACCATGTAAAGGTATCTCTTCAAAGAGTGGTTCCTAACTCTAGTCATATCAGACCTCTTGACTTCAGTAAAATGAACCTGAAACTGTCTAGTATTTGCCTAGGCAAGGTTGGTGACCTTCTTTGGAAAAATAGAAAATTCTCAGTCAAATACTAATCCCTTATTTTCCTCTCCTCAACTTCTCTGCCCTCACTCCTATCTCATAGGATCCCACTGCCATATATTTGAGGCTTTTCCAGGACATGCGCCCCATAACTAGCATACACATTAAGTAGGGAGGGTTCCTTAAAGCGGAGTTTAACTCAACCTATCAAAAAATAAAAGTCAGTATCTACAAAAACTGTAGCTGCTGACTTTTAAAAAACAGCCACTTACCTGTCCCTCAGTCCCTTGGTGTGTCCCCCGCAGCTCGTTTCACCAGCTGTCCTGTATGTGGAGGCCAGCATCTTTAGTGTGGGCACCCGGCTGTGATAGCTTGCAGCTTCACAGCCGGGTACCCACTGCACATGCGCGAGTAGCGCTGCGCTTCGTGAATGGTCCTGTAGTCTTCTGGGACCTGTCACGTGTCCCAAAAGACTACAGGGAGGGAGGATACCTTCCCCGTCCGATCGCCTAGGCGATCGGACCGGAAGTGGGAGCGGGTACCTGTCAAATTCGGGTACCCGCTCCCCAAAGGTGCCAATCCTTAATGGGAAGCAGGGGAGCAGTCCTTAAAGCGGAACCTCCCCTTTTGGGTGGAGCTCTGCTTTAATGAAATTAGACATATGGAGGACCTTATTACATCAGATAGATGAACCCATGACAAACATTTGAAGTTATTCACTACACAGAAATACAAAGAACTTATGCATGTTGACTCCCATGAATGATTGTAAAATATTCTAGGATGCGTAAATTGACAGCTCTATATACAGTAAGTACCTGTAATAAATAAATAAAATAAGGATGCAATAAATGTGATCAGGTGAGGGGTTGCAATAGAAGAGAGACACCTTTTTTTTCTACCTCCTTTCTTTCTGACGTTCCTATTCTTACTTCATACTTATCTTTTCCTTAGTTTGTATGTTACCCCAACATTTAATATTCCTGATATGTGTTTTTTGTACCATGTACTTGTATTAAAAAGTATCCTGTTTTTTGTATTTCTTCCTTTGTGTGAAATCCTTGGTGATCCTGCCTGTTCCCTTGATTTACTATTGCAAACTGACCACACCAGAGAATGGAAGCACATCCATCCCATTGTTGTTAGTTTTACATTCTATTTGGGAGCACACACAATATTGCTAAAAGTATTAAATGCATTCCAGTCTCCGATCAGCTCCATGGCCAGCCAGCAGAGCTGTCGGCTGCATTCTTGGATTCCCCGGTGGAGAAGAGCCCAAGAAAATCTTGGAAGGCGGCGGGAGGGGGGGCATCCCTTCCTGCTGTTTGTAAAAGCAATTCAGTGGTTAATTAGCCACTAGTATTGTTTTCACATGAAAGCCAACCGCCAGCTGAAAAAAACGATATCAGGTTGATGCCTGTAGCTGCAGGAATCATCCCGGTATAACCACTCAAATTCCAGCTATGTACCAGTACATTGCTGGTTCTTGTTGGGCTACACACTATAGTGTCAAAAGTATTGGGACGCCTGCCTTTACACGCACATGAACTTTAATGCCATCCCAGTCTTAGTCCTTAGGGTCCATATTGAGTTGAAAAAAGAGGGAGAGAACAATGTTCTTGGACAACTTGCCAGCCAGCTTGCTAACAACCGAATTAACCTGTCTAACAGTATGCGTTTATAACAGGGGTTTAGTTAGCACACATTTGCAAATACATACGTAAGCCACAGAGCCACGACACGGCACCCTGATCATCTGTGGTCCTAACTCTAAAATTTGTGAGTCCCCATAGTAGAGGCACATGCATTTAATGGATAGATCAAGGGCAGGTGGACCTGAGGGAGCCACCCCTCTTAAAGGCAAAGGAGCGCACTGGACCCCAGCATGTAGCACAATGGCAACCAGGGTCCTAGTGCACCCACGTACCAAAAAATCAAACATGCATAAAAGTGGCCACCCGCCACTGCTAACTAAACCCCTGTTATAAACGCATACTGTTAGACAGGTTAATTCGGTTGTTAGCAAGCTGGCTGGCAAGTTGTCCAAGAACATTGTTCTCTCCCTCTTTTTTCACTATGTGATGCCTGTTTATGTGTCCTTGCTTCATAAGCCAGTTATAGACTTGGGCGGGTGGCCACTTTTATGCATCCATATTGAGTTGGCCCACCCTTTGCAACTATAAGAGCTTCAACTCTTCTGGGAAGGCTGTCCACAAGGTTTAGAAGTGTGTCTATGTTTGACCATTCTTCCAGAAGCGCATTTGTGAGGTCAGGCACTGATGTCGGACAAGAAGGCCTGGCTCTCAGTTTCTGCTCTAATTCATCCAAAAGGTGTTCTGTTGGGTTGAAGTCAGGGCTCTTTAATTGTATGTGGCCGGCCTAACACTTTGTGGCTGAGTTGCTGTTATTCCCAGTTGCTTCCACTTTGTTATAATAACAGTTGCCCATGGAATATTTAGTAGCAAGGGAATTTAAGTTAACAGTACAAAAATGGCCACTTCCCCAGTCTAATACTGGCCTTCACAGCAAGGAGCACATGGAAGGGCGACACATGTCAAACAATAAAAGAGAAAAATTCCCAGCTCAACTTACCAACCAGCTTGCAAACAAACTGAATTAGCCTGTCTAACAGTATGCGTTAAAAACAGGGATTTAGTTAACAAACACGTGTTTAAGCTGCAGAGCCTCTTCGCGGCACCCTGATATTCTGCAGTTCCTAACTCTAAATTTTGAGAATCCCCATAGTAGAGGCACATATATTTAATGGATAAACTGAGGGCAGGTGAACCTGAGGGAGCCCACCCCTCCTTAAAGGTACAGGAGTGCACTGAACACCCAGCATATAGCACAATGGCAGCCAAGATGTTCAGTGCGCCCCCTCACCAACAAGTAAATTGTAAAAAATGGCCACTGCCCCAGTCTATAACTGGCTTTCACAGGAAGGAACACATGGAAGGCAACCTATCAAGTTACCACACTTGAGCTCAATTCAATTGGCTATGGCCAGTGTCATGGGCTGTAAACATCTTGACAATGTTGCACACAGTGGACACAGGAACATTAAGATCTGTTAATTGATACAGGTGAGTTTAATTACAAATTACGGGAGCATCACAAACTTGGAATTAAATTTTTCTTTCAATTTTGAGAAGGTGCCAATCATTTTGTCCAGTCCACTTCTTGGGTTTTGGGTGGAATATGTCAGATTTGGCTTTTTGTTTCTCCGCTTTTTTGTGTAGTACCAATACAAACAAAAGAAATAAACAAGAGAATTCCTAAACATTTGTAATTGCACCAATATTCTGGGTGAAGTGACGCATTATCTGACAGAAATGCAGGGGTGCCAATATTTTTGGCCATGACTGTATCTCTCTCTACTCTCTCTCTCTCTCTCTCTCTCTCTCTCTCTCTCTCTCTCTCTCCAGTTGCAAGAAAAAGTATGTGAACCCCTTGGGATTACGTGGAGTTTTGCATGAATTGGGCATAAAATGTGCTCTGAACGTCATCTAAGTCACAACAATAGAAGAACACAGTCCGTTGAACATAATACTACACAAACATTAGATGTTGCCATGGTTTAATTGCACATAACATGTAAACATTCACAGTGCAGGGAGGAAAAAGTATACGAGGTCCTAGCTTAATGACTTCTCCCGAAGCTAATTGGAGCCAGGAGTGAGCCAACCTTGACTCCAATCAGTGTGATGATATTGGATGTGTTGCTGACAGCTGTCCTGCCCTTAAAAAACACACACCTGTTTTGGGTTTACTGTTTTTAAGAAGCACTGTCTGATGTGAACCATGCCTCGCAGAAAAGAGCTCTCAGAAGACCTACGATCAAGAATTGTTGACTTGCATGAAGCTGGAAAGGGTTACAAAAGTATCTCCAAAAGCCTTGATGTTCATGTGTCCACGGTAAGACAGACTGTCCACAAATGGAGAAAGTTTAGCACTGTTGCTACTCTCCCTAGGCGTGGTCGTCCTGTAAAAATGACTGCAAGAGCACAGCGCAGAATGCTGCATGAGGTAAAGAAGAATCCCAGAGTGTCAGCTAAAGACCTACAGAAATCTCTGGCACATGCTAACATTTTTGTTGACACATCTACAATAAGGAAAACATTAAACAAGAATGAAGTACATGGGAGGACACCATGAAGGAAGCCATTGCTGTCCAAAAAGAATATTGCAGCACTACTGGCAAAATATACTGTGGACAGATGAAACCAAGATTGAGTTGTTTGGGAAGAACACAAAACACTATGTGTGGAGAAAAAAAAAGGCACAGCACACCAACATCAAAACCTCATCCCCACTGTAAAACATGGCGGAGGGAGCATCATGGTTTGGGGCTGCTTTGCTGCCTCAGGGCCTGGACGGATTGTTGTCATTGATGGGAAAATGAATTCCAGAGTTTATCAAGACATTTTGCAGGAAAACGTACGAACATCTGTCCGCCAACTGAAGCTCCGCAGAGGATGGGTGATGCAACATAACAATGACCCAAAGCATACAAGTAATTCAACAAAACAATGGCTGCAACAGCACAGAATACGCCTTCTGGAGTGGCCCAGTCAGAGTCCTGACCTCAACCCGATTGAAATGCTGTGGCATGACCTTAAGAGAGCGACTCACACCAGACATCCCAAGAATATTGCTACACTGAAACAGTTTTGTGAAGAGGAGTGGTCCAAAATTACTCCAGATTGTTGTGCAGGTCTGATCTGCAACTACAGGAAATGTTTGGTTGAGGTTATTGCTGCCAAAGGAGGGTCAACCAGTTATTAAGTCCAAAGGTTCACATACTTTTTCCTCCCTGCACTTAGATGACGTTCAGAGCACATTTTGTATTTCAATGGTTTTTATTAATTTTAAACAGTATAAAACAGAGGCAACAAAACACACCCACGCAGGGGCTATCAATTGCACCAATAAAAAAGGCATAATAGAGCAGACAACGCTCTAATTCCAATAAGGCAAAATTTATGCCCACGCAGGGGCTATCAATGGCACATAGGTTACAATAACATCAGTAAGACTCTGACTATCGCAACTAAAGACAGTTGTCCACTGTCACATCAAAACAAACAGAAAAGGAGAGAAGAAGAGCAGAGAAGAAAGGGAAAAAAAACAAAAAACAAAAAAAACCAAAGAGCAGGGGTCCACGAGCGCCAATACCAAACTCCATTAGCTCCCCACACTGGCCGGGGGGAGCGTGGGAAAGGCGTATTGCAACCACGGCTCCCATACTTTCAAAAATTTATGTTGAGAGTCGTTGCATATACTCGACATCTGTTCGTTGAGCATCATAGTAGTCATATGATCCCGCACCCCCTGGAAATGTACAAACGGACTCTTCCAGGCCTGAGCAATTGTCCTAGTAGCCGATAAAAACAAATAGGAAGCCAACCGCTGCTGACGAACCAAGAGGCCCGGTATGGGGCAATGAAGCAAAGCATACCGAGCATCCCGGCGTATGGAGAGATGGAACAAAGTGAAAAGGAGGCCAAACACACGAGACCAAAAACGAACCAACCTCGGGCATGACCACCAGATATGCAGTACATCGCCACGACGGCCACAACCCCGAAAACATCGATCACTACAGGCAGGGTTAGCCTGGGCCAGACGAGCCGGAACCCAGTACCAACGGAACAATACCTTGTAGGCTGCTTCCAGCGTGGTCGTATTAAATGAACATTTAGCTATGAGTGACCAGGCCCTACTCCAGTCCTCCGGATCCACAGTCACTCCCAGGTCGCGTTCCCACTGAACAACATATGAAAGAGAAGTGTGAGACGAGCGTCTGTTCAAAGCTGCGTAAAGAAGGGATATAAGGCCCGGGGCGCCCGGGTGCTGCTGGCAAAGCCGTTCAAAGGCAGATTTCTGATATGGGAAAGCAGAAGTGGCTCTCAGCGAAAGTAGCCAGTGCCGCAATTGAAGGTACTGAAAAAATTCCGCTGGGGGAACATCCCGAGACTCCCGAAGGACATTCCAGGCGGGAAAGGACCGAAAAATCAAAAAGTGTTGCACCTGTGAGAAACCATGAGCCACCCACCAAGAAAATGCCCTCGGGCAATCTAGACCCGGTGGGAAAAGAGGGTTGTTAATGATTGGAAGCAAGGGCAAAAAGGGTGACATCAAGCCACTGGAGTAACGTACCGAGTCCCAGACTTGTAGGCCATGGAGCAACATCGGACTCAGCGCCATAGGGCGCAGGGCAGGGGGAAGCCATAGGAGTGTCGACAGTGCAATAGGGGCACAATTAGGTAGTTCCAGCAGGACCCAGAGAGGAACATCGGAGGAAGCGTGCAACATAGACAGCGGGGCAATCTGGCTCGCCTGATAATACTTAGCTACATTGGGTACCCCAAGACCACCCTGGAGTCTATGAGCAAAGAGCGTATTTCTAGAGACTCTGGGGTGTTTATCGGCCCAGATAAAACGCATAAACTTCGCCTGAAGCAACCGAAGAAAGTGAGGGGGAACCCGCACCGGGAGGGTGCGAAAATAATATAACAATTTCGGCAAGATGGTCATTTTCACTGCAGAGCACATTTTATGCCCAATTCATGCAAAACTCCATGTAATCCCAAGGGGTTCACATACTTTTTCTTGCAACTGTATATATTCACACAAATATTTTGCCTTGCATTTCTATTTTAAACTGCATGGATTGTTTTACAAAGTGAGCGGTTCACATATAGTTTAATAACTTTGAAATTACATCATGCAACAGTACTTAGGGTTTCAAAAATTATCTCTAGGCCCCTTTTTCTTTGATTTGGAGAGTTAATGGAATTAACACAAAAGTCGTATATAATATTTTGACTATACTTCAATCTATGTACCAGCATACAAACTGAATTTTGTGATTTTATCTGTCATGTGAATCTTTTATATAAATAAAATACAAACTTACTTTTTTATGATTTGCTGGTATTCTCTAAATGTCAGAGAATAAATGTTAGGCTGTGAAGCCATCACTTTTCTTGCCTGAGCTCCAAGTTCATGACAGAACTCAGCTGCCACATAACATCTGTCATTAATGAAAAAATTAAATGCTCTATTGACAGTTTTTCTTTCTTCATGAAGCCTGAATAGAGTGTCAGTTATTAGCCTTGCGTTCAGGACACGGGTCTTTGGGGCTATACGCCGGCCAAAAATGGAGCAATTTTCTTTCCCACAACCCATGCAACTAGATTCAGTGTTCATGGGGGAATCCCTTCGGCAGATCCATTGGGAGGGATGGGGAGGGGGGAACAGTACCCGCCAAGAGAACAGAGTGAGGACTGCTAGTGGCTATAGCTGCTAACAGTAATCACATACTAAAAATCCGACATGCTAGGCGTACCCAAGTCAATTGTTGAATCGACTTGGGTACAATCAGCATGCCTATAGATGGATTGAATCTTTGCTGGTTCCTGCTGATCCATCTATGGTCGGCTTTAAAGATTGAGTTGGTATTTTGTAATCTGCATGCAAGTGAATAAGAGCATAGCTACCTGTCCCTGAGTGGTGGAGCTGCATTATAACAATTTAATGGAGGGGATTAAGCTTCTTACAAATACCCATGCATGACTTGTTCTGGTCCAACACTTCTACTGGAGCCCCTCAGTCACAGCATAACCACATTGCCCATTTCTTGGTTTTAAATTGGAGCAGCGAGCAGCTTTCAGCTATAGAAAGGGTGGAACAAATAAACAAAATGTGTCATTCTACATATACAAACATAGATTATATTTCAAGCCAGGAAAATACAACTGTCTGAGTTGAGATAACAGAACACCTGTGTGAATCGGATCTTTGGGCCACAGAATTCTCTGCCTTTGTTCATTTCACTTTATTGCAGACACTTCTCAACACAGAGGACAGAGTGAGGCATCCAATTAAGTCATTAGAACTGCCCGCAAGACAATAGGGCAAAACATCAAAGCAATTAACAAAATTGGTCCTTTCTCCTACTAGCACCGTAAGCCTGTAATTATCAAGGACTTTGAGAAAACCACAATTAGCTGGAACTCTACAAATCATGTTTTAGTTCTGGGAGAGCAAAGCTGTTGTTTCAGTAGTTGAGGAATTTTGGAACATAAAATTAAAATAATTAAACTTGAAATGTATTACCATACAGGGCTGATGTGAGTTGTAAAAACACAAAGGAATGTATTTAATAAAGACCAATGTAGAATAACTGAAGGAAGCCAATTACAAATTATTTTTCCATTGTTTTAACTACAATAAATGGACACGGAGGCAAACCCAAATGATTCCAGAAAGACTGTGAAAAAATGTGGCCATATACAGAGTGAAAACAGTCACAGCAGATGTCCATTGAACATGTCAGTTATGTGATTGAAAACGTGTTCTTTTGTTCTCCTCTGTGCAGAGACAAGTCAGGGCCCTGTATTAAAGCAGAACTTCAGCCAAAAGTGGAAGTATCACTTGTTTGCATCCCCCTCCACTGCTACATTTGAAACTTTATGGGGGGAGCGGATACTTGCTTTTGACAGATACCCGCTTCCACTTCCTGTCAGCCTTCTGAGACAACTCACAGGTCCCAAAAGACTGCAGGACCATTCAAAAATGCACTTTGCGCATTCGCAGTAGGAGACTGGCTGTGGAGCCGCAAGGCTTCACTGCTGGTTTCCCTTACTTAAGATGCCAGTGCCTGCACCCAGTCGATTGAAGATTCGGATCAGGTGAGGACATCACTGGACCCCTGGACAGGTAAGTGTCCTTATATTAAAGGTCAGCAGCTAACTTTTAATTTTTTGGGGGGGGGGGAGCCTGAAGCTCCATTTTAAAGTAAAATGAATAAATAAATGCATTTATTGATTTTAAACCACAGATCACGGGTATATGATTTAATGTTAGCAGCTTCTCTTAATAGGACACTTATCTTGGATTATTAGCGCAGGAGGTTCACACCACTCCATTTTAAAGTAGATGTAACCCCAATCAATGGAATCACATACTGTATAAGATTTAAAGTGATAGTAAACTCAGATTTTTTTACTTGTACCTCCAGTGACTATCTCCTAAACGTGCACCATTTAGGAGATATTCACATCACGTCCAGCTGATTCCGTCACTGCACATGCGCAGGGCATTCTGCATTCAGGCCACAATGAGTGTGCCGTCAATGTAGAAAGCATTGTGCTATGATCATGACTTCCATGCGCATGCAAGGGAATTACTTCATCCCACACATGTGGGGCCGGCCATTACACAGCCGGAGAGTACGAAAACGGAAGGAAGACCAGGTGTAGATGGAAACACTTGCAGCAGTGACAATGTGCCACTGGAAGGCTCAATTTTCAAAGGTAAGTTTGTCATAATGTGCAACTGTGCAGTGCACACTAGCACATTATGCCATTAACCTACAGGTGGCCCGGCTATTGTTTTCCCCCATTTCAAAACTCATTTTACATTTTCTTTAAAGATGAAGTTTAGGTATGGACTATTTTGCATATTTACATTGGTCCAGCTTAAAATAATGTAAATATGCATGTTCCATACCTGGCCAACACCTCTGAAGCTGTAGTAGGTACTGCTTACTACAGTGATTGCCATTGACATCTGAGCCCTGTGCTAAGTGGCCTACCCTGCTGCTTAGTGGACACGGGTTCCTTGCTTGGCTCTGATCCCATTGCATTTTCTTAATGAATACAAAGCATGCTCTGTTTAGATTAGAGAGAGATGTGGGCAGGGGCGGACTGACAACTTATGGGTCCTCCGGGCAATAGGGGACAGGGTGGATTTGATTTAAATCAAACTGATTTAAATCACGATTTAAATCACAATTTAAATCACTAGTCAGTAAGGCTTGATTTAAATCCTAGTTTTCTACATAAAGACTAATTCTTGCTGGTATAACTTTAATATGCAAGTAGATAAAGATTTTTAGAATAACTTTTCATATTAGTTTTTTTATCCCCAGTTTAATAGGTTAATCATTCGTATTTGGACAACTTTTCTGTTGTACTTAGGAAGGAGAAAAATAATCATTACCTTAATAATAACAATTTAAATAGATTTATTCAACTGAAACAATAATATTACAGCATATGTTATTTGCTTAAACAAACATTTATGTTTGTTAACTAATTTGGCTAAACAAAATATATATATTTTAAGAAACTTAGACTGTCAGCCCCTTCCTCCTCACACTTAGTTTCACTTTCTTCTTGTGCAGATCTATTCCACTCCAAACAATCAGAAAAATATTGTTTCTATTCTATTCACTGAACTTCTTGAAACTTAGCACTGAAGGGGTTGATTCTGTATTCATAGGTTTGTAGAAGTTAGGATTAAGGTCTTTTTCTTAACTCTGTTCATGTTATAACATTTTCGCTGCAAAGAAGAGGCATGTGATCTCCGCTGAGTCAAATTCAGTTTTGAGAACTGCAAAAGTAAACCAAGCATCTGTGATAATATCATGTAGGCAGAGAAACTGCCCAATAATCTTACAAAAACCTCTGGAAGAGCATGACATTGTGAATGGATTCATGGAATTTATTTACCAAAAAAATTAAACATATACAGCCTTATTCTACATAATTAAAAAACTAATCTTTATTTCATGATGGAATAACCTTTGGATGGTAATATATTTTCCTCAAAAAGCATTTTATTTAAAAAAATCCGATTTAAATAAAAAAAATCAGATTTTTTTGATTTTTTTAAAAAAATCATTGATTTTTATCCACCCTGATAGGGGATCATGGGCCCCTGTGTCCTTGCCCAAACTCAAAAAAGCCTATGAAAAAGGTACCAGGGGCATCTCATGGGGCCCCCTACTGACCCTGGGCCCTCGGGCAGTGCCCGAGTTTCCAAATGGTCAGTCCGCCCCTGGATGTGGGGTGGTGACATTACAATCTCATACCTTCCAAATGTCCCTCATTTGGAACCACTGTCTCTCTTCTCGGTTGTTCCCCATTTTGGATAGATATGTAGGCCTCTAAAATAAATGCAATAGTGTTTTAACCCCTTCACGCCTAAGGGTAAAACAAATCTTAAAGCCTAATCTTAGAGCGGCACACTCCCAGCATAAAGACAGGTACACAATATGAGGCCCCACGGAAAAAAAGCCCAGTTCTGGAAGGCCACATACTTGTGTGACATCGGCGCCAAGGGGTTAAAAAGCTTGTTTAATAGAAACATAGTGCTGAAAAAAAGCACTTTGCGGTTTAGCCAGCCATTATGCTTATTGATTCATTAAGGGCCCCATAACTGGGGGTGCGGCAGGTAGTGTATCCTTTCCTTTGCCTACATACTCTTTACCATCTCAGAATGTTGGGAGGTATGCGATCTCCACAGAATCCAAACAGTTAACGCTTTGCATTCAGTAAGAAAATTTAAAGTGTTCTTTGAATCTGTGCCGAGCCAGCAACCTCCTCTGTTCACAATGCAGCAGGGCAGCTGCTCAACACAAAACCTGGAAACTAGCAGTAATCACTGGTGAAGCGTTGCCTACTACAGTGATTTCTCAATGTAATTATACAAAATAGTCCATAAACATCAGCTTTAACTTTGCAGCTTTCATTAAAATAATGTTTGGTGATGCTACAATATTCATTCTCTTCTTGCTATAGGGTACGAATGCTCTGTCATGCCTCCTAATTCTGCTCCTGTGATGAAACCCTGTGACGTAGGCTTCTGATGAAGACTATAAGTGCCCTTATACCATACTTTATGCCAGGCATGCTTTACTGTTGTCACCATCAGAAGATCAACCTTGAGAATTGCAGCCATCACTGGAATAGACAGGAAGTAGCTCCAAAGAGGCTGAATGAGATCAGTAGAACCAAGATGCAATTACACATTAAAAAAAGGTGAAAAAAAGACTTTTATTTTTAGCAAATGGCACTTCTGTTGTTATATATGATGCTTTAGAAAGCTAAATTTCATTCAGTTAGGGTTTATAACTGTGTTAAATTCCCTTAAAATCTCAACCTACCATCTCTAATCTGAACCATAACACTAATTCAGCAGTAATGTGCAGTTACCTCTTTCTATGTTGGGAGTCTTTCTGCTCAAAAAGCATACAGGTTCTGCCCTGAAGCAACACAGTTCCAAGATCCTGGTGCCAAGACAAACTGATCCACCTGCCTGGCTAGTTTTATATCAGTAATGAATTGACATTTTGTATATTATCCAAGTGATTTTACTGCCTCATAAAAGCAATCATATAACAATTTTACATATACAGATTTTTCAAGAGGAAATAGTTACAACAATGAAGGCTAAATTGTATCTAAATAGAAAAACAAAAAAGTAACACATTGCAATTTACCAATCCTTAAAGCAGTATTAAACCCTAAAGCAAAAATGTACTATATTGCAGTTTATCAATTCTTAGATGTGATAGCTGTATTAGTTTCCTTTTTTAGGCTTTCTTTCTTTTATTTTCATCTGGTGTATTCAAAGCTGCTAATACATTTAACACTCCCCTCCCCCCCAGACTGACTATGCTGCTGCTGTGTACTGGCTCATTCCTTCAAAGCGGTATCATACTAATACAGGAGCCGTGTTACTGGCCAGATCACCAGGTGAAAACAGAGGGGAAAAAGCCAAAGAAAAGAAAACTGAGCTGAAATATAATGCATTTTTGGTTTAATACTGGTTTAAGGGCCAGTTCAGCCCAGAAAGGGGTTCAGGAAAGGTGGCGTTCCACGTGCATTTCCTGCACAGTGTTGGAACTCACTGCCTTTGCGATTTACTGTGGGTGTCAGTGCATTGTTAACAGCACCCAAAACCCAGGTTTCAAATGCAGTGCAGTGCATTTTTTAAAAGTAGCACATGCACTACTTTCTCCACATTCCAGTGCGATTTCAGCTCATTCAAATCACACTGATCCTAGTGTGAACTGGTCCTTATTGTGGTGGTTGTATTAGTTTTGTTTTTCAATATCCTTTAACAGGCCAAGAGGTCCAGTAAAAGTGTCAGTTAGGGGGTTGAGGCAGGGAGGCTTACAACAACCAGCTTTTATTCATTTATGTAAAACCTTTATCCCAAAGGAAAAGTGTTAGCTGGAATGGCTTTAATTTGTTAGTCACTTATGGTAAGTCCAGCTAAATCTACTATCCAACACCATCCAACACCTACCTATCCAGACAGTGCTTCTGTCCAAGGGTAACTCTGTTGTTCCTATATAGATAGAGGAGACACCCTAAGTTAGGTAGTTTATTACTGGACAGGTCACCAGGATGAGAAAAAGGCTTAAAACTAAAAATGAATGTAGCCTCCACATCTAAGGACTGGTAAGATGTGTAGCACTACCCTTGAGGGCCTCTGTGTATTAGGTATCCCTAAGCCTCTCCTCGCACAGCCAAGCAGTAGTTATTTTTCACACAGACTTGCATCCAAAGACAATGACCAGTCCATGGGCTTGATTTTGTTTTATTAGGGGAAATCAACTTGGATAGGGAAATAGAGATTATGGGATGCCAAGCTTGGCTTGAATCAATGGAAGGGGAACACTTCCATCCTATATGCAAAGACAGATCATGGACTTTTCTTTTCCTGAAAGCCATCAGTCATTGTAGATCAGTAGCAGCTGCCCTTTATGAGCAAGGAACTAGCAGCCCCTCAAAGAAAAAATCAGCTTACTTCTCGTAGCTACATGCAGAGATGTCATCTCTCCCCCTGTAGAGCTGCTCTGAGCTCCACAGCCTACAAATACTTCCAGACCTCCTGTCTTCTCAGAATATCTCCTAGGACAAGGATATAGGGTTGAGCCCAGCGCTGTCCCTAGAAAGCTTGCTATGTGTGGCAGTCTTTCCCCTTATAGATCCCAGAGAGTGCTGCTGTACTCACAATGTCCTCTTTGCTCCCTGCTGCTCCAGGTCTCAATTCCATTCATGCCCCACTGCTGAATGTTTCCTCCAGAGTCAGTCCAAGCCCTGCCTGGAGGCTGGCCCCCCCTAGACCTAGGGGAACCCTCCCAGGCACAGACAGTCTCCTCAGCACTCCATCTTCCACCCTACTCACCTGTCAGCCTGACTCCCCCATATTTATGGGCCAGTTCACTACTCTACCAGGGCCTCCAAACCTGGTACTGGCCGGACTCCCATGAACATGCAGATTAGGTCTCCACCCCTTCTTGCTTACCAATTTCTGGAAAGTTCTATGGTCCTCCAGAGTCAGAAGTAGGCGATAGAGCCACAACTTGTTGAGTCATCCAGCCAACCTGCAATAACATGACCACAGTCTCAAACTCACACAATTACCATAAGTCATAACAATGATTTTACCTACAATTCACTACACTAATCTAGTAGCACACTAAAGGGTGCTACAGGTGCAATAAATTACATTTTTGTTTCTGGATTTAGATATGCTCTTGAACACAAAGCCACCCACATTTGTTATTTTAAATTTAGTGTATATATACGATTATTCAGGTGAAGAAACACAGGTATAATTCACCTGAATACACTAAGTAGTTGCTATGTAGAGTTTTACTAACACATGCCAAGGTTGCAAAACTGCATTCAGGCGTTAAGATTTATTTTACCTTCAGGCATTAAGGGGTTACAATTCTAAGAAAGCAAGAAGTTTGTTTTCTCTACATCATCCATAAACCCTGGAGCCCCTCTCCATGTGTTTGTGAGAAACCTAGGTGACACATACACACCAACCACAATCCTGCCAATCAGTGCCTCTTTGAATAGCGCTTTATACCTAGTACAATAGATATATTAGTAGGAGTTCATAAACTTTTTTAACGTCACATTTTCCCCCTGTTTATATTTAGCATGTAAATGGCACAGGGAAAGCCCTTAGGCACAGTCCTGTTCTTGATCTGGCTCAGAAGTCGCCCGGCAATACATCCTGTGATTGCCAGGTGGAAGATTTATTGCTGGGGAATCTGCTTGTAAAGACAGATTA
Organism: Staurois parvus; assembly: GCF_062004578.1. Classification (NCBI taxonomy): domain Eukaryota; kingdom Metazoa; phylum Chordata; class Amphibia; order Anura; family Ranidae; genus Staurois; species Staurois parvus. The sequence goes on along the minus strand of NW_028318183.1, from coordinate 3,701,673 downwards.
TCCTGCCAAAGATTTACAATCCTACTCTGCCTGTTAATTAGAGATCTGAAAACAGCAATACATATTGTGTAACTGGTTACATTTACAGGTGATCCACTTTATAACATTACAGCTTTTGGATTGCATTCAAATGAAATACTGTATGTTCACTTGTAATTTTATAGTAAATGTAAATCTACGGAAGAGGAGCTAGGAGTCAAAGCTGGCTAAGGCTCCAAGACCTGATGGCTTTACAGTCCTGTACTATAAAAAATGTTCTCATCATTTGGTCCCACAATTGGTGATTTACTTTAATTCTCTTCAACAGGGTGAACTGATGGACAGGGATTCCAATAGAGCCTTTATCTGTCTCATTCCCAAACCTAACAAACACCATTGTGATGTCTCTAATTATAGGCCAATCTCATTGATAAACACAGACTTGAAACTTTTGGCGAAAATTTACGCTACCAGATTGAATGGTTTTATCGATAATTATATCCATAAGGACCAGGTCGGGTTTATACCTGAGAGGCAAGCCTCAGATCAAATACGGAGAGCCGTTGATCTTATTACTATTTTGCAGTCTTCATGGGACCGAGGTAGTACAAGGAGAGGTATGCTGCTCTCATTAGATATTCAGAAAGCATTTGACTCCATTTCATGGGAGTACTTATTTCGAATTCTCTTGCGATGGTGCTTTGGACCCAGATTCTTGACTTTCCTTCATGCACTATATAGCAATCCTTTGGCACAAATACTGTTGCGGGGGTATCTCTCAGATCCTATTTCAATTGCATATGGCACCCATCTAGGCTGCCCTCTCCCACCTCTATTATTTGTTATTGCTATAGAAACCCTGGCAGTGGCTATTAGGACACATCCTGAGATCCTGGGTATAGACAGTGGACACAAACAACACAAATTCGCTCTTTTTGCTGATGATATGCTCCATTTTTTTATGTCCCCACATACTTCTCTACCATCTCTTATTGATCTTCTGGTCCAATTTCAAAGCGTTTTTGGTCTGGCTATAAACTGGAAGAAGTCTGAGGCCCTCAACATCAATTTGCAGGGGGATACTGTTCAGAACTTTAAGAACCACTATACCTTTATGTGGCAGACAAACTCTTGTCATATTTAGGAATGATTTAAGCTTACCTCATCTATAGCAACATTATACAAGCCAAATTATTTACATTTGTTGAGGGACGTTGAACAGTGGTCATCTTTTGCATCTCTGTCTTGGATGGGTAGTTAAGATGGTAGTTTTACCTAAAATACTTAATTTTTTTTGTACCCTACCCATAGTTGTTCCAGCAGCTGACCTTCATAGATTCCAGAACAAATGGATTCATTTTATTTGGGGAGCTAGGAGCAATAGATTGCAACATCGAACGTTATATGTGTCATGAGATTCTGGGGGGATTGGGGGTTCCGGATCTTAGAAAATATTATTGGGCAGCTCAGATTACTCAGTTGTCGCAAATTTATGCCACTTTTTATAAACCGGATTGGATAGTGCTGAAAGCTCAGGCTTGTGCTTCCTATTTACCTTTGTGTTCCAATGGTTTTTATTCATTTTAAACAGTTTAACACAGGAGCAACAAATCAAACCCACGCAGGGGCTATCAATTGTACATACAAATGAGAAAAAACAGTGCTCTAACACCTTTCAGGTCTGAGCAATTGTTCTAGTGGTCGACAAAAACAAACAGGAAGCCAACTTCTGCTGATGAGCCAAGAGGCCCGGTGAAGCAAAGCATACTGAGCATCCCGGCATATGGAGAGATGGAACAAGGTGAAAAGGAGGCCAAACACACAAGACCAAAAATGAAACAGTCTCGGGCATGACCACCAGATATGCAATACATCCCCACGATAGGCACAACCCCGAAAGCATCAATCACTGCAGGCAGGGTTTGCCTGGGCCAAACGAGCCAGAACCCAATACCAACAAAATAATACTTTGTATGCTGCCTCCAGCATGGTCGTATTAAATGAACATTTAGCTATAAGCGACCAGGCCTTATTCCAGTCCTCCAGATCCAAGACTGCCCCCAAGTCGCTCTCCCACTGAACAACATATGAAAGAGAAGTATGCGTCGTGCATCTGTTCAAAGCTGCATAAAGAAGGAAAATAAGGCCCGGGGGGCCCGGACGCTGCTGGCAAAGCAGTTCAAAGGCAGATTTCTGGTCCTATTGACCTTTTGATGTGGATCTCCCCTAAAAAAAAGGAGGGTGGTCCTGGGATTTGGCCCATAAACAGACGGTTCTCCATTCTCCTAATTCCCTTGCGGCACCTATATTTGGAAACCCGAAGTTTCCCCCTGCTTTGAGGCCACGCCAATTCCATTGGTGGACAAATAAGGGTTTGTATTGGGTGGACACTTTCTGGGTCATAGGGGGGGTATACCTCGCTTCTCATTTTGTACAACAGCTTGGGATGTCTGCAGCTGAACAATTTCATCTGCAGCAAATCCTACACTTCATTCGCTCCTTACAAAGGAATACCATTGATGGCGCCACGAGAACAACTTTTGAAAGTAGATGTCTACGTGGCAAGGTTCAGAAGGGGGGGCATCTCAAGTCTGTATAAGTTGTTTGTTTCTAACTCGGGTAGACTACTATTTATGCTTGCGTGGGGGAGGGACATGGGTGAGGAGGAGGAGGATTGGAGGGAAAGGTACCTCAGAATACACAGAGGTATCTAATTCTAGAACTATTGTCATAGATGTATCCTGGCCCCTCTTCATTCTGTTTCCGTGGATGTGGACAATTAGGAACGATGTTCCATGTTTGGTGGACGTGCCCTAAGGTTAGAAGGTATTGTATATGAGTTCACTCCCTGATTTTCACGGTGACCATGATTAATTTTATTAAGAACCCTAGAACTGAACTGCTTAATGAACCTGTCATTGGGGCCTCCAGATCCGCTCATTGATGGGCATAACTGCTGGGCAGCACTGATGAGTGGCACTGTTGGGTGTCACTGCTGGGCACTGATGATCAGTGCTGATCTGTTCTTTGACAATTGCCGGTTATCGCCAGTACTGTGACAGCATGAGGAAAGTGCTGCCGATAACCAACAACTGTATTTACTCCGTGATCTGCTGTGTCATTGGACAAAGTTGATCACATGGTAAAAGGCCGCTGTGATTGGCCTTTTACCTCATCATGGAGATCGCCGGGTGCGCTGGGGGACTCGTTCTGGGAGGACGTCATATGACGCCCACCCAGAACTGGACAAGCACGCTGTAGCTGTCATTCCGCTATAGCGCGGTTGGCAAGAGGTTAAATAGAACCTAAATCATTTAAAAAAAATAGATTGTAATTTCCCACGAGCAGGGCCCCACTAATCCTCTTTCATTGAGCTGTATTGTAACTGTGCTCCCTTTATTTTGTAAAGTGCTGCACAAACTGTTGACACTATATAAATCCTGTATAGTAATATTAATAGTATGAAAGGGCATCACCAGTCCCATATGCCTAGAAACACCATAATCCCTATCTGTAGCCTTGTTCTTCACCAGAGTTTTCTTTCAAGCAGGAAGGCTTAGTTAGTCATTTTTCTCCCATGCTTTTAGTGATGTGTCTGCACTGACAGGAGTTTTGTCTTCGCCCTGTGTCTCTGCACCTGTGGATCTATTTGATTGTTTCCCACAAATTAGACAAATGCGGAAATGGCTTGAAGCATGAGCCTGGATGAAGCTCTAAATCCAGAAAATAAAATTAACCAGACAGATCAAAGCAGACGCACACCAACACCAAATGCCTGTAATTGGAGCACTGATCAGTTGCCAAACATCAAAGGGTGTAACGTGAACACAAAACGGTTCCTTGCAGCTAACACCAGATTGGCTATAAGACAAGTTTAGTTCTTTTCTGACTATTTATTTACCAATCTAGAAACATTAAACACTTTCTTTACATTGCTTTTCCTGTATGAGAAGCCGTTTCTTGCAAGGGCCCGGCTGCATCAGATCTTTTCAGAGTTCTACAAACTGAATGCAAGATTATGTTTTGGATTCTTGCCTAGTGCCAGCGGGTTTCACTTAATCCTTTTCATCTCAGGGAGAGACAGATCCCATGACATCATTTACCGCTGTGGGACTAGTTAGAGATATGCACAAAAAAGTAGCCTATGGGGACAGTTCACATAACTTCCAGTGGGTTGGAGATGCATTTGTGTCAGACATGTTTAAAGTGTCAATTTACCTGCAATTTCCTTCTGTCTCAACTTCTGTACTGCCAAGAGACAGCTATGTGATAAGCACAGAACTGGTTGTTAAAAGAATACAAGAAATCTGCATGACTGCCAGAAATTGTCATATCTACATAACACACGAACTTCATTGTGACTGTACAAGTGATCTCTCTGTAGGCCTACATCTGTGTTCAGACATTGACAGTATGTAGTTCCATGCCTCTCATACACTATATTGCCAAAAGTATTGGGACACCCCTCCAAATCATTGTATTTAGGTGTTCCATTCACCTCCATGGCCACAGGTGTATAAAATCAAGCACCCAGGCATGCAGACTGCTTCTACAAACATTTGTAAAAGAATGGGTCGCTCTCAGGGGCTCTCTGAGTGAATTCAAGCGTGGTATCGTGATAGGTTGCCACCTGTGCAATAAGTCCATCCGTGAATATTCCTTGCTACTAAATATTCCACCGGCAACTGGTATTATAATAAAGTGGAAGCAACTGGGAACAATGGCAACTCAGCCATGAAGTGGTAGGCCATGTGAAATGACAGAGTGGGGTCAGCACATGCTGAAGCGCACAGTGTGCAGAAGTCACCAACTCTCTGCAAAGTCAATGCCTAAAGACCAAACTTCGTGTGGCCTTCACATTGGTAAAACAGTGCATAGAGAGCTTCATGGAATGGGTTTCCATGGCTGAGCAGCAGTTTGGGGATGGCCCCTTCCTGTTCTAACATGACTGAGCACCAGTGCACAAATCAAGGTCCATAAAGACATGGATGAGTGAGTTTGGGGTGGAGGAACTTGACTGACCTGAGTCCTGACCTCAACCAAATAGAACACCTTTGAGATGAAGTAGAGCGGAGACTGCGAGCCAGACCTTCTCGTCTGACATCATTACCTGACCTCACAAATGCGCTTCTGAAAGAATGGTCAAACATTCCCATAGACACACTCCTAAACCTTGTGGACACCCTTCCCAGAAGAGTTGAAGCTGTTATAGCTGCAAAGGGTGGGCCAACACAATATTGAACCCTACGGACTAAGACTGGGATGCCATTAAAGGTCATGTGCGTGTAAAGGCAGGTGTCCCAATACTTTTGGCAAGATAGTGTATTTGTATTCACATCCCCCAGATCTCTCACACACTACGAAAAGAGCCAGGAGCATGCTTAAGTTAATTTCTGCCTAGGGTGGCCATTTTTATACCCTCCCCCACTCCTCCCTAGGGTACCCATGCCACCCCATTTTTGCTACCCCACCCTTTGGTTGCTAGGATGCTGGCACAGAAGCTAATGATGATGTGGCTCTGCTGCCATTCCACCCTTTGGTTGCTAGGATGCTGGCACAGCAACCATTGATGCCCAGTCCTGTCAAAGGCATCCTAACAATTAGAAAAGAATTTCATCCATTTTTTAATGCCTTAGTAACTAAGGATAACACAAATGTTAATGCCTGATATTATTATTATTTTTGTATACACACTTTTATTTGTTTACATCTTTCTCAGTGACTGATCACTTTGATAGCTAATCAGAAGCTATCACAGCAATCAGGTGACCAGGAACTGGGAGTCCCGGGTCCTGATCGTTTGTAGGAGAACTTGGGCTCTTGATGAGTGACCAGTCTTTATGCTGGGAGTGTGCCATGCAGCGCACTCTCAGCACAAACACAGGTACACATACATGCAACCTCATGGATAAAGATCCATATCTGCGTACTATTGACAGGAAGGGATTGAAAAATAAATGTCAGCAGCTACAAATACTCTGGCTTCTGACTTTTAAAAATCAGGTACTTACCAGTGCAAAGAGCCCAACGCTGTCCTCCCACAACTGATTCTACTAACCAATGCAAGTGCCCAGTGCCACCATCTTAGATTTGGGAGCTGTCTGTGACTTCCTGATGCATCACAGCCAGCCCACCACTGCGCTTGTCCCTGGAGGTTGCAGGTGGGCCCAAGCTGAAATCATTCTCGCCAAGGCAAGAATGAAGGAAGTGTAAGCAGGTACCTGTCAAAAAAAGTACCTGCTTACCAAAAAAAATGTTCAAATCTCTTTGGGGCAGGGGTGGGGAGGAGCATGGCCAGTACTCCCATTGTACAGATTTCCCTTCCTTTTCTGTCTCAGAGATACAGCAGAAAAAAACAGCAGATCTTTCCAAAGTGAGAGGATAACCCCTTTTAGACAGTTATCACTGGAACAGATTTCTCCACATGAAGATTTCACCTTCCCCTTACCTATCACTGTGATCATTCAAAAAATTGGATTTATCAACAGTATCTATACTGGAGTCAATGGTCACAAGGTGCAATTGTATAGGAATTGCCCAGGCAGGGACACAGAAAATAGTAAAAACTTGACACACTGAGGTTGGTTTACTAAAGGGAAATTTTCTAAAGTTTAGTGAATGAGGTGAAGCTGTGTTGACTTACACCATTCAATTATGTGCAAGCAACAATAATTTTTTTTTACATTTTCCTTGCATGTGACTGTATATTCTTTGCAAAGTGAAATTTCACCATGTTCACTAAGCGCAGTCACAAATTTCCTTGCAAAGTGCAACTGCCGTTGCAAAGTGAATAGCCTTTTTGCTTTTAGTATATCAACCCAATTCTATCCAAAATCTACAAAAAAAAAATGGCTGTACACTTTAAGTAATGTACCACCATTGCTCATGATCTCATAGTATAACTGTGTCCTCTAACAAGGTTGTGTAATATACTGCTGTTTAAAATAATCACATGAAAAGGCGCAGATAGAATGACAACATTTGCAGTGATATGCTGTCTCTTCAGACAGAGGCTTGTTGTCTTCTTTAGGATAAAGAGTAAAATTATGGAAAATTACTCACAGTTTATGCTTCATGAAGCCATTTCATCTGGAACATTGCAATCCTGCTGTATGCATACAAAATATGTGCTTTTCTTAGAAGAAGGTGGGCTCCCTGATCTTCACCCACTCACTGTTTTCATTGGGACATTGCATGTTGTGACAGCATGGTTCCAATACCAGAGGGCCCCGAGCCGGATCTGCATTAATCACCGTCATGACTCTAACACAATGTGTCATTGCAGCCTCTGCTCTTATCTTCTATATACTTTGGGGGAGTAAAAATATCATGTGCCACTAGTTATATTATTCTACTTTGTACTTTACTATACTTTGTTTTAGTGTTTTTCTATTCTTGTATAATAATTGTTCAATAAAGATACTTACTTTTCAGTACTAATGGCACTGGGCATGAATTGGTTGACATTTGGGGTGATCAAAGGGTTAACTGTGTGCTGTTTCACTGTGGGGGCTGTATGTGTTCTTCACTGTACGCCACACACTGCTTTGTATGGCTTTGCTATGCAGAACCATACAAAGCAGTGTTCAGGAGCTGACAGGGGAGAGATCTGTATTATTTACATACACATCTCTCCCCCATCGGAGATACTTGGTGATCTCTGGGTGCCGGCGAGCAGTCACCGGCCGGGACCCAGTGATTACAGCCGAGGCCACAAATGGCAGTGCGGGTAGGACGTGCGTGTAACTACAGTAAAAATGTAACAGCTTACAAGCAGGCTAACCCAGAAGAGACAAACAATATCACAATTTTCTAAAGAATGTACAATGAGCTGTACATGTGCAGCTCAGTTTACAATTATGGCGTGGCGCTTGTATGCTGGGGTGACTGAGCTTCTGCGAATGTATGTATAAGAGCAGGGCTTTTTTATCTCAGAGACTAGGTGCAGGGACTCACCCCTTCTGAGTCACTTTTTCTCTCTGCCTCCTACCCACTTTCAAACACTGTCCCTTGGTTACATCCCTTACCCACCTCTCAGTACTGCCTCCTTTAGAGAATACAGGACCAAAGATCATTTTGTGGTGCTACATAAGTCATATGGAATTTATTAATGGTAACCAAAAAAGCAGTAAAGTAGATCCCCCATCCAGCAGCAGTAGACCCTCCAGCAGCAACGAATCCCTGCAACAATAGACCCCCCGCAGCAACAACAGATCTCCCAGCAGCTAGCACCAACAGACTCTCCAGCATCCAGCAATAATAGAGCCCTCCCTCAACAGTAGATCCTCTCTAGTGACAATAGATTCTCCAGCAGCCAGTATCAATAGACCATCCAGCATTACATACATTCAGTGCTGAAGGAGCCAGAACTTTTTCCTGCTGAAAAAAAGCCCTGTATTAGAGCAACATCATCCCATGCCAGTTAATCAAAATGGCTTTTTTCTGGCACCCAGAAAAAAACTGGGAAGAAGAAGAGGGGACCTCAGGAACTTTGGACCGTTACTGGGGTGGTAAGTATTTGTGGACTTTAGCTACACTTTAATATGTATGGTTCTTGAAGGATACACTACAGCCAAAGCTGAAATTGAATCCTTTTTTGACTAATTCGGTTTTTCATCCATACTGGTTGTAATGCACCAGTCCACGTCCCTTTTGTTGGTAATCTGGTGATTTGTGAACCCCTGCTTGTAGTTAGGGAGTATATTCTAAAACACACCCACTGCAGGCCCCTACCATCACTTTCCTACAGAAATACAGTACTAAGTATTCTTCCTCAGCCACCAATAAGAGCTCTGTGAATTGTTTATGAACTTTGTGACCATTTCGTTATAGTTTCACTCCTTGTGTATCAGGGCACACAAGGTACATCCTAAAAAACAAAAAACAACTTTCTTCAACCCCAACTTCACCTCCACTCTTGCACAAGGCTTCTCTCCTGTACTAAACTGCTTACTCGCAGTGTGCATTAGAAGCTGCAATAAGTCAGATAGAGTACACCTCATTCCTGCTTGGAGGATATCCAAAATGATCTAGCTCTTTCCTCCCCAGCCTGGCATCATAACATATCATTATCTATCAATGCTTACAGTAGCACCTTCCCGCAATGCACTTGAAAAAATACATATACACAATTTTTTTTAAAATGTCTTCTGGCCGGTCCTCTTGGATATAAAGTGCACAATGTGCCTAAACTATTTGCTATAATGCCCTGTACACACGATAAGAAAATAGTCCGAATAATTTTGTGGAACCACTGATCGAACAATTTTCTCTTCGTTGATGAGCAGGATGTTTTAACCGATACAAAGATAAAAGGGCCGCTTTTGCACCACTCATCCTCAATCTAAAGCTTCCCTTTGTGCTACTTCCATTCCACCACTAGATATCCTCAGCCTTCTATGTTGAATGACAGCCTACATCATTTAAAGCCTAACTCTTGTGACTTTAAATAGTTTGCGTGGACCAAGCCTGTCCAAACACACTATCTGAACAAAAGCAAGTTGGGCTGAGCACTGCTCAGCCATTCACAGGAATCCTTGTATTTCATCAATGAATACATGGCTTCCTTTGATTTGCTGAGATGGAGAGGTAGGCAGATAATGTCCCGTAATCCAATTCAGACAATCAGAGCCATGTATTCATTAATAAACAAAAAAATCCAGTTGAACAACAATAAAAAATGTCGTTTCGCATGCGAACGATCGATTTTCTATGCGGTGGTATGACGGCCGTACGAAAAAAATCTATCAAGCGCTGTCACGCATGAGCGGAAATAGATGACTCGGATGTTTATGTCCAAGGAATCTTTATACACATGAATGAAAAATCCAAATATTAAAAGTAGATTGGCCTAAAGAGCTAATGAAGCCAAAATTCTGCATATTATATTTTATGTATCACTATTTATGTATATAGGTAATGTAATAAACTATATTATACTCATTGCTGTTAATTGTTGTGTATTTCGCTTGTGGAAGGGCGTGGCTACAAGGTCACATGCACACTGCATCACTTCGGAAGACGTATTGGACACTAAGTATTGCCCAACGAACGATTTTTTTAGATTGGTTAATGTGGGCCACGATTTCGACCAACGAACGAACACCTCTTGGTCGTCGGATGACCGATCGGTCGATTTTCTAATCGTGTATTCCCACCTTAAGTCTTAACGACTTATAGCAATGAGCTATAAGCTATCTGCATAGCCGTAGCCTCCCTAGCGGTCTGATTATGTCCATATTTCTGTGCTCAAAGCGGTACATTTTTTTGCATGGAAATATGTATTTTTTTTATTGTAGGCCTGTAATTTTTAGGAATAACTCACTGAAATCTGTCCGAATAAGAGTCTAGTAAACATCCCGGGTATGTTAAAATTTGAAACACAAATCATAAATTATAATTTAATAAATAATCATAAAAATAATAATATAATAATAATAAATTTAATGAAATAATATAATCAAACCAAAAACACTGAATTTGAAATATAGCTCCAAGTTCGCACATTACTGAGCAAAGTCGCAGAATCGTTTTCAGTGTCTGATGACGAATTTCTCCATGAATCATTATCACTCAATTCTGCAAGTAGTTCTAATTTACTTCATAAAAAAATAGTGCAGCACTATGAGTATGATGTAGGTCAAAGCAAGACTAAAAGTCAAAATATCTAAACGCACAATAGCACATGTCAGTTAAAACAAGACTAAAAATCAAAATGTCTAAACGCATAATATCACATGCAATAAGTCAAGGAAAGAAAAAAAAAATTATATAAAAATAGTTCCGTGTTTTCTTTAGAGTCTTATAAAGTGCTTTTCTTATAAAACCGTGGTGTTGTTCCAAGTAATATAGGGAGATTGTGCACTCACCAGATGCACAAAAAAATGTGCATTGAACAAAAATCCACAGAAGCTTCCTTCAGGATCTGGTCTGGAATAGGGGAAGTTGTCCTCAAGGCAGAGGCTGCCTCTGAAGAAGTGCGTGCGCACGAAATGCGTCAGTAGGGGCCAAGACGCCGTGACGTTAAGCCGCCGGTGCCACGAGGAGGCCCAGTGGCCATCTTGCTTCTTGGACGGTTAGTCCCATACACATTGCTGCCACACTCTACATCACCCAGTGTGCTGCACACTCTGCATTGATTTTAAGTCTACTATATTTGTTCTTACCATGGTTAATAAATAAATGTTTACATCCATAATTACTACACTATGAGTACGTTCTATACTCCCCCTTGTGGAGTTATTTATTCATAGCTCCTGCTGGATCCAACATCTTCAAGGATTTTGGAGAAGGGAGATCCTACACCCAGGAGACCTACATCCATCCATCCCTTAAGAGGACCTCCAGCCTATTGAATCTTCTTCTTACCACCCTGAGTGTTCCCACCATCACTACCCACCTAGAGGGAGGATTCATTCCAGGTGTCCCTGACCAGACCAATCATCCAGAGGGAGGACAACTTCCCCTATTCCAGACGAGATCCTGAAGGAAGCTTCTGTGGATTTTTGTTCAATGCACATTTTTATTGTGCATCTGGTGAGCGCACAATCCCCCTATATTACTTGGAACAACTCCACGGTTTTATAAGAAAAGCACTTTATAAGACTGTAATGAAAACACGGAACTATTTTTATATAATTTTTTTTTCTTGCCTTGACTTATTGCATGTGATATTATGCGTTTAGACATTTTGATTTTTAGTCTTGTTTTAACTGACATGTGCTATTGTGCGTTTAGATATTTTGACTTTTAGTCTTGCTTTGACCTACATTATACCCATAGCGCTGCACTATTTTTTTATGAAGTTTTATTAGGGTTTTCACTTGGTTACCTTGATTGTCCAGCAGCTTACCTTTCAAGAGCGCTCACTTTTATACCATTTTTTACAGTTCTAATTTACTATTGCTGTTCTCTAGCTGGTCTAAAACCGCTTTTGACCTAAAGGAACGCTTTTTGGATGCCATGGACGTTTCTCAGATTCCAGGCAGAAGGAACGGTAAAAATGCAGACAGGGCACAGGGACAGCACTAGGGACAAAATGTATGTGAAATGGTTTGATACAGTAATGTTTTACTATGAGATTTTAGTGTATTTAGTGAATGTCACTTTTTCACATTTTTAAATTTCCTGCCAGTTCCATCTCCCGTACGTCCTGACATCGCAGGGAACGGAACCCGGAAGACAGATGCTGGCATCGGCTGGAGGACATTGCCGGGGACACTGCAGGAGGGACATCGCGGGAGCGCAGGACAAGGTAAGTGCAGAAGGGATCCCGGAGCAACGCTGCAAAGTATTCCCAAGTGTAGCTCGGGGTTACCGCTTGTGGTGCTGAAACTTTACCCCGCGCTGCACTCGGGAATACCGCCAGGGAGGTTAAATAAGAAGTACAGCCAAAGCTCTTTTGGCTGTACTTCTCCTGTGGATCACAGGAATGCAGTTCATTCTGCACTCCTATGACCCGTTTTCAGCTGACAGTGGGCTGAAGCCTGCTGCCGGCTAACGTCACTCAGCCGGTCCAGGCTGGGGAAAGATCCCGACTTTACAGTCTGGAGCAGCATTTGGCTCAGCCTCTCAGTGATCCGCTGAGAGCCTGAGCCAGCTGCTCTCTCTCCCTCCTCAGCCCAGCACTCCAGTGAGCGCAGGGGGGGGGGGGGGGCAGAGCAGACAGCGGTGACTGGTAGTCAGTGGTGTATTTAAGTTTTGTGCTGCCCTAGGCAACACAAAAATCGTCTGCCCCAACAGACACAGATCAACACTCCCTCCCCCCTTCCCCCTCCCACGGACAGAGCCTGACATTGACCAACAACACCTCTGCCCCCTACTCGGGGGAGCCTTCCACTACCCCCCCCCATAGCGATAGAGGGAAAAACACAAATTTTCAAAGCTCCAGACATCACTGGGAATGAGAGTCAGGCTCTACATACACCGTGTCCCTTCTTTGATCCCTTCTTCTGAGGTGCGGTGCTGTCCTCCCTGAAAAATGCCACCCTAGGCAAGTGCCTTGTTTCCCTTGTAGTATATACACCCCTGCTGGTAGTCTCCGCTCTCTGCTCAGAGTGGCTGTGAGATCTCAGTGGTCAGCAGTTATGTGATCGCTGAGTTCTGTCCCTTAGAGCCAGCGGGGGACAGATGCAGCATCAGACTGATGCTCAAGATCCACAAAGACTCCAACAAAGACTGTTGGCTGTCTACTTTAGAGGGCTGGCAACCTGTCAAGATTCTGGTGCAGAAAAAACTAATAGGCCTCTTGTACAGAGCCGTAGGAGGACTGTACAGCATACATTCAGACATTCATACAGCCGTGTACAGCCAACCTGTAAAAATCAATGACAGGCTGGCTGAAGCCACGGTTGTATGGTTACATATGTAAATCCTATTTTTTACATTATTATTATTATAATACAGGATTTGAAATAATAATAATTAGTGTATGTGCACACTGGGACTTACACACTCTTTCGAATGCAGCCCCTCTGCATTTGGGGCATTGTGTAAGTCATTGTACTCATGTAAACAATGGGATTTGTGGATATACCAATACAACCGCAGCTTCGGTCTGCTTGTCATTGATCTGCAAAGTCCGATTTACCTGTCACTTCCAAGCAGAAAAACACAACCAAATGTACTCTGTACAGCCTTCTTGCAGCTGTGTGCAGAAGCCATAGAGAAAGAATTAAGATTTCAATGCCTATGTTGCAGAATTTGAAAATGAATTTCTCTAAACATACAGAGATAGATGATGGCTTGTTTTAAGTCATTTTACTGCTTGTTTAGAGTGTTTAAATACTTTAGTGTGCATAATCTGGGTACAAGTTCACTTTAAGGGTCTTTCCCTGTGGACCACTCACAGATCTCTTTGTCTTTGGAGAGTTCTTAAAGTGGTTAGTTAATGTATTTCTGGCCTTCCTCTAAAAGTATGTGCAGCTCAAACTCCATGCATCAGATTCCAGAGTTGTGGATGTGGGTAACTAGATATTATTTCATTTGGAACTAGAAAGAAATTCTTGTCTCATGACAAATTACTGGCTACCATTGTCTGGAATGTCAAGCTGGGAAGAAGATAACCATCCATGGTCGTTTCTTTATTATTTTTATCAAGAATGCTGTAATCAAAGAAACTGGTTGAAATAGATAAGACAGTCAGAGATTCCTTTAAATCCTCACATCTTTCTTGCTCAAATTTGGGAGAAATGGAGGACTTTATCAGTGTTGTTTAAGAATCCAATCAGATGTATGTCACATTATGCACTTTACAATGCCTGGTGCAGTCTTAAGCCCCATACACACAGGCTGAATATCAGGTGGTATTGGCCCGTTCAATAGAACCGTCTGACAATCGGTCCTTGTGTACAGCAGCCAGTCTGACGTTTGTCCAGCTTCTGTCAAAACGGCATGACTGAATAAAATCTGCCGATTGGCTTTCGATCACCACTCTCAGCCAATGGCTGAGAGCACTAACTGGTGTGTTCTGGCAGGAGGGCAGTCCCCCTGTCAGAATACAAAAGCACAGCAGGGGAGAACACAAGTGGTGTTACTACAGCGATCTTTTTTTTTTTTTTTCGTTCAGCCCTTTGGGTTGATAGTAGGTAAAAACTGAGATTATAGACATTATCATAGAACATAGACAAATCATAGTTAGATACAGACATAGTACACTAAACTGTATGATCTATATGTACTATATGGCCAAAATATTTGGACCCCTCTCAAAATGATTGAGTTCAGGTGTTTCCAGTGAAGGGTACTTTAAAATACTATAGCATACTAAGACATTTTAGACAATTGTGTGCTTCCATCTTTGTGGCACCAGTTTGGGGAAGGCCTTTTCTGTTTCAGCATGAATGGGCCTCTCTGCTCCAGTTTCATAAAGATATTGTTTGATGAGTTTGGTGTGGAGGAACTTGAGTGGCCTACGCATATTAAACACCTTTGGATATATCACAGCAATCTTCAGGGGGGTTGGGGAGAATAGTCGGACGCAGTGGGCCTCGAAGGAGGAGAAGGATAGGGAGGGGGGGTTTGGGAGGACTTGGAAGGTGCTCTGCGGTGACAGGAGCAGACCAACCCCACTTCCTGGATCACTCCTAACTCAAACGCATTGACTCCTGCTGTTTTCCTCCTGGGTAAATGCATCTCTCCTACCTCCACTCCTAACTCAAACGCATTGACTCCTGTTATATTCAGAACAAATGGTGTATTTATATTTGTGTGTATGTTGACCAGTCCTCACCTCCAGTTGCACCCAGTTTACGACTGTAGCCTGGTTCCTAAGAAACATCCCCCACTATTCATGTGAGCCTTATCAGCTTCTAATTGGGGCGGAGTTGAATGCTCATTTGAGCATCTCCCTATAAATTTAGATCAGCTCATGGGGGAGATCTCTGATGGGGGGCACAGTCTCTGATGGGGGTGCGGCTTCGAAAGAGTGCGAAGCAGTTAAACACAGCAGTTGAACTTAAGCAGCAGGAAGACACAACAACAAGAAACTCTACTGCACGCTGGACAGACTGCAAGCAAACACCCTGGGAAACCTCTCTTACATACCTGAGTCTCACTCGGTTTACGTTTACCTTTATAGAATACACCCGTCTTCTCCTCTTCATATTACTATCCTCTGTTCCCAAATCTCATTTCTTTACCCCTCTGCTCCACCCCAAAACTTGTACATCTCCCCCCTTATTGCTATCATCTCCCTACTACTGCTCTCATCACCCCCCCAAAATGCCTCTTCTACTCCTCCTTCTCATTTTCCTCTCCTCCATTCCCAAAATCCATTCACTATATCCCTCTGCTCCTCCTAAACATTTGTATATTGTGTCCTCACTGCTTCCTTCGCCCCTCTATGGCACCCACCACCTCCTCCTATTATTCCACTCTCCCTCTGACCCGAACACCTCCACTAGGAGTTTCTCACGCTCCTGCACATCCCGCTCCCATGCCACCTTTCTCACCCTTCTCCTCCTCCTAGCCGCGGGGGACATCTCCCCAAATCCTGGCCCTCCACCACCTCCCTCACCCGCACAACACCCTCCCGCCTCCACATCCTACCGCAACCCCCGCAACCTTGTATCTGTCCCCCTGCTCCCTAAAATCTCCCCCCCGTTTTCATGTGCACTCCTGAACTCCCGATCGGTGTGCAACAAGCTTACCGCCATCCACGACCTCTTTGTTTCCCACTCCCTCAACCTCCTAGCGATCACGGAAACCTGGATCCAGCCCACTGACTCTACCTCCCCTGCTGCACTCTCCTATGGAGGTCTCACCTGGACCCACTCACCCAGACCTAACGGTCGTAAAGGTGGTGGGGTTGGTCTGCTCCTGTCACCGCAGAGCACCTTCCGAGTCCTCCCAAACCCCCCCTCCCTATCCTTCTCCTCCTTCGAGGCCCACTGCGTCCGACTATTCTCCCCAACCCCCCTGAAGATTGCTGTGATATATCGGCCTCCTGGATCCATACCCCGCTTTCTGGATGACTTTTCCTCCTGGCTACCCTTCTTCCTCTCCTCTGAGCTACCCACCATCATTCTTGGGGATTTCAACATCCCTGTCAACCTTGACAACCCGGACACAGCCCGTCTCCTCCACTTAACCTCCTCCTTTGCACTTGCACAGTGCATACAATCCACCACCCACTCCGACGGTAATATTCTTGATCTTGTCTTCTCCAACCACTGTGCTCCCCACAACCTCACTAACACCCCCTTCCCTCTCTCTGACCACAACCTGATTACCTTCTCTATCTCCTCGTCCTCCAACGCCTACCCCTCCAAATGTCACACTACTACCAGCCGTAACCTCCGCAACCTTAACCCTGCCCCCCTCCACTCTGCAGCTGATCAACTCCATGACAGCATCCTCCCCCTGTCCTGCCCCGACTTGGCTATGACTGCCTACAACAACGCGCTGTCAGCGGCCCTTGAGTCACTAGCGCCTTTAACCACACGCAACATCAGACCCCGACCGCTCCAGCCCTGGCAGACTGATCACGCCAAAACCCTCAAATGACACAGTCGTGCCCTGGAGCGACTATGGCGCAAAACAAAATCCCAACAAGCCTTCACCCGCTACAAATCTGCCTTCCGCACCTACACCTCCTCCCTCCACGCAGCCAAACAAGCCTACTTCCTGACCCTCATCAAGACCCTCTCCTCCAACCCTCGCCGACTCTTCTCCACCTTCAACTCTCTACTCTCTCCACCCCCACCTCCACCCAGCACCTCACTCACCGCCCTTGAGATTGCCAATCACTTCAAAAACAAGATTGACACAATTCGCAAGGACATTGCCGCAACTCACACGCCCTCTCAACCCGTCCCCTCTCACACAGCTACCCCCTCATCCCCCCTCCCCCTCGACATTACCCGCAGGGACTTCGTCACTCCTCAAACTCCCTCCAACCCCGTTCCCCCTCACTCAGCTACCCCCTCATCACCCCTCTCCCACGGCCCCACCACTGCTCTGACCTCCACTTCCACCCCACCCTACATTCCTCATACCGAAGCTCCCCCAACACTCCACACCTTTGACCTTACTACCATCGAGGAAGTCTCCAAGATCCTCTCTGATGCCCGCCTCACCACCTGCTCCCTCGACCCTATCCCCTCACAATTCCTACGACCTCCCTCCCCCTCCATCCTACGCTCCCTCACCCACATCTTTAATCTCTCCCTCTCCTCCGGCACTTTCCCCTCCCCACTGAAGCATGCACACATCACCCCCATACTTAAAAAGCCCTCCCTGGACCCCAATGACCCGAACAACCTCAGACCCATCTCCCTGCTCCCACTTACATCTAAACTCCTCGAGCGCCTCGTCTACACCCGCCTATGCTCTCACCTCAACGACAACAACCTCCTCGATCCCCTACAGTCTGGCTTCCGTCCCCTACACTCCACCGAAACCGCCTTACTCAAACTCTCCAACGACCTTCTAACCGCCAAAGCTAATGGCCACTATTCAGTGCTCCTACTCCTTGACCTCTCTGCGGCCTTCGACACAGTTGACCACCCCCTCCTCCTCAAAATACTACACTCCCTCGGCCTCAGAGGTTCTGCTCTCTCCTGGCTCTCATCCTACCTGTCACAACGCTCTTTCAGCGTTACCTATAATGCTACCACCTCCCCCTCACTCCCCCTCTCTGTTGGGGTCCCTCAAGGCTCTGTCCTTGGGCCCCTTCTCTTCTCCATCTACACCTCCTCCCGTGGCCAACTCATACACTCTCACGGCTTCAACTACCACCTCTATGCCGACGACACACAAATCTATCTCTCAACCCCCCACCTCACCCCCTCAGTCTCTGCCCGAATCACACACCTACTGAGCGACATATCAGATTGGATGTCGCTCCACTTCCTTAAACTGAATCTCTCCAAAACCGAGCTTCTTGTCTTCCCCCCAGCCCGAACCCCACCCCCCATTGACTTCTCCATTACATCCAACAACGCCAATATCAAACCCGCCCTGCAGGCCAGAGTACTTGGTGTCATTCTGGACTCCAACCTATCCTTCCAGCCCCAAGTCCAATCTTTAACAAACTCGTGCAGACTCCACCTCCGCAACATCGCCAAAATACGCACGTTCCTAACCCCAGAAACCACTAAACAGCTCATCCAATCCCTCATCATATCACAACTCGACTACTGCAACTCCCTCCTCACTGGCCTGCCTCGCTGCTGGTTATCCCCGCTTCAGTCCATCCTGAATACGGCTGCCAGACTCATTCACCTTTCCAAACGCTCCGTTTCCGCCACCCCCCTCTGCCAATCCCTCCACTGGCTTCCGATTGTGCAACGGATCAAATTTAAAATCCTAACACTGACGTACAAAGCTGTCCACCATAATGCCCCGAACTACATCACCGACCTAATATCCAAGTACTGCCCAGCACGCACACTCCGCTCCTCACATGACCTCCTTCTCTCTAGTTCCCTGGTCTCCTCCTCCCATGCCCGCCTCCAGGACTTCTCCAGGGTGTCACCCATCCTCTGGAACTCCCTTCCCCAACCCATCAGATTATCACCTACTCTCCTCTCCTTTAGGCGCACCCTGAAAACCCATCTCTTCAGGGAAGCCTACCCCCTGCTAACTTGACCGACCTCCTGCACTCTTCCTACCACTCCATCCCCCACAGCTATCTCCTCCTGTACCACTATCCTGTCCCTTCTAGATTGTAAGCTCGAAAGAGCAGGGCCCTCGATCCCCTCATGTTTTGCATTGTATTGGTATTGTTCTGTCACATGTTCTGTCCCCCTTTGTAATGTACAGCTATTGGCGCTTTATAAATACTGTATAATAATAATAATAATATACTGGAATTTCGATTACGAGCCAGGTCTTCTCATCTAACATCAGTACCTGACCTGGCACATGCCATTTTGTCTGAAAGGGCAAAATAGTCATATACATGCTTCAAAATCTTGTAAAAAGCCTTCCTATAGTAATGGAGGCTGGTATAGCTTCAAAAGGTGTGTGGTGTGCTGGAGTGGGGGAAGTTGGTCATTCATATAATGCCAATTGGCTTGGAATAGAATTTCCATCAAGCTCATATACTGTAGGTGTAATGGTGACCGGTCCACAAACAGTTGACCATGTAGTTTACATTGGCCAGCCCAAATCCCAAATCAATACATTTTCTTGTACAGTATGCCACAAAGGCTGCTCCATAAGGTACATTTAAAACATTCCTTAATTAAGAACAAAGGTAAACATATGTTACTGTAACTTAATGACTTACAATATAACGTAAATCACAAGCAGTATCCATTACAAAACAAACACCAGTAGAGCAGTTCCAGATGTCCCCAGATCATTAGTTTCTATTTCCCAAGTAGAAAAGCTTTTATATTCGTTGAGTGTGCTAATCTTTGCTTTGCTGACTTTACAGGAGAAGTGTTCCATATCATTCGATCACTGGAAGAAAATGAACCTGATTTAGCTCATAAATATCCTGACAGACATTAAACAAAATAGAGAAGGACATTAGGATCAGTTTGGTGGGTAAGTAAAATTTAGTCTTGTGTGGCACATAAATCTCTTTTACAGACCTACCTTAATGAAATTTCCGACTGTTATTTTATAAAGTACACCTTTCACCGTGGGTCTGGCGTAATAAAATTACATGCACAATATACTTGTGTTACTCAGAGTATCGGGAGTTCATGTTTGAATTTAGCTTACTTCTGAATTTTAGGATAATTACAAAAGAGTTCAGAATTGAACTGCAAAGTCCATTTAAGTGTATGTATAGATCAAACTTCTCTTTTTAGTTTTGGAAAGAATAGGGAAGGATTAAAACCTTTCAGCTTATTTTTTTATGTCTGTGCTGTTAGGGATATTTGCTCCCTCTTCTTGTCCTAGGAACACAACATGTAGGAGAAGGAAATTTCTACAAAGTGGGGTTACCAGAATATGTACCCATTGGAAGGTTTCCTCTCTAATCCTGTTCTGGTGACAATTGTAAAATTTTGTATTTCCACCACTTTCTGTCTTGATGAAAATTGAGACAATTGGAACAAATGGGGGGAGGGGGATCTGTATAGGAGACTCAGAGACAGCAATATACTGTACACAAACATATTTTTGAAGTGGTGGTGATATTCTATTTTATGACCCTGACCTTGAACAATGTCATCTGTTACCTTTACTTCATGCACCCTCTGGGTTCCATCTGGTCTAGCACTGTAAGGATTTGGCACCTCTGAATATTACTTAACCAATGTACACCCAACATTGGTTGGAAACTTTCCCCATTTTAACCAGAGGAGCTGGGGCTATACATACACTTTTGATTGTAAAGGTATTTTTTTAAAAATAGCAAACTTGTCATACTTACCTGCTCTGTGCAATTGTGGTCACCAGGAGTGAGGTGATGGGGCTGATGGGTTGGTGGAAACCGGTATAAGCTCTGCAGTACCTGCTCAAAATGCTGCACACCTGGAGAGGGGAACATTCAAAAGTGTGTCTGTATTACGTATATGTCAAGAGTGTAGGATTTTGGCCATGGATTACCAAGAGTTAACAGTATGCACACAGAGGAGTCTTACTTTTAAATTAGAGCACCACCTTAGTGCTGGTTCACATGTATGCGGACCGCATCCAATGTGAAAAAACATTGCTTCCTATGGTGCCTGTTCACATATGTCCAGTGTACTGGTGGTGTGGATTCAATGCGATTTGAAAAAGAGTCATGTGCGATTTCTGAGCACTGTCCTCATGTTCAGGTGCTGATTACAGACTATTGACTAATATGGGAACTGTTTCTAAAATGCATATATGTGAACAGGATAAAATCCTGAGCTAATCCTCTCCTGAACCTGATGTAAACCTGACATGAACTGGTGAACAACTACTGTATCAATTAGCTGTGAAGCCTGAGCTTCAGTCCGCACTGCACATGTGTGAATCAGCTCTTAATGTTGATTTCACCACAGTCTCTGCCCACCACTGGGGGCACTAGTGAGTGATGACTCCAGGTCCCCACTACTGGGTGTGTTAGGCCCCACTTACACACATAAAAGAGATAAATGTACCTTTTCTTATTGAGTCTAAGAGTCCGTTCACATCTGGGCGTTTTGTATGAAGGGCAGAATCACCGCAATTCCCAAAACGCTGTGCAAAAATGACAACTCGCACCATGTGTGTTCAGGTGCCATTCATTTTCAATGGCACCTAAAATGCAGTGAGGTTTTGTAGTGATAAATCACGCTAAAGTGAATGACGCTACTACCTCTTACCTACTACTTCAATCTATAAAGTAAGCATCATATCAAAGTGCAAAGTGCATCATGTGATCAATAAAATGCATATAAATATAATGTTCGCAGCCTGAGATCGCAGTCGGAGTCGGCTCGGTTATATGATTGACTTCGTTATACTAATATCAGTGGTGATACAATGTAATGTGAGTGTTATTGGCATTTTATATAAAAAAATGTTTAGACGGTTTTACACTATGCAAGATTTTTTTCTTCCTCTTTCAGATGATGTGAGAGAACGTGGAATGCCAGCATAACGGCCATTGCAAGAAATCATTGAACCAGGATAAGCTGCAAATCCTGACTCCCAGAGTCATGTGCGTTATTAGCTGGTTCATACAATTACCAGCATTTTTCACTGGTGAGTGCATTTGATGCATTTGGTGGTGGAGAGCAGTGATTTGGTGGACTAAGAAAGAAAGAATTGAAGACTTGTTAATTGTTCTTTTTTCCTGCACAGGATTTCTTTTTGCTTCACATTTGGACTTTATTTTCTTCTTACACGTAATTCTTTTTTGCATGGGATTGTTTTGTTTTACATTGGGCATTTTGTATTGGATTGGACACTTTATTTATTTTGAGTGATATTTATTAATATTTATCGCATTGTATATTTATATGCTTTTTATTGATCACATGGTGCACATTGCACTTTGATATGATGTTTATGCTATGGACTGAAGTAGTGAGTAAGAAGTGGTCGTAGTGCTATTCACTTTATTTCATATATGTTTTGGTGTGTTCACATCAAATAGGATAGTAGCTACACTTCAGACTATTTAGTATAAAAACTGTGGCACAGTTCTAATTACTTTTCTAATTTTTTCATTAAAATAATACCTTGCTCAAGCACTTCCTGGAATTGCCTGACAACACTGGGGTTGATTTACTAAAGCTGGAGAGTGCAAAATCTGGTGCATCTCTGCATAGAAACCAGGTTCTGGGTTTTCGGCTGCATTCACACTTGAGCGTTTTGTAGTTTGAAGCTCTAAGCTCCAAAAATGCTCAGACTTAAAAAATCAATTGTTCTTTATGGTGCCTGTTCATGCGATCATATGTGAACAGGCACCATAGAGAACAATTTTTTTTTTAAGTTTGAGCATTTTTGGAGCTTCGAGCTTTGAGCTTCAAGCTCTAAAACACTCAAGTGTGAATGCAGCCTTATTGTCAAAGGTTAATGGACAAGCCAGGGGCGGACTGACAACTCATGGAGCCCCCGGGCAATAGGGGATCATGGGGCCCCTGTGTCCTTGCCCAAACTCAAAAAAGCCTATGAAAAAGGTAGCAGGGGCATCTCATGGGGCCCCCTACTGACCCCGGGCCCTCGGGCAGTGCCCGAGTTTCCATATGGTCAGTCCGCCCCTGGGACAAGCTGAATTTAGAAGCTGATAGGCCACCATGCACATCTGTATCAGATTTTGGACTCTCCAGTTTTAGTAAATCAACCCCTCTGAGCTGGTCTTTCAGTTGTGCTCCTGTGTTGTCACCCTCTCCCAAATGGAGTCTAGCAGTGCTATTTTTTATGGACATGGAACAGATGGTCCACTTTTGTCTCCATCAAGAATATGAGTAAATGAGCAAGAATATGAAACATTTTTCAGGATGCACACAGGAATAGGGTACAAATAGGCAGCAGGTTATCCACTGGGATAATATGTAAAAAAAATTATTCAAAAAAGGGACAAATACGTATTTTAGTAAAAAATAACCAATTGCAATGGTTTATGAATGATAAACAGAGTTTCAGTAAACTAAACGTCATTCATTAGAGTTTAGATCTACTTTAACCCTAGTGAAAACTATTGCAACCTGAAGTTTCTTGTGTGCCTTCTGAACCACAACAATACCTGTTATCAGAAGATAAAGGAGAAATCATTTATATTTCTGGTATTATTTGTTTTTTTTATCAGCATTCTTTTAGTAGTATGACTTTTAATGACCAATATTCCTCCTGATCAATAAATTTTGTAAATTGACAATCAAAATAGGAAAGCTTGAACAAGCTTTTATTGAAAGGTAACATTTATTCATGCATGTTTTAAATGATAAAGGCACAAGAAAATGAACCTTCAATTTTATATTACAATCTGTTCATTGTGCATGCAAAACAAACCTCTGCAGCAGGGAACATTAAGTGATGCACCAAGATACTGTACATTGTGTTACGAAACAGTGTAATTAGATAGAGCCAACCAAAGCATGAGTCTAGATAAGTAGAAGTGCCGGTTCACACCATGAATCGCGCAGGACGTTGTGCATTCTTTTGCAGTTCGCCTGCGATCCGGGTGCAGTGCGACTTCAGCCTATTCATATGAATGGCCTGAAATCATGCCAGATCGCAGCAAAAGTAGTGCATGTACTGCATTACAAAACACAGAGCAACCAGATCGCATTGTACATCTGTACCATGCAATTGAAAGCAGGCAAACGCACTGCGTTTGCAACCTGCATTTGTGGTGTCGTTAGCATTGCACTGACATCCACTGCAAATTACAAGTTCCGTGTGTTTTGAATGCAGTATGCAGAAATGTACACAGAATGTGGGTTTCCTGCACCGTGTTCTGCGGTTAGTTGACCCTAAGAGTTATGTTGGCAATGTGACATTTGGACGGAGTAAAGAAACAAGCCATTACAAATAAATTAAAGTTACCAAACCAACAAATGTGGAGTCTATCTTTCTTCCATCCGGTGCTTATGCTCAGTTTGTGCAACAATTTGAGGGTATGGTATATTGAATGATCACAACATAAAATAGGGGGAAAGAAGAAAAAAAAGGGGGGGGGATGTGAGGATATGTCAGAAGGCAGATGTCAGAAGGCAAAAGAAGATAAGGACAATGGGCTCCATTCATGAAGCAATATGTAGGTAAGATCTGCATTAAAATAATTCTTAGCATTTTTCAAAAATGTTATACCGCATGCTCTTGAAGTGATGCAGTATTTTAGTATTGAAAACTAGCAGAATTTTAACACCGACGAGCCACCAACATCCTTAACAAGTGAATAACTGGTTGCTAAGGAGCTGGCATCCGCCACATCATTACCAACCATGATTCATCTACTCTCAAAAGAATTCCTCAGTGTCAGGCGGTATAATTCCTGCTACAGCATGAGTACACCCACAACCACTGCCTCTGCAGTTAAAGGGGGAGCTGTTAGAGGGTATTAAAAACAGAGCTCAATCGCAGGGTCTTTTTGTTATTATTATTATTATTATTATGCAGGATTTATATAGCACCAACAGTTTGCTCAGCGCTTTACAATATAACGGGAGACAATACAGCAACAATACAGTTCAATACAAGAGGGTAGCGAGGGGGACAGAACATGAGACAATACAGTACAATACAATACACGAGGGGTTCGAGGGCCCTGCTCCTTGGACCTTACAATCTAAAAGGGAGGGGCTAGTTGTACAAAAGGTAGTAACTGTGGGGGTGGACTGGTAGGAGGAGTAGAAGATTCCATTATTAGCTGAGGGCAGGAAAGGCTTCCCTGAAGAGATAGGTTTTCAAAGATCTCCTAAAAGTGAGCAGATTAGGCGATAGTCTGATAAATTGGGGTAGAGAGTTCCAGAGGATGTGGGAAGCTCTGGAGAAGTCCTGGAGACAAGCATGGGAGGAGGAGACAAGGAACCTAGAGAGCAGGAGGTCGTGCGAGGAGTGGAGAGTACGATTTGGATGATATTTATATACAAGATCGGTGATGTAATTTGGGGCAGAGTTATAAATGGCTTTATATGTTATTGTTAATGTTTTGAATTTTATTCATTGGGCAATAGGAAGCCAGTAAAGGGATTGGCAGAGAGGGGTGGCAGATATGGAACGGTTAGTAAGGTGGATGAGTCTGGCAGCAGCATTCATGATAGACTGAAGAGGGGATAGCCTTACCGCCCCTCAACCGCTAGTGTGAATCAGCCTTAATACAGAGGGCTGTGGCATGGTTTTCCAGGCTTCTAATGGTCAACACATGCATTAAGGAGGTGACCTTTCACCTCCAAGGTGCCTGTCAAATGCCTCTGAAAAGGAACCCACCATGGACTCCTTTTCAGGAGACAGCTGCATGTGTAAACAAACAAGATATACCTGTGCTCAAATCCCAATGTCTAGTACATGCATTTATCTATCAGGTGCTGAAGGGGTGTGACCACATGTTAACACTAGAAATTCTGGAGGACCCTCTGCACACTGGTTTGTTGTTTTATGGGTCAGTAGCCAGACCTAGACCTGGTAGCTCTCCCCTACTTTGTCTTTTCCCCTATATTGGCATTGTGTCCACAGTAGCATTTGTTGCGCTGGCAGAGCAGAGTAGGACTGGCCATAGAGGGATTGCTTTGACGCAATTGGCCAGTTTAAGCGTGTATTGCAATGTGTGTGAACTAAATCCTTCTAATAGCTTTTATTTCCATGCACACAAATGCATTGGGAACACTACACATTCTATTCCAAATCAAAACATGAAGAAAAATATATCAAATTTGTGTTGTTCCTCTAAAAAAATTGAAGAAAAGTGAATATTAGACTGTTCAAAAAAATAGCAGGGTTTGTATTCTTCTTTACAAACTCAAACATTCACTATATAAACTGAAAAATGTTTGAAGATTTTGCTTTCCTTTGAATCACTTAATTAATATTTAGTTGTATAAGCACTGTTTCTGAGAACTGCTGTACATCTGTGTTGCATGGAGTCAACCAACTTCTGGCACCTGTGACTCACAGGTAACTTTAGACCTTCTTTGATCTTCCTGGAGCTGATTGTTGGCTGAGTCCTTGCCATTTTGGCTATTCTTTTATTCATTCGAACGGTAGTTTTCTGCTTTCTTCCACATCTTTCAGGTTTTGGTTGCCATTTTAAAGCATTTGTGATCATTTTAGCTGAGCAGCCTATCATTTCCTGCACTTCTTTATATGTTTTCCCCTCTGCAATCAACTTTTTAATCAAGGTACGCTGTTCTTCTGAACAATGTCTGGAACGACCCATTTTCCTCAGAATTTCAGAGAGAAATGCACTGTAACAAGCATGTACAACATTTGCTGCCTTCCTTAAATAAGGGCAATAATTGCCACTTGTTTTTCAAAGACTGAATGACCTCACTAATAGAACTCCACACTGCTATTATTTTGAACATGCCCCTTTCAATTAGTGATTCAATTACACAGAATCAGCAGCATGCAT
This sequence comes from Staurois parvus, assembly GCF_062004578.1. NCBI lineage: Eukaryota > Metazoa > Chordata > Amphibia > Anura > Ranidae > Staurois > Staurois parvus. Next base: position 3,674,768 of record NW_028318183.1, on the reverse strand, counting down.
GTCATGACTGTTGGGTCTGTTGGATTTCTATTACTCTACTACACCTGCTAGTAAATTATTTGCCATGTAGAAATATCATTTCTACCAAAAACAGTGATTGATCAGGTTAGTGATGTCTGACTGCTATTATTTTGAACACAACTATAGCAGTGTGCAGAGGGTCCTCCAGAATTTCTTGCATGTGTAAACAAGGCCTTAGAAGATTATCTCTCTGTCCATGGGCAGGCTGCAACAGCGTGGAGTCTGGGCTCTGTACTTTTATTTAAATATTTGGAATGTCCGGGAAATGTGCAGGAAGGGAATTCACAGCAAGTCAAAGTAACACAAATATCCCAGCATTCACTCACAACTTCACACTGGTGCATTGCTGTAAGGTGCACTTTCCAGCATGTTAGCATAACACACAATGCCAGGTACAACACCATGCATGTCACCACAAATACTGTAACTGCTGACTTTTAAAAATCAAGTAGTTAACCAGACCCTGGAGTCCAGAACCGTCATCCCACAGCCAGTTCTTCTCACTGCTGCAGGTCCCAGGTTCCACCACCTTGGATTTGGGAGCTGCCTGCAACTTGAGGAATCACTGCTGGCTCCATACTGCACATGCATGGAGCAGTGAGACTGGTCTTGAAGCCTCCTCAGACACCTGACATGTCCCAGAAGGCTGTGGTTGGGGAGGGGGGTGATGTCATTGTCACCTAGGCTAGAATTGAGGAAGTAAGACCAATTATACAAAAAAAAAATCCTCAAAAGTGTTAGAGGCGGGGGTGGGGAGAAGGATAGGTGACACTTTCACTTTTGAGTGAAGTCTGCTTTAAAGTGTATATAAACCTCAATAGTGAACATCTGTTAGTGACTTCCTTTGTTCCTACTAACCTTAAGGCAAAGTTTACACTTGCGCAAGACCTTAAGGCCCTTCTGAAAAGTGATCTGCAGTGGAACACTTTTTAGAGGCGTTAGACAGGCAGTGATATGTTGCCTCCTCAGTGCCTGTTTTAACCCTGTAATGCCTGTGTGACCACAACTGCTTCCATTGCGCATGATTACAGTGCAACCCACTTGCATGGGTCACATTTGGCGCAGCATGTGTGCAAGCCCATCCAGCTGCTTTTGCAGGTTTAAGGGGGCAGTTGGGGAGCCACTCTCCCTTTATCAGGGCTTAATACAGTATAACAGCATGCACTGAGGAGAGACAGGGGGTATGAGCTCCTCTAACAGAAATTAGAGGAATTGCTGCTCCCAGGGGAAGGAGCAATTTGGATGTAATAAAGGTATTGCTTTAGTTTGAAAAAAATAATTAATGATTAACAATACCATTATTTAAATTGTTACTAAACCCAGGACCCTGCATCCACTATATCTGGTCTCCCACAGAACACACAACATGGAAATGCAATTATTTTACTAAGTATAAACTGCCAAAAACCTTTTCTCACGACCAGTATATAGCAGTCTTGTTACTTCTATCAGTGTCCAGCCGAACACTGGTTAAAGCTTGTGGAAGGAGTTTTCATTGTCATCTGATTGTCCTATGAGGCTGCAGAACCCTTGACCCCCCTGTCTGGACAGTGCTTATTGGCCCTGTGCTGATCACATGCACCCTCCCAAAGGAACAAAAAAAAACTCATCAAACTGGAAATGTTCAGAGTGTCTCCTAGGGCTCTGTAGTATCAGCAGATGGATTGGGGACTGTAAGGAAGAGGAGGATCAGAGAAGACAGGAGAAACAGCATTTTTACACAATGTGGAGGATTAACCCCTTTGGTTCCACATTAAGTAGTAGCATGCGTTGCGTTACTGCATATAAAGACGGATTTTACTGTTGTGGGTTTAGTAACACTTTAAGACCTTCATTAAATGTACATAGAGAAGTTAATTTTAGAACAAGAGTTTAGTAGTACTTTAAAAAGTGTATTTATAAAAAATATAATTGCACAACTATTCGTCCATGTTCATGCTGTGCGCATGGAACAGAATTAAATGTTCTCCTTCTATGTCCTCTACCAGTCGAATGTTATTCATTCATGAGAGTGGTTTTGAAAATCCTGCATTATGGCCACTAGATGGAGCTGAGGATTATAGGAACCTTAGCTTGTACGCCCCTTGAGGGTTAGGGACTGATGTGGATGTACAATATATATGTAAAAGAGCTGTGTAAATTGACCACACTATATAAGTACCTGAAATCAATATAGGAAATAAACACTAATTACTTTAGCACCATCTAGTGGACACAATGTGGTATTTTCTGAACCACTCTGTTTTATGAATGAGTAACTATTGGCCTGTAGAGGAAATAGAAGAAGAACATTTAACTTTGCTCCATTCTCACAGAACAAATGTAGAAGCAGTTTTGCTGGATGAATAGCTATGCAACTTTTTTTTTTTTTAAACAAGTACACTCATAAGTGTCTTCTATAAATTTGATGTATAATTCACAGGCAAATAAGCTGTGACTGTCACATTCACCACTTTACTATATAAATACGTTTATATCCCTCCTCATTTAGCAGGCCTTGCTGCAATACTGCTGGTTTCAGCTCTCCAATACCAAAACCCAATACATCTTTGTAAGGAAAGAGGGTTCCCTTCCTATAGAGGTGAAGAGCTTACATTTTACTGGCATAAGACATCTGCTGCCACCTAGTGGAAATCAGCCAAACTACAAAAGAGGCACATTTCAAAATCACACAACATCCAGAGTTCTGTTACCACTTTACAGTCTTTAAGATGTCCAATCTTCCTCCAACAAGAGGCAGACAATTTTCTAGTTTTGGAGAGACTGGGGAAGGGTTAGAACCTCTGTGAGAAATTGATGTGTACCTATTGAGCAATTAAACAGCCCACATTCTTATCAGAGCATTAGCACAATAAAGCTGTCCATACACTGACTGACATTCAGCTGGTTCAGCAGGGACCAGCCAATAATAAATCAGTGTGTATTACTGTCCTGACCAGGGGCGGACTGACCATTTGGAAACTAGGGCACTGCCCGAGGGCCTGGGGTCAGTAGGGGGCCCCATGAGATGCCCCAGGTACCCTTTTCATAGGCTTTTTTGAGTTTGGGAAAGGACACAGGGGCCCCTTGATCCCAAATTGATAATTTGATCGACTTCTGTCTAGAGGGTCATGTTGGAAAATGTTTTTGATCAGCGGCAGCAATGGATCAGTGTATTCTGACAGCCACAAGTGCCAATGTCAGAATAGAATGCCCCGGAAGGGGGGGATTACTGCATCCATCTCATTTGTGTGGATGGAGGAATGTTAAGGCAGAAGGTGTTCACATGGGAAATGTGATGCATTGAGATATGTGAATACTTTTTGTTTTAGGAAGGCCTTACTATGCTAATGCATTGATTTAATTGGAGGACTTATTGATTGTTTTAATCTCTTCTCACCATTTATTTATTTATTTCAGGTACTTATATAGCGCCGTCAATTTATACAGCGCTTTACATATATACAGTTGCAAGAAAAAGTATGTGAACCCCTTGGGATTACGTGGAGTTTTGCATGAATTGGGCATAAAATGTGCTCTGAACGTCATCTAAGTCACAACAATAGAAGAACACAGTCTGCTGAACATAATACTACACAAACATTAGATGTTGCCATGGTTTAATTGCACATAACATGTAAACATTCACAGTGCAGGGAGGAAAACGTATGTGAACCTTTGGACTTAATAACTGGTTGACCCTCCTTTGGCAGCAATGACCTCAACCAAACGTTTCCTGTAGTTGCAGATCAGACCTGCACAACGATCTGGAGTCATTTTGGACCACTCCTCTTCACAAAACTGTTTCAGTGTAGCAATATTCTTGGGATGTCTGGTGTGAATCGCTCTGTTAAGGTCATGCCACAGCAGTTCAATCGGGTTGAGGTCAGGATTCTGACTGGGTCACTCCAGAAGGCGTATTCTGTGCTGTTGCAGCCATTGTTTTGTTGAATTACTTGTCTGCTTTGGGTCATTGTCCTGTTGCATCACCCATCCTCTGCGGAGCTTCAGTTGGCGGACAGATGGTCGTACGTTTTCCTGCAAAATGTCTTGATAAACTCTGGAATTCATTTTCCCATCAATGACAACAATCCGTCCAGGCCCTGAGGCAGCAAAGCAGCCCCAAACCATGATGCTCCCTCCGCCATGTTTTACAGTGGGGATGAGGTTTTGATGTTGGTGTGCTGTGCCTTTTTTTCTCCACACATAGTGTTGAGTGTTCTTCCCAAACAACTCAATCTTGGTTTCATCTGTCCACAGTATATTTTGCCAGTAGTGCTGTGGAACATCCAGGTGCTCTTTTGCAAACTTCAAACGTGCTGCAATATTCTTTTTGGACAGCAATGGCTTCCTCCGTGGTGTCCTCCCATGTACTCCATTCTTGTTTAATGTTTTCCTTATTGTAGATGTGTCAACAAAAATGTTAGCATGTGCCAGAGATTTCTGTAAGTCTTGAGCTGACACTCTGGGATTCTTCTTTACCTCATGCAGCATTCTGCGCTGTGCTCTTGCAGTCATTTTTACAGGACGACCACGCCTAGGGAGAGTAGCAACAGTGCTAAACTTTCTCCATTTGTAGACAGTCTGTCTTACCATGGACACATGAACATCAAGGCTTTTGGAGATACTTTTGTAACCCTTTCCAGCTTCATGCAAGTCAAGAATTCTTGATCGTAGGTCTTCTGAGAGCTCTTTTCTGTGAGGCATGGTTCACATCAGACAGTGCTTCTTGAAACCAGTAAACCCAAAACAGGTGTGTGTTTTTTAAGGGCAGGACAGCTGTCAGCAACACATCCAATATCATCACACTGATTGGAGTCAAGGTTGGCTCACTCCTGGCTCCAATTAGCTCTGGGAGAAGTCATTAAGCTAGGACCTCACATACTTTTTCCTCCCTGCACTGTGAATGTTTACATGTTATGTGCAATTAAACCATGGCAACATCTAATGTTTGTGTAGTATTATGTTCAGCAGACTGTGTTCTTCTATTGTTGTGGCTTAGATGACGTTCAGAGCACATTTTATGCCCAATTCATGCAAAACTCCACGTAATCCCAAGGGGTTCACATACTTTTTCTTGCAACTGTATATTGTACATTCACATCAGTACAATCCCTCAAGGGGCATACAATCTAAGGTCCCTAACTCACATTCATTCATACACATACTAAGGTCAATTTAGACATAACCTGTTTGGTTATACTGTTCACTTGGTCCCAAGTCCTACTTCATAGAACCTGTTATTTCCATACACTGCACTGATGATGGCCAAATAGCCTGAAACAGCTATGAAAACAGGTGCAGGGAGCTCCCAGTGATGTGTCCCCTGCTATTGGCATCCTAGGGGTGCCAGAAAAAAACACCTGGGGCAGTTGCACACCATTGACTTTTTCACTGGGACTTGGTCATGTCACTTTATGCTTTTCCTGCACACCCTCTTCAGTGGGCCTGTTGGCCAGCTTAGAACAATTGTTATATAGGTGGAAAGGCTTGCTGTGTCTACTGCACATAGCACACTCTTTAATTTCCCTATTTATTCACAGGCACTTATACTGCACCTGTGTGTCAGGGGGAAGGGTCTGTAGCCTTCAGGTCTTTTCCCTCTCCCCATCCAAAGAAGGGGGCTGTCTGTTTGGGAGAGCCCTCACCAAGTACTTGGAGGAGCATCTTTGACAAGTCCCTAAGGAGCGGGATCCACCTGGCTTCGCCTTGAGTAGACCATGGAGTACCTTGCCCCTGTCAGCCCTTTGACCCAGAGAATTCAGGCTTCGGGACCCTTCCTCTTTAGAAGTTTGGCCATTTCTGTACCCTAGCACACGTTTTTGTGTGCTGTGATTTCATGATTTACTTTTTTCGTTCTCAGGGGTTTGAATATGCCCTGTACCACAGAGTTGTAGTTTTGTATGTAGTTTTGAATAAACAGCTCTATGTTATTAGGCTATATTTGCATTTTACACCAGCAGTCCTGGATGTGCAACTGGCCAAAAGGGGAAAAAAGCAGTTATTTACATGACTCAACCCAATTCCCTGAATTAAGAATAATCCTCTTATTTTTGGGATGTGTGATGGAATGAGTCTCAGAAGGCCTTATGATATACCTATTGGAAACATTTCCACTCCCTTCCTATCCTGGTGGTACTTTTTGGCTGGAGTTCAGACAGTTTTGTTGAGGAAAAAAAAAATATTTTGTAAGGATTTCCAAGCCTATAAGCAGATCCTTACCTATTGTATAGGGGAACAATTTTCTGTTTTACAATGCCATTTCCAATACATTCATGAATGGGACAGTCTGTCTGCATTTCATGCACCTGGGAAAATATCACTGTGGTAATGAGAAGAGCGTTAGAATCAACATCTCTTTTTCGTAAAGGATCAGCCTTAGAGAGTAGCTAGATAAAAACAAAAGTCCTGCAGGGGATGTCTTCTATTTGGTATCTAGCTGTGGTCTTCTAGGAAAAAGCAGCAAGCAAGAATAAAAAGATATAATTGTATTTTGTAACTAATTAAACTGCTGAGGTTCATTAAAAATAATGTCTTGTCATCTATAGGTGTCATTACATCACAGCATTACTCCATTATAATATTGTCCTTACCTGACTGGATTTTACAAGGCAATAGATCAAAACGGTAATTTGATTAGATTTGATACCAATCCAATTGTTCCATATAAAGTTTTTTCTCAAAGCTTTTTATTGTTGGCATTACAGCTCTGCTAATACTATAATCGTTATTATTTGTTATTTAAATGTATAAATTATCTTTTTTTTTTCCTTCTTCAGCAATAAAAAATAAATATGACAGAAGCACACCATCAATTCTGGGGAGATATATATTGCTGGGGAATTAACCTAATTTTTATTTGGAAGCTTACTTTTGAATATAAAAGAGTTGGACAATAAATTATGTATTGACTCCACTTTTTCTGGTTTCATAAATTGCAAAAATAGTATAGTCAACTCCACCTAGATTACTCAATTTTCTTTAAGGGTTGTACTACGTTTAAAGTAGAACTAAAGGCGAAACTTTTTTTTCCTGTTTTGGATAGAGAACAGGAGGCCTGTAATCCCTGACAGTTTTATTTTTGCCATCTGTGTCCCATTGGGGAGATTTCCCTTTACATCCTGCCCTATAGCCAGAACAAGGCGTGACGGGAAATGCGTCCAAAGTGAGGGAATCTCTGCTTGTAACCAGAGCTATTGTCCCCACTGGAAAACTTCCCCTCTATTCCTATTCTGGTGACATTTTTTTTTCTTTCACTCTCAGAGTTAAAGTGATTGTAAAAGCTTTTTTGAAAAAAAATGTAAATAACAAACAGGTTTATACTTATCTGCTCTGTGCAATAATATTTCACAGAGCAGCTCCGAACCTCCTCTTCTGGGGTCCTTCTTCTTCTCTTTCTGATCTGCCACCATACATAGCCACCATTTGCCACCATAAGAAGCTGCTTCCTATGGTGGCACAACTGTGGGCTTGCTCCATAGACACACACAGCACGGTTTGGCACACTTGCACATGGGTAGAACATTTTAGGACACATTTAACCCCTTGATCGCCCCCCCCTGTTAACCCCTTCACTGCCCTGTCACCAGTGTCATTAGTACAGTATACATTTTTTTTGCTGATCACTGTACTAGTGTCGCCTTCAGATAGCATTATCGTCAGTTAGCTTCCATCCCAGATAGCATTAGATTGCCCATTGTTACACCAGTCATCACATTTAACTCCTTAATTGCCAGGAATACGCTCACATACACAATAAACCTCCATTGCTGGCATAGTGTCTGAACGGATCAATATCTTTGATCAGATCAACACTATACCAGCGTTTACATTAAAGTAGTGTCCCCAAAAATTCAGCATTAGTGGGATCACCCTATGCTTACCTCTCACATATTAAAACATCTATAAACACTTTTGGTAAAAATTTGTTATCCTCTGTGTGTGTTTCCTCTCTGCCAGTAATCTCCATGTATTTCTCCTTTAATGTCGTGACGTCAGAGCGCCTCCCCTACGCGTTATGCCATCGGGTCACGTGGCTTCATCTGGGGGATTCAATAGGATGACACAACGCTCATTGCCTACGTTAACCCTTGGTATACAGGCCCCACAAATCAGAGTCAGAAAGAAGTCCACAGTGACGTGTACCTGTGCAGCATACAACAGAATACAGTATGTGAGTGCAATAATATTTGAATCAAAAATAAATGTTTTAAAAAGGATAAAGCACTATTTGATTTCTCTGGTTGCATGTCACATACACATGGAGTAATAAGGAGAGGAAAAGCAGGATTTGGAGAGACCCCCTGGAGGAAAGAGGGAGATATCCACCTATGCATCCTGATTCAGCTTTACAGTGGTTTGGAGGACAGCGAGACCCTCAGTGGAAAAATTACACCACTACACCCATCTATCCATCCATCCATCTGATATACAGATACAGTCTGAAAAATACCCATGAGTCCATATATAGGACGCAAGTTGTTTTTACCTGACTTAACTGTTTGGTCAAAACTTTAAGGTGAGCACATAAAGGAGAAGAATTATTGGATATTTCAACACCATCACTAAGTGGACTTATGTGCATTTAATTCTATTAAGTTTTTTCCAAGTTTGCAATTTTATTATGAATTTTTTGATTGTCACTTTTGAATAAGAATTTAAATTTTCTGTCACTTTAAGCACTCTATATAGTCTAAGGATTAATATTTTCATTAATAATTTATTATCAGTATAATCATTTATAATTTATATTAAGATTATTATTTTCACATATCATAATTGGGAATAGTACTGGAGCGTGACACAACTTTATATAATATATCTATTAGAGTAACACATTAAAATGAGTATGTGGAGGGTGTAAGCTAACCACAAAAACATTGTTTATTGGAATAATAATTTATATAATTTTTTTAAAATACACCATAGTATCTCACAAGTACTATAAATATTTATTACATATTTGCACAGGGTTTCGAAAGATGTTAGGTAGTCGCATTTTGAGAGACCCTACAATCTTGTTAAATTCAAGTTAACCACTTCAAGTCCGGACACTTTTACCCCCTTCCTGTCCAGGCCAATTTTCAGCTTTCAGCACTGTCACACTATGAATGACAATTGCGCGGTCATGCAACACTACCCATATGAAGTTTTTTGCATTTTTTGAGACAGATAAAACTTTATTTTGGTGGTATTTATTCACCACTGGGATTTTTATTTTTTGCTATATAAATGAAAAAATCCAAACATTTTGAAAAAAAGTGTTTTTCTTACAAAATATTGCAAATAAATAATCTTTCTTCATAAATCTTGGCCAAAATTTATTCAGTCATCTTTTTAGTAAAAAAAAAATAACCCAAATTAGTTTATAACTAAAAATTATATTTTTTTTATTTTTTTTTTTACATTTTTAGTTTATTTTTTTATATTATTATTTATGTTTTTTTTTCTTTTTAACATACTGTCACTCTAGCAGTACAGTGTCACCATAGTGACACTGTACTACTTGTGGTGGGTGATGAAGATTTATTTATTTTTTTTACACTGATTACTTTTACACCCATAAAGGCTGTAAAAGCAATCATTTCTCTTTCTCTCTGGCTGCATTCTTACAGCCACTGAGAAATACCGTGCGAGCTGTGATTGGTCACAGCTTGTCACATGGTACAAGGCTGTTATGAATAGCCTTGTACCATGTGCCCTTTGTGATCATTCACAGATTTCACTAGCAGTAAGCAATGATGTCAGAAGTGACATCTTGCTTACTACTATTCATGTGATTGCTGATTGGCCGGCATCCCACCCCTGCACTGTTCCCATTCGGCCGTTTATATACATGGGCCGAACGGGAAGTGGTTAAAAAAAAACTAAAAAAACCCATAAAAAATAAAAAGTACAAGTACAAAAAAAAAATGAAAAATGTTAAAAACCAAAAACAGTTGTAGTTTTTTTTTTGCTGTTGTCATTGTTGTTACTGTTCTACTGTTACAATTTTACTGTTTTATTGTTAATCATTGCTGTTTTCTTTGCAGGAATGCCATTCAGCTGCAGCACTGACCTGTTTATTCTGACAGCAACAGGAACTTGCTTTTAGAATATACATAAGTAGGTGTGTGCAGCGCTGTTGGATGAGATTTTTCATCCGCAGTTAAAAAAGAGCATATATGCCGAAGCATGGGGGCCTGAGGTGGCCAGTGGGTGGATGGCCCCTATGCTTTGGCATATATATTTTATAACATTTTTGGGCACATATTTCAATAAAAAAATTGTTTTATTGAGTTACTGTGTTATTGTTAACTACTGCTGTTTTCTTTGCAGGAATGCCATTCAGCTGCAGCACCAACCTGTTTATTTTGACAGCAACAGGGTCTTCCTCTCAGAATATACATAAGTAGGTGAGTGCAGTGCTGTTGGATGAGATTTTTCATCCGCAGTTAAAAAAGAGCATATATGCCGAAGCAGGGGGGCCTGGGGTGGCCAGTGGGTGGATGGCCCTATGCTTCGGTATATATTTTAAAAACATTTTTTGGGCAGAGATTTCTTCATCCACATCGACCGATGTGTATAGAGGAATCTGTTAGGTTCTTTTTTTTCGTTCAGCCCACGGAACTGGGTGGATGCAGGGCAGTATATTCTAATGGTGGGCATACCACACACTTTTTCTGGCAGAGATTTCTTCTCTTTTTTTCATTCAACTCACAGGCTGCATAAAAAAAAAGAACATAGCATATATACCAAACAAGGACCAGCGACATACTGGTAAATCACTGGACTAATTAGCTGCAGGATTGTCCCCCCCCTCCTTCCACGGCCTTCTCAGCAGTCCCGTGCAATCAAGGGAACCTGAGAATGTAGACGGTGTTTCTGCCAGCTGACCATAGAGCTGATTGGAGACTGGAATGGTGCCAAACTTCTCTATAGTCTCTATAGTCTAAGAAATCGGAAGCTACGAGTATTTCATAACTTCAGTTTCGAAGGATATAAACATTTGTAAACTGGGAGACATCTGATCACACCAATCTTGGTTTGATTAGATAATATAAGGGCAGAGGAAATATCTAGAGTCTGGTAGATCCCAGATTTCTAAAAAAAGAATATATGACAATGCCTATTGAAGTTCCAGGGGATATTGTTGTAAAAGCATTAAAAGTGATAAAAAAAATGAAAGGGACTGTGTAAAAATAATAAAAAAATTCAAAATAACAAAAATAAAAAAGCACCCTTACCCCACCCCTTCCCATGCGCGCGCACCTGCGTTCTCAAGCTTTGCCCCCATGCAAGTATGTAAACAGCAGCTGCACTATGCATATGAGGTATCGCCGTGAATGTCAGATCAGGGACAGTAATGCTAGCACTAGACTTCCTCTGTAAATCTAAAATGGTAGCTTGTAAAGGCTTTTAAAGAGTTGCCTATGGATATTAAAAATGTATGCAGTTTGTTGCCATTGCACAGAGCATGCACAGTTTTAAAGCATGTCATGTTTGGTATCTATTTCCTCTACATACCATCATCTTTTATATTTTACCAAATAATTGGCTAATATACTGTATTGTGTTTTTGTACATTAAAAGTAAATAAAAGTGTATTTTTTAAAAAACAAATTGTGTTTGAAAAATCGCTGCATGAGTATTATGTAACATAAAAAATTGCAGCACCCACCATATTATTCACTAGGGTGTCTGCTTTAAAAAAATATATAATGTTAAGGGGTTTAAAGTAATTTCCTAGCAAAAAATACTGATTTTTTTCATGTGAACAAAAAGTGTCAGAAAAGGTGGTTAGAAGAGTGAGTGATGTGTGTAAACTTCTAATGCTGAGCATGAAATGCCCCCACCCACTAAAATGACCCCTTTTTGGAAAGTAGACACCCCAAACTATTTGCATGTTGAGTCAATAGAAGAATTTATTTTTTTACCACAAGTTTTTGGAAAATGACAAGAAAATAAATACATTTTGTTTTTACACAAAATTGTCACTTAAATGATTTATTGCTCACACATGCCATGGGTATAAGTGGAATTACACCCCAATATGCATTCTGCTACTTCTCCTGAGTATGGGGGTACCACATTTGAGAGACGTTTTGGCAGTCTAGCTAAGTACAGGACCCGAAATCCAATAAGCACCTTCTGGCTTTTAAAGGGCTTTATTTCCTCATTACATTTCCTGACTACCAGTCACAGTTTCGGAGGCCCTGAAATGCGAGGATAGCACCAACCCCTCCCCCCCCCCCATGACCCCTTTTTGGAAAATAGACACCCCAAGGAATTTGATAAGAAGCATGGTGAGTATTTTATTCTCTCGTTGTTACCACAAGTTTTTGGAAAATGAAGAAAGAAAACAAAAACATATTTTTTCTTTTCTTTTTTATATATTTCAAAACCTTGTGAGAAAAAATTAGATCTGCAAAATACTCACCATGCCTCTTTTTAAATTCCTTAGGGTGTCTACTTTCCAAAAAGGGGTCATTTGGGGGGTTTGATGCCATCCTGACATTTCAGGGCCTCTGAAACTGTGATAGGTAGTGAGGAAGTGAAATGAGGAAGTTACGCACCTTCAGGCTTTAAAAGTGCTCATTGGATTTCAGACTCCTGTATGTGGCTAGGCTCCCAAAAAGTCTCACACATGTGGTATCCCCATACTCAGTAGAAGTAGGAGAATGTATTTCAGGGTGTAATTCCACATATACCCATGGCTTGTGCGAGAAATATATCATTTAAATTACAACTTTGTGTAAAAATAAATAAATGTATGTAATTTTCCAAAAACTTGTGGGAAAAAAAATAATCTTCCATGGACTCAATATGCCTCTCAGCAGATAGCTTAGGGTGTCTACTTTCTGAAAAGGGGTCATTTGGGGGTGTTTGTACTGTCCTGGTATTTTAGCACCTCAAGAAATGTGATAGGCAGTCAGAAAGTAAAAGCTGTGTAAAAAAAGGCCTGGTCAGGAAGGAGGGTAAATCCTCAGGAGGGCAAGTGGTTAATGCACTAAGCAGGTTGAAAACTTTAGGCAAAAAGGTGTCAGAAGTTAGCAGAATCACTTGCTGGCATAGAGCAACTCCTCTCTGGGCTGCAGTAACTAATGACAATGTTGGTAGATGTTTCTGTAAGATGGTAGGCCAATGGTTAAGCACTTGCCCTCCAGAGGATTTACCCCTCTTCCTGACCAGGTCATTTTTTTGCATTATGGAGCTGCGTTATTGTAACTGACAATTGACCAATCATACAACACTGCACCCAAATGAAATGTATGTCTTTATTTCCCTATGAATAGAGCTTTCTTTTGGTAGTATTTGATCGCCTGTGCGGGCTTTATTTTTTGGCGCTATAAAAAAAAAAAGACTGACAATTTTGAGAAAAAAAAACAATATTTTTTACTTTCTGCTATAAAACATATCTAGTAAAAAATTTTAAAAAATCAAATTTCATCATAAATTTACGCCAAAATGTATTCTGCTATGATTTTGCTAAAAGAAAACCCAGTACGTGTAAATTAATTGGTTTGCGTGAAAATTTTAGCATTTACAAATGGATGTATATATCCTGGGATTTTTTATTTTATTTTTACTAGTAATGGCGGCGATCAGCGACTTATAGCGGGACTGCGGCGGGCATTCTGACACTGGGGGGGGGGAACTGACTTGGTGTCACTGACATCTCCAGTGACACCAACACAGTGATCAGTGCTATAAAAAGCACTGACACTGTACTAATGGCACTGGGCAGGAAGGGGTTAACATGTGGGGCGATCAAAGGGTTAACTGTGTGCTGTTTTACTGTGTGCTGTGTGTAAGTGCTTCACTGTAACCACACTGCAATGCATGGCTCTGCTATGCAAAGCCATGCATAGCAGTGTGCAGGAGCTGACAGGGGAGATATCTGTATTGTTTACTTACACTTCTATCCCTCTGTCGATAATCTTCCTCGATCACCGGGTGCCGGCGTGACAGCCAAGGCCACAAATAGCGGCTTGCATGCCCCCCTACCTGCAAAATGCAAAACATATCTCTCTCTCTCCCCCTCTCTCTCTCCTTCTTCATTTATATACTGTACCTCCACCCACATGCCAGCACTTCAGGGAAAAATGCAGTCCCCCAATTAGCAACATTCTACCAAAGTCCTGCAGTTCAGCGTATAAGATCCATAAAGCTTTTAGCAGAGTGTGTGTGCCACTGAGTTGCAGTCCAGACATGATCTCCTATTCCCTAACAAACACAAGGAAGAACGAAAGGGTGTGGGCATTATCACGCAATTGTCAGGGCAGGGCTGTGGAACGGACAGGTAGGCCTAGTGGCAGGGTAACGCACTGGCTGACGACAACCACCACCAACAGACCGAAGTCCCTCAGGGCGCGGAGTCTAAGTCCCAGGATGCCCTTCACCAGGGCCCCTGATGGTGGGGATGGACTTGACGCAGCCAGGAACCAGGTCGCGGCCCCCGAGACACCCCAGCTGCGGTAATGGCCGCCGCCAATGGCGTGTAGCTGGTGAGAATGACAATAGCGTAGTCAGGCAAGCCGGGTCGACAACAACGGGACAAAACGGTACAGAACAGTAGACAGAGAATCACAGGTCACGGGCCGGGTTCAGCAACGGAAGGTCAGATCGAAGGAAAACACAGAGAATGGTCTTAGTCACAAGCCGAGTCAGATACCAGAAGAGTCACGAGCGTATACACAGAGCTGTAGCACATGGAATAACATAACCTCTGGGAAAAGGTAGGACCTTGAAAGCAATACACAAAACAACATAGATCGATAAGAAAGATCCTTTAGAAATACTGGCATCTTTTATAGATTGACCCCACCCTTAGTCCCCATATTTCAGAGACCCCCATGAACACATATCGCTGAGCTAAATCCATCAGCAACCACTTAGTGCACAGTGCGTTCTGGGGGAATGCGAGAAAAGATCCTTGCAAAAACCTAGGAACATTTAAATGTGGAGGTCACCCTATTGCCAATATATTAACACCCACAAAGATAATATTTTACCTAACGGTCAGGGATACAAATCCCAGCACTTCGATAATTGCAAAACTGAAGGAGTTGTGTACCTTCTAACATGTGAATGTGGGGGCTTCTATGTGGGGAAAACTAAACTTGAATTTTGGAAAAGGGCCTACCGAAATATTGCCAGTATGAAAACAGCTAATCCCGATTTACCATTGGGACGTCATGTTAAACATATACATGGGGGCAAATTTTCAAAGATTCGTTTTCTTATTCTGGACCAAATGGATTATATGTCTCCAAGCCACTTCTACCCCTGGACTGAATGTTAGTTAGTTTTAAACCATTCTAGGATGGCCTTGTTTCAGGGGGGTGCGAGAAATAGTCTGGAAAACAATCTGAACAATAAATTCTATTGCTCACTTACAGTATATAGGCATCCTTTACCTGTAGGGTTATTCTTTGTTAGTTTTACCATTAGATCCTCTAATCTCTATTGAGATATGTTTTCTGCATGTTTCTTGTTCTCACATTGGTTTTTAACTTGATATATCTAGCCTGATAATGTTGGCTATGCTTGCCTCCCTCTTATTTCTCTTTTTGTTGGCGTTTGTAATCTATATACTGGCTTTGTATTTGTGGCTGTACAAATTAGATGACTCCTTTGATGTATTACCATATGCCATTACTCTGTTTTTGCTGCCAGGTGTCACCGGTGTGCCCCTGCTGCCACGGTTTTCTCCACCCGGCCAGGGAAATTCCTCCAGCTGGCCCTGTTTTGCACAGCAGCATGTGGAGGGACGGGTAGTGCCGTTCTGGCCCCTCCTTTCCAGTCCTCCCCAAAGGGTGGTCCACTTCCACCCTCTGGCCATCCAGGCCGTGCTGATGTACATGCGCCCCTTTTGGGCTGCCCAGCTGTCCCTTGGCAACCCGGCCCGAGCATGCGCAGTATGTTCTCCCACTGCGCGTGCACCAGCGTTGGGCGCCATATGTCCCTCATCACTAACAGTTCAGTGCATATCCATTTGCCTACTTGCATGGACAGGGTAATTTTCTCCTCCCCATGGACGCAATGTTTTTTACAAACCAGGTGAGACTTTTTATAAAGACAACTTTACCATACCATATTCATGCTATTTTGTTTATTTGAACCTATTCTGTGATTATTTTTTACTTCTTATTTTTTATTTTTTGTTAGCATATTTTATTGTGTGAGACTCTGATCTCTGTTTATAGTAGTTCATCATTTATTTTCTCACGCATCCTGGTATTGATCTGCGCTTTCCCAATTTTTCTCTTATGCTTTCAAGATGATTCTCCCTTGATTATTATTATTAAATAACATTGGCATTGACTTCTGTATGTTACTATTTTTTAACATTCTATCACGGCAGTGCAATAGGATAAATTTAAGTTAAGATATATACATATATTTTTCTTTTTTTTTTTTAACTCTTCTTCCCTCTGTGTTCATATTATTTAAAAATATAATTTTTGTTTTTTGAGGTAGTGATTGTGGCGTGATTTGCCATTTGCAATCTTGGGCCTTTTCGTGGTGGCATCAACAGATAGTATTTAAGGCAATTTTACTCTTTGGTGGCTTCACTAAACTCTATTTATATTCTGGATGGTATGTAACAAATATATATAATGTACAGATTGTAATAATTTTTGTATGGAATTTAGTATTTTTTATTTATTGTTATACTTTGTACCCATATACTTTTTTGGGGGGGAATATCTATTTACGTCAGTGAGTTGCACAACACTGCCACCTTGTGTCTCTTTGAACATCCTACAGTCTGAATAATAGCAGGGTGTTACATTAAGTAAAAGGAAGCCTATAACAGCCAATTACTTCCTATATTTTCTAGCCAAAAAGTAAACACATATCCGATTAGCTCGTATAGGCGACACCCAAATTTGCTACTAGTTTTAATACAAAAGGCCCTCGTAATGTGCAAAACTGATATGCATTCACCTGCGTTTACCTGGGTTTTGATTCCGGAACCTTCACTCCCTTGGCCTCCATGACTCTGCTCTTTTGTGGTTCTCCTTTTACCTATCTCAGTGCCCTTTCAGAGTCAACACCAACTCCTCCACTTCTCTTCCTCTTTCTGTTGGGGTACCCCAGGGCTCCGTCCTTGGGCCCCTCCTTTTCTCTCTCTACACCTCCTTCCTGGGCCAATTTATAACCTCCCATAGTTTCCAATACCACTTCTAAGCTGACGACACCCAGATCTATCTCTCCACTCCCCAGCTTACCCCCTCGGCCTCCTCACATATCACAAATCTATTGAGTGACATATCAATATGGATGTCACACCCCCTCCTCAAACGTAATCTTTCTAAAACCAAGCTTGTAATATTTCCTCCTCCCCGATCCCCCACTCATGACTTTACCATCAAGATCAACAGTACAACCATTGGTCCCTCCCCACATGACAGGGTGCTAGATGTAATCCTAGACTCCGACCTCTCCTTCGGGCCCCACATCCAATCACTGGCTAAATCCTGCCACTTCAACATTTCCAGAATTCGCCCCTTTCTGACTAATGACACCACAAAACAACTTAGCCACGCCTTGACTTCCTGAAGACGCCGCCGGGCGAAACATACGTAGAAGAGTGATTCCATCACTTCCAGGCTCAATGACCTCATGTCCGGCTTAGCGAGAGCGAGGCTTGGAATGCACGGCTATGTCGGCCATTTTTTTTTAACACAAATTCTATACAAACTGGTGCCGGTGTATAGGGCACCTCAGCATGTGTATTACCATTTTTACATGTATCATGTCTTAATCAATAAATGCTGCACTTAGAACCTTTATAAACTTTTGATTTATTTGACTTGCTTTTAATCATCTCCTCAATACCAAGGAAAGCCTGATACAAGTCTACCTAAGATTGATCTGTTTGAAACCATATGTTATGCATCTGGGCTTACTATCTGTGATGTTCTGATGACTCGGAGGAATATCCTAGGAAAGCAATAAGTGGATCTTCCTGCATACAATGCGTTATTGACCACCTTAACCGGGGTCAAATAAATTTGGTGATTGAGCAATTCACTTATTTCCTCTGCATGGGGTGAAGGCACACAAAATACTGGTCCAGAGCATTGTGGTTTGAAAGGACTGTCACTACAATATTTAATTCACATTCACTTACTTGTGTTTATTAAGAATAAGCATTATCACTCATGTCTATGTATTATGAAATGTTTATGGTTTGTTTAGTTGTATAGCGCCTACCTATTTATGATTACACATGGTTAAGTGGTTTACACACTCTTTTTAAGGGCAGCTGTAGGCTCACATTGGTGGTAAAGTGTGGGCTCAATACTATAGTATAGCACAATAACACTAGGCGCCATAATAATATATAACACACATGTTCACCCCTTGGTTATATCCCACCTAATTACTGCGACTCCCTCCTCACTGGCCTACCTTTACACAGGCTATCCCTCCTTAAATCCATTATGAATACTGCTGCTAGACTTATACATTTACCAACCAATCAATGACTGTTGCCCCTCTCTGCCAATCCCTTCACTGGCTCCTACTAGCCCAACGTATAAAATTAAAAATACTAACCACAATATACAAAGCCATCCACAACACTGCCCCTAGCTACATCACCAACTTCATCTGCAGATATTGTCCAAATTGTCTGCTTCGCTCTTCTCAAGACATCCTGCTCTCTAGCTCCCTTGTCATTTCCTCCCATGCTCGCCTTCAAGACTTCCCCAGAACCTCTCCCATCCTCTAGAACTCCCTACTCCAATATGTCCGGTCAGCCCCCACCTTGTCTGCCTTTAGGCTATCTTTGAAAACACAAATTTGGGGAAGCCACCTCCACCTAAGAACTGTACTTGAGTCACCTCTATCAGATCATCCCCTGCAGCTATCACCTTTTGTACCACCTCCCCCTCCCTTTAGATTGTAAGCTCCATGAGCAGGGCCCTACTATTCTTTCTGTATTGAACTGTACTGTAATTGTACTGTCCTCCTTTCTATTGTACAGTGCTGCACAAAATGTTGGTGCTATATAAATCCTGTATAATAATAATGCAGGTGTACCTGAGATTTTATGTGCATTTAATATTATTTTATAATATTCCATTGAAAGGATTTACGTACACGTGGCACCATGTAGTCATCTTACCATTGTGTTACATCTCATCTGTGGTACAGAAATTCACCTCATGGACTCCTCAGTCTTCTCTTTTATACCTTAATGATTTCATGTCCAGCACTGAAGCACTGCAGAGCACCAAACCCTCTCTGTGGATCATACTGTTGGGCTCTCAGTTTTTCTCCGCCTTTGTTTTCCCACCCCAGCTAGAGCCAAATGTAGCGGTGGGAGAACAGCTAGGGGACATGTGGTATGGACAGCAGAGACAGTGAGAGGCAAATTCCTAATGTGCATATACCTGAGTGCTAGGTGAAGCATTTTTATTGTGAGTAGTACGTATGAAGGCCTTAAAGTGTTTTAAGGTTTTACACTATGGTGGTTCCCCTCTATTGTGCGGCATGAGTACATACAGTAAGGAACAGAAGTATGTGAACACCCAGCGATTTTGCAAGTTCTCCCACTTAGAAATCATAGAAGGGTCTGAAATTCACAATCTAGGTGCATTCCCACTCTGAGAGACAGAACTAAAAAAAAAATTCAGGAAATCACATTGTATGATTTTTAAAGAATTTATTTGTCTTGCACTGCTGAACATAAGTATTTGAACACCTAAGAAACAGCAAGAATTCTGGCTCTCAAAGACCTGTTATTGTGCCTTTAAAAAGTCCACCTCTACTCCACTCATTTATCTAACTTAGTAGCACCTGTCTGAGCTCTTTAAAGACACCTGTCCACCCCACAGTCAGTCAGATGCCAACTACTACCATGGGCAAGACTAAAGAGCTGTCAAAAGACACCAGAGACATAATTGTGGACCTCCACAAGGCTGAAAAGGGCTACGGGGCACTTGCCAAGCAGCTTGGTGAAAATAGATCAACTGTTGGAGCAATTGTTAGAAAATGGAAGAGGCTAAAGATGACTGTCAGTCTCCCTTGGACTGGGGCTCCATGCAAGATCTCACCTCGTGGGGTATCACTGATGATAAGAAAGGTGAGGAATCAGCCCAGAACTACAAGGGAGGAGCTGGTCAATGACATGAAGAGAGCTGGGACCACAGTTTCAATGGTCACTGTCGGTAGAACACTATGCCGTCATGGTTTCAAATCATGCATTGCACGGAAGGTTCCCCTGCTCAAGTCATCACATGTCCAGGCCCGTCTGACGTTTGCCAATGACCATCTGGATGATCCAGAGGAGGCATGGGAGAAAGTCATGTGGTCAGATGAGACCAAAGTAGAACTTTTTGGTCTAAACTTCACTCGTCGTGTTTGGAGGAAAAAGGATGAGTTGCATCTCAAGAACACCATCCCTACTGTGAAGCATGGGGGTGGTAACATCATGCTTTGGGGGTGCTTTTCTGCGAAGGGGACAGGATGACTGCACTGTATTAAGGAGAGGATGAATGAGGCCATTTATTGTGAGATTTTGAGCAACATCCTCCTTCCCTCAGTCAGAGCATTGAAGATGGGTCATGGCTCGGTCTTCCAACATGACAACGACCCGAAGCACACAGCCAGGATAACCAAGGAGTGGCTCCGTAAGAAGCATATCAAGGTTCTGGAGTGGCCTAGCCAGTCTCCAGACCTAAATCCAATAGAACATCTTTGGAGGGAGCTGAAACTCTGTGTTGCTCAGCGACAGCCCTGAAACCTGACAGATGTAGAGGAGATCTGTGTGGAGGAGTGGGCCAAAATCCCTGTTGCAGTGTGTGCAAACTTGGTCAAGAACTACAGGAAACGTTTGACCTCTGTAATTGCAAACAAAGGCTTCTGTACCAAATATTAACACTGATTTTCTCAGGTGTTCAAATAATGTTCAGCAGTGCAAGACAAATAAAGTCTTTAAAAATCATACAATGTGATTTCCTGAATTTGTTTTTAAATTCTGTCTCTCAGAGTGGGAATGCACCTACAATGTGAATTTCAGACCCTTCCATGATTTCTAGGTGGGAGAACTTGCAAAATCGCAGGGTGTTCAAATACTTCTGTTCCCCACTGTATGACTGGAATGGTATTATGAGGAGAGGAAAGAACTCTACCCTGGAAAGTGGATGGGGGAAAGCAGAAGTTGTGGAAAAGACCCTGCATACAAAATTGCAGGTGGTCATATCCATCTGGTGAGTTCTCTGTGTTGGTGGTGGAGGATCACTGGAATTCAAGCACTAAGAACACACTATTTTTTTAAGGTTTTCCACTGAAGCACTTTTATGTAACTAATTGCATGGACACTTTATTGAACCCACAAGTTTGGAAATTGTGACAAGAGATATATTTATGATGTGGATATTTTAACTTGTTCATACACTATGTAGCACTACCCCCTTAGGAGTCATAGGAGATTTGGGTCCCCTATAGTCCTGCACAGCCAGGCAACACGCATCTTGACATAGACTTGCTTTTTTATTTAGGGGGTTTGAACTGGGATAGGGTTAGGGGTGTACAGGATGCCCAAGGAAACTGATGAACTGAGGACAACTTTCTGGAACTCCAGGAGAACGTCAGGCTGTTAACTGGAAGTGCAAGTGCCACCATTTTGGAAGAGGGATTTCTGCATACATTTGACAGAAAACACTGTATAGTGAGTTTTTAACCCTGTAGTGTCCAAGGAGGACACATTTTAATGTGAGTTGAACTAGATTGTTTTAATAAAGGCTGTTTTTAGTGGAAATACTACACTATATTGAGCATTTTTTTCACATGGATATTATTATTATTATACAGGATTTATATAGCGCCCACAGTTTGCTCAGCGCTTTACAATATAATGGGAGACAATACAGCAACAATACAGTTCAATACAAGAGGGACAGGAGGGCCCTGCTCCTCGGAGCTTACAATCTAGGAGGGAGGGGATGGAGCGATCTTATATGGAGCGATCTGGATCTGCTTAAAAGTGCTGGCTAGCGGTGGGGAAGATCTGAGTGCTATTATATCCTCCCGGGTTAAAGTGAAAAGCGCAGTTTGACTTGACATTACGGGTCAAACTTGGAGGTGAGCGCAATAGAGTGTTGGGGGTGGAAGAGCAGTAAGGGGTGACACAGGAGCACCATACACGTTTATGCAGTAGTGTGTTTACACTGGTCCACTTGAAGTACAGTGAATTTAAAGGGACGGTTCACCACTTTTGAGACTATATCCAGATGACACTTGCTGGTGTATTTGGATCAAGATATACAGGAGGTGTACCACACAGGTCCACATGATGGTAATTAGGATTTAAAGCGACAGATCACTATTAAGGATTATTTCTTTTGTATTTGTGTGCGCTATATATTTATGGCACTGGTTATGTGCAGTTTCTGTGGGTACTTATATGTATGCATTGGAAGACATCTTTATTTATTTATATATTGTTGCGCTGCATTTCTTCATTTCATTTACTTGTTTTACATGTGGGAACACATTATATGCTAGCTACACAATTTTTTTTAGGAGGTTTATTGCGCTGAAGGTCTTCTGTATATGTATCAATTGTTTTATTGTGTAGAAAGAAAAAAATAATCACACACATGCCTCAAAATTATTTTAATTTATTATTCCAACCTTCTGGCTTTAAGAAGCAGTTAAAAAAAGAAAAAAGAAAGAAAACTGCAGTCATTTGCAGCTGTTTTTACTAGGGATGCACCGAAATTTTGGCCACCAAAACATATCTGCCGAAAATAGTCATTATCATCTTGGATAACGCCCTGGAGGAGGGGCGAAACACGCCAACATATTTCCGGTTCCGGTGGATGCATAGTGAAGTCACGTCCGATGAGTGGATCGCACGCTGGTTTGTGGAACTCCAGAGTGACTTTCTGCCTTCATTAAGGGGAGATTGTAATCTTGTATTACCTACTGCCCGTCCACTTTTACAAAGGAGGATTTCATATGGATTTGAGCCTTATTATGAGTCTTTAAGCGTGAATATAATGTTTATCATGTGAGTGCATTAAGGGCAGCATTTTTTAGAATAAAGAGTTTTATACAGTATTGCACTATTTGTGTTCTTTGTTTTTCATTGCCATCTAATCATGGGAATTGTTTTTGGAGGATATCAAGTGCAGATGTATCTGGGGAGGATACAACCCATCTTTAAAGCTTGTTTGACTCTTGTGTGGGAAGGGTGCAGTCACCTTACATAGTAAAGGTGATCTTACACTTTAAGGTTGGCTCAGTGAGGCAGTCCATACATCAGTAATTTTTTGGGGTACTACCAGCAGGTTGAACAAAAAAAATTACTTGATTCAAACATCCACATAATTAACACTGCTGTCACGTACCTGATTGGAGACTGAAATGACGAGGTCGGCCTCACTTGTGTCACTAGCCCTGTCCCCACTGGAAGTGAAACAGAGGGTGTCTAGGGACCAGGGGGACAAGAGTGCCAGCAGATGTTGTTTGCAGCTCTTGCAGCTGGAGACTTTGGAAGACTGATGAACCTCTGATTCAGGAACAGTAGTGATATGCAGAGCTGGTATGGTAGGTTGCCAGGTGTGCACCAGAGCAAGGCAGGAAGCTGGGAAAGGGAGACAGGAGCAATGTCATAGGAATAGCCAGGGTCATCAACAGGCAGACAGCGAGGTACCAAATCATAAGCAAGCCAAAGTCAGGAGCAGAGCCAAAGTCAGGAACAAGTATCAAGCAGGAGAGTAATCAGAGTCAGGTCAGGAACAAGCCGGGTCAGCAACAAGGAAATCATACAGGAACGAGCATGAAATGGGGAACAGCTGAAAACCAGTCAGCACAGGCATCTTTTAAATAGTCCGTCTGGTGCCAATCTTCACCGTGCGTGTACACGTGTGTGTGCGCAATCGAGCATTTCTTTGAGCATGCGCACTTCTATTTGCCAATCGTCTCACCGGGATTCCCTTACAACTGCCCTGCTAACCAACTGTACTCTGCCCTACGGATTCCTGTTTCTGTACACTGTCCTGTTGCCCTCCCATCCCCTGTCCCCCTGACATTTTTTTACTGCACCCTCACATCAGACTGGCCCTGAGCACTACCCTCTTGAGATCCGCTGGTTTTGGGTCCCCCCTTTACTTCCTGCACAGTCAGGCAACATGTATTTTGCAGACACAAGAAACAGTCCATGGGCTTGGGTTTTTAGTTATTAGGGAATTTAACTTGGATAGGGTAAAGGAGTTATGGGATTGAAGAATAACTAATGAGGACAATTTCCCAAAAAAAAGGCAGATGTTTGACTGTGCTCCAGTCAGTTAAGTGACACTTACAGAACCTCTGAGTTCCTAAGTGAACAAAATACCAGTCCACCTGGCTATGGTATCTGATCCCAGGACAAGGGATTTGGTAAGCTATGAACTGTCCCCTGAAAACTTGCCAAGAACTTGCATCTAGCAGACTTCTCCCTTATAGGCCCCAGGGGGCTTGAGGTACTCACGCTGTCTTGTTTTGCAGCTCTGGAGAGAGCTGCTTTCAGGCCT
This sequence comes from Staurois parvus, assembly GCF_062004578.1. NCBI lineage: Eukaryota > Metazoa > Chordata > Amphibia > Anura > Ranidae > Staurois > Staurois parvus. The sequence continues at coordinate 3,650,253 of NW_028318183.1, read as the reverse complement.
TCTGCTGGGCTGGTTCCTCTCCAGACTATGCAGGCTTTCCTTCCCCAGTGGACTGCAGAGCAGTAGAGCTCCCTCGTTCAACTTTCCTCTCTTCTCTAACCTCTAGCCTGGAGGCAGAAACCCCCTTCTCTGATGCCCCCCCCCAGGCAATGCAGTAGCACTCCTCAGCACTCCATCTTCCACCCGAGTCGCCTGCAGGCCAGGCTCTGTTATATTTATAGGTTGGTCTGCCACACTGCCAGGTCCCTCTGCCTGGGATTGGTCAGGCTCCCATAAATATGCAGATCATCCCCTCCTCACCTCCGCCTACTGACTTCTAGAAGCATCTCCAAGCTTCTAGAGCAGGGGGAGGAACCAGAGGACTGACCTGTAGAGCCCTCCAGCCGGTCCTGAAGTAACCCTCTCTCTAAACACAGGCTTCTAGCAAGCCTCTAACCGCACTCAATAAACTATGTATACTAGAAGGCACTACACATTTTTAATATTCAAAACAAACTTGCCCATCCATTCATGTCTCCATGGTTTATTTTGCTGAGAAATCACTGCACAAAATACCCCCCTAGAACTCCTGGAATCCGCCTGCCCTTAACTCAGGCATGCAGGTAGGAGGGTGTGCTAAGATGGGATAGCTCCTCCTCACCTGAAGACTCATGGTACGTATGACATCATTTGCTCAGGCATGGGAATCAAGACATAACTGAAGAAATGCTAAAAAAAATGTAAAACAAATAAATATTATATACTTTCCGAACAATGTGTTAATACTAGCAGCATAAGGATTAAAAATATTCAGTGTATTGAGAGAGTTCTGCTTTAACTAGGAAACAGTTCTGATGACATTCACCTCTTCAGACTCTCAGCCATCTCAGCAGGGCTTGGGTAAGCTAAATTTGAGAAAAAGTATTGTGGTGTACATTTACAAAACCAATGACTTTGGTGCCTAACAAGGGTTCAGTGGTTCCACCCAGAGTAGTGTCGGCTTGGATTGTCAAAACAATACAGCTGAAACATTTGTCTGTGGGTCTTCCTCCTCCAACAAAAATTTGTGCTCATTCAATGAGGGGATAGCAGCCTCACGAGCTTCTTTTTGAAAACAGAGGCAAAACTGTATGCAAGGCAGCCAGCAGGGGTATGCCAAATGTGTTCACGTACCACTACAAACCTGATTTGATGTCAGGCCCTTTGGAAGATATCCCTCAAAAAAGGCATTTTGAAATAAAGTGAACCCTTAAGCTTAGAAATTTGCAATTACCACTGCTGATTTGTCTATAAAATTAGGCCATGTCTTTGAGAGTAGGTCATCAATGACAATTCATGTATTTGTATCCTAAACTATCATTAATAATTCCACATAAAACCACTGAGTGGCAGTATAGCACCCTGAAATAAGACAGACATTCTATATGTGAACAGATATTGTACATTGCACATTTGGCAGTCTATCCATAGCCAGTGACATGATGGCAACGTTTGTTTAGTGAGTCTGCTGAAGAAATAATCCAAATCTCTACAGACTCTAAGATTCTCTTGTCTGTGGTGTTGATTTCTGCAGTTTTTTATGCCATGTACACTAAACCACTGATAAAATATTACTCGAAAAGCATTTATACCATGCAACAATCCCATTCTAGGTATGTCCTGCTGAAAAATACCTTGACATAAAATACAGAATTAAAGTAGAACTCCAGCCCAATTTGTTTTAGATGTCTAACAAGCTGGTCCCTATAATGTCACTGAACAAATATGGTCCATATATGGTCAATGATGTCACCTCAGATACCCCACCCCTTTGTTATTATTATTATTATTATACAGTATTTATAAAGCGCCAATAGTTCACTCAGCGCTGTACATTACAAAGGGGGACAGAACATGTGACAGAACAATACCAATACAATGCAAAACATGAGGGGATCGAGGGCCCTGCTCTTTCGAGCTTACAATCTAGAAGGGATGGGATAGTGGTACAGGAGGAGATAGCTGTGGGGGATGGAGTGGTAGGAAGAGTGGAGGAGGTCAGCAAGTTAGCAGGGGGTGGGGTAGGCTTCCCTGAAGAGATGGGTTTTCAGGGTGCGCCTAAAGGAGAGGAGAGTAGGTGATAATCTGATGGGTTGGGGCAGGGAGTTCCAGAGGATGGGTGACACCCTGGAGAAGTCCTGGAGGCGGGCATGGGAGGAGGAGACCAGGGAGCTAGAGAGAAGGAGGTCTTGTGAGGAGCGGAGTGTGCGTGCTGGGTGGTACTTGGATATTAGGTCAGTGATGTAGTTCGGGGCAGTATGGTGGACAGCTTTGTACGTCAGTGTTAGGATTTTAAATTTGATCCGTTGCGCAATCGGAAGCCAGTGGAGGGATTGGCAGAGGGGGGTGGCGGAAACGGAGCGTTTGGAAAGGTGAATGAGTCTGGCAGCCGTATTCAGGATCGACTGAAGCGGGGATAGCCAGCGGCGAGGCAGGCCAGTGAGGAGGGAGTTGCAGTAGTCGAGTCGTGATATGATGAGGGAGTGGATGAGCTGTTTAGTGGTTTCTGGGGTTAGGAACGTGCGGATTTTGGCGATGTTGCGGAGGTGGAGTCTGCACGAGTTTGTTAAAGATTGGACTTGGGGCTGGAAGGATAGGTTGGAGTCCAGAATGACACCAAGTACTCTGGCCTGCAGAGCGGGTTTGATATTGGCGTTGTTGGATGTGATGTAGAAGTCAATGGGGGGTGGGGTTCGGGCTGGGGGGAAGACAAGGAGCTCGGTTTTGGAGAGATTCAGTTTAAGGAAGTGGAGCGACATCCATTCTGATATGTCGCTCAGTAGGTGTGTGATTTGGGCAGAGACCGAGGGGGTGAGGTGGGGGGTTGAGAGATAGATTTGTGTGTCGTCGGCATAGAGGTGGTAGTTGAAGCCGTGAGAGTGTATGAGTTGGCCAAGGGAGGAGGTGTAGATGGAGAAGAGAAGGGGCCCAAGGACAGAGCCTTGAGGGACCCCAACAGAGAGGGGGAGTGAGGGGGAGGTGGTAGCATTATAGGTAACGCTGAAAGAGCGTTGTGACAGGTAGGATGAGAGCCAGGAGAGAGCAGAATCTCTGAGGCCGAGGGAGTGTAGTATTTTGAGGAGGAGGGGGTGGTCAACTGTGTCGAAGGCCGCAGAGAGGTCAAGGAGTAGGAGCACTGAATAGTGGCCATTAGCTTTGGCGGTTAGAAGGTCGTTGGAGAGTTTGAGTAAGGCGGTTTCGGTGGAGTGTAGGGGGCGGAAGCCAGACTGTAGGGGATCGAGGAGGTTGTTGTCGTTGAGGTGAGAGCATAGGCGGGTGTAGACGAGGCGCTCGAGGAGTTTAGATGTAAGTGGGAGCAGGGAGATGGGTCTGAGGTTGTTCGGGTCATTGGGGTCCAGGGAGGGCTTTTTAAGTATGGGGGTGATGTGTGCATGCTTCAGTGGGGAGGGGAAAGTGCCGGAGGAGAGGGAGAGATTAAAGATGTGGGTGAGGGAGCGTAGGATGGAGGGGGAGGGAGGTCGTAGGAATTGTGAGGGGATAGGGTCGAGGGGGCAGGTGGTGAGGCGGGCATCAGAGAGGATCTTGGAGACTTCCTCGATGGTAGTAAGGTCAAAGGTGCGGAGTGTTGGGGGAGCTTCAGTATGAGGAATGTAGGGTGGGGTGGGAGAGGAGGTCAGAGCAGTGGTGAGGCCGTGGGAGAGGGGTGAAGAGGGGGTAGCTAAGTGAGGGGGAAGGGGGTTGGAGGGAGTTTGAGCAGCGACGAAGTCCCTGCGGGTAATGTCGAGGGGGAGGGGGGATGATGGGGTAGCTGTGTGAGAGGGGACGGGTTGAGAGGGCGTGTGAGTTGCGGCAATGTCCTTGCGAATTGTGTCAATCTTGTTTTTGAAGTGATTGGCAATCTCAAGGGCGGTGAGTGAGGTGCTGGGTGGAGGTGGGGGTGGAGAGAGTAGAGAGTTGTTAGTTACTCTGTGGCAGTGGTAACCGGGAGCTGTCATTCAGCGGGAGTGAAGGGATTGTATGTGTTGGTAGGTGGCAGGTTTTTTTCTTTCAGCAGGTCGACGGGTATAGTTCATTGTTATTGATGTGGATCTGCATGACAGTATTGATGGTAAATTTACATTGTTGCACTTTTTTTTTTTTAACCACTTCAATACCGGGCACTTTTACCCCTCTTTCTGCCCAGGCCAATTTTCAGCTTTCAGGGCTCTCACACTTTGAATGACAATTACTCAGTCATGCAACACTGTACCCAAATTAAATTTGTATTTCTTTGAGACAGAGGTTTCTTTTGGTGGTATTTACTCACCACTGGGTTTTTCATTCTTTGTGATAGAAGCGAAAAAATACTGGAGATTTTGAAGAAAAAAAATGTTTTTCTTAAGTATCTATTATAAAATGTTTCAACTAAGCAATTTTTCTTGATACATTTTGGCCAAAATTTATACTGCTACATTTATTTAGTAAAAATAACCCAAATCAGTGTATATTTTAGTTTGTGTGAAAGTTATAGAGCCTACAAGTTATGGTATGTATCATTGAAAATTAATCAAACCTGATGTAATGACTGCCTCTCATTTCTTGAGGCCCTAAAATGCCAGGACAGTACAAATACCCCCCAAATGACCCCTATTTGGAAAGTAGACAGTCCAAGGTATTTAGTAAGAGGCATGGTGAGATTTTTAAAAAGTTGTATTTTTTTCCCCACAATTTATAGGCATACTTGCAATTACACCCAAAAATACATTCTGCTACTCCTCCTGAGTATGGAGATACCACATGTGTGAGAAGTTTTCACAGCCTAGCCACATAGAGAGGCCCAAAATCCAAGGAGCACCCTCAGGCTTCTAACAAACCGTATGAACATACCAAGAATTAAACCCCCAAATAAATTCTACGAGTATGGCAATACCATTTGTGTAAGACTTTTTCACAGCCTAGCTCAACAAAGAGCAAACAAAAGATTACCTATGGTTTTAGTAGAGCAGTTGTCCGCAGTGGATAGCTTTGGTGCAGGAAGCAGGCAGAGAAGTGGTTAACAACAGCCAAATGAATTGTCCAGGCAGTAGGCAGGGATATGGTCCATAAGCAAGCTAGTGTCAGTACAGGCAGCAGGCTGACATCCAGGCAGCAGGCAGAGATATGGGCAGCACAGCCAAAGTATTGGTCCAGGCAGGAACATGGTCCAAAAATAGTTCTGGTCATTACAGGTTTCTCTACTCAAAACACTAGGTGGACCGTCACACCTGTGTTATCTTGAATCCCACTACAACAGTAGCAGTAGCAAATAATCAGTCCAAGCGGCAGGCGAAATACAAAGTCGATAACAGGCTGAGGTCAGAGGAAATCAGGAGGGAGGAGCCTGACCGTAGCGGTGTGGAGAGCGTGATGTGAGCGCTCTCCGTAAACCAGTCATCACACCTCGCTATGTGCCCAGAGATGCTGCCAAACAAACCCAGGGAGCCTTACCTGTGAGTACGGTGGGGAGCCGGTGAATGCGGAGGTGCCAAGGTCGGACGGCCGGAGCGGAAGACCGAGCGCTGAGTGGTGGCAGCAGCGGGACAGCGGTAGTGTGTTTCCGGAGCAGAGGGTTGCCTGGAGATTGGAGAAGCAGGGGCAACCACGTGACCTCCCGCTGGAAGCACGAGGAGGGGAAGCTGGCCGGCAGTCCCAGGCAGAGGAAAACATCGACTCTCCCACTGACTACACGGGAAATGTGACACAAAGAGCTGGAACCAGCTGGCTGAATCTCCCCTAAAGGAAAAGGAGCAGCACAAGTGGAAAGAGGCTGTTTGAAATCGTAGCCCACTGAAGGAGAGCCTGAAGCCACCTCACATAAAGAGAGAAGATGGCAGGAGGGTGAGTGAGGCAGGCATAACTTTATAACTGCATAACTACATTGTGCTGCACAAAAGGAACTGACATACAAGGGAAATTAAGGGGAGAGACCACCCAGAGGGACTAGTTGTAAAAGAGGACACAGTTAAATGCCACGGGCCCCCAGAAGAGAGAGAACTTAATAGTGGGGAATTAAAAGGGACAATATGGGACAGTAAAACTAAGTAATCCCCCCCAGAGCTTGGGCAAGAGAAATAAGCCTCTGATGGCATGAAAAACAAATTAGCCAAAGGAGGTTCCCCAAACAGGTATGATTAAAAAGTATATACCCTCATAAGGGAATCTAACACCGGAAAGACAACAATTAATGAGTGAAAGGAGCGAGCTGGAAATCAGTATGGAAGATAATGGCAAATAAAAAAGAAATAGCAGAAATGTTTAAAAGCCTTGAAAAATCAATTAAACAAGAGATGGAGATAATACAGAAAGATCTGGGGCAAATGATATCTAGAGTGGAAGAAACAGAGAGAATAGTGAACAAACAAGCCCAAACTATTTTGAAACTAGAACAACGGATGGCAGAAATGAGAAAAGAACAAAGAAAACTGCTAAATAAGATAGAAGATCAAGAAAACAGAGATTCCACAAGGGGAGGACCTAAGGGGTTCAATATGTAAAATGCTGAATAATATAAGGGATAGACCTGCTTCAGAGACTCTTAAATTGGATGGTGTATACAGAATAGGAAAGTGGCAACAAGAAAGGGGTAAAGAGAAACCGAGAGATGTAATTGTGCAATTCCATAATTATTGGGATAAAGAAGCGATATGGAAGAAGATAAAGGGAAGATCAGACATTAATTATGGAGAAATAAAAATAAAATTTTTTGCCGATTTAGCAGCTGAGACTCTGATAAGAAGAAGATCCCTGAGACTATTAGAACAGATGAAGAGGCAAAATGTGCTATATAGATGGGGTTTCCCGGCATGTCGAATCGGGTGGAAAAATGGTCATACAGCAAGATTGAGATTCCCGGAAGATATGAGAGACTTTTGTGAGAGACTCGAATTACAGAGAGGGGTACAGGGAGGGGGTAGGTAGGTCAAGACTCGGCAATACAGTAGAAGATACAACAGTTTGGAAGAGCTTGAGGGAACGAAGGAGAAGTTCTGGACAAGATAGGAGGAGAGTGGGGATGGAGCAAAAGGATAGGAGGAAATGGGAAGAATGGAAGAAATTCACTTTGTGACTTATAATGTTAATGGTTTGAATAGCCCTGGGAAGAGATTTAGCATATTTAAAGAGATTCAGTATAGATTGCCTTCAGTGGTTTTTTTTACAAGAGACACATATAGGTCCAGAAATAAATGTGAAATTGAATTCCAGATATTGTCCAATGTGGTTCTATGCAGATTCCCCAATTAGAAGAGCCAAAGGGGTCGCAATAGGTTTTGCAAAAAATATAAGGTTTAAATTAGAAGAAGGTTTGGTAGACCCCGAAGGCAGATTTTTGTTTCTGAAGGGAAAACTACAAGAAATAGATTGCACATTAGCAAATATTTATTGCCCGAATAAAAAACCGGAGTTATTCCTAAAAGATATTCTTAAAAAATTTATGGATTTTAAAAAAGGTAGTTTAATTGTGGCAGGAAATTTCAGTCTTTGTATGGATCCTCAGATAGACATGACGTCTCCTGTGCAGATAGAAGAAAGTAGATCTCTGAGTTCCTTGAAAAAAATGATATATCAATGTCAACTTGTGGATGTATGGAGAATTAAGCATATGAAGGACAGAGATAATACGTTTTACTCAGATGCACATGAGAAGTATGCAAGATTGGATTTTATATTGCTGGAACATCGACTCCTTGAGTCTTTGGTCAAAGTAAAAATAGAAGTGATGTCAATATCAGACCACTCTCCTGTCACGATGCAACTAATATGGTGTAAGGAGCAGAAGAAAGGATACGGATGGAGATTAAATGAGACACTTCTTCAGGATCAGGAGACGGAAGAGAGAATTAAAAAAGAGATAGAGAAATTCTTTGAAGAGAATGATTCGGAGGAAGTGTCTGTGGCAACGGTCTGGGAGGCTCATAAGGCGTATATTAGAGGAATTCTGATAGCGATAGGAGCTAAAAAGAAGAGGGAAAGAAGAGAAAAAAATTAATAGGCTTCTTGGGGAACTCTGTGAGCTAGAACAGATGCACAAACATATAGTAACAAAAGAGATAATGCAGAGGGTAACAAATAATAAAAGAGTAGAATTAAACAATTTCCTGGAAGAAGAGAAGAGTAGAGTATTCAATAAAATGATAAGTGAGAGATATAGATGGAGAGACAGGCCAGGAAAGTATTTACTGAAAGCTCAGAAGAAAAAGAAAACTAGGAACTATATAGAGAAAATAAGGGATTCCAAAGGAGAGTTAGTGTATTCAACTAAAGATATAGCTAAAGTATTTAAAGAATATTATAATAAGCTATATAACATTACTTCCCACAGATCTAGAAATAGAGAAGAGGTAGGAAAAATAGAAAAAAGACGGTCATACCTAAAAAAGGCAGGACTATCGAAATTAAGTGAGGAACAGTTAAAATCTCTCTAATTAGAAATAACGCAGGAAGAAATACAATCAGCATTAAAAAGTACAATAGCAGGGAAAAGTCCAGGACCAGATGGATATACTGTGAGGTATTATAAAAAATACAAAGAACTATTGGTGCCTAAATTGAGGATATATATGAACGCATTGGGAGGAGAGATGGAAATGAGGCAGGAATCCTTACAGGCACACGTAGTTCTCATACATAAAGAATGAAAGGATGATACTCACTGTTCAAGTTATAGACCGATTTCCTTATTAAACACAGATACTAAATTATATGCAAAAGTCCTGGCAAATAGGTTAAAAGATCATATGCCGAATTGGATACATATAGACCAAGTAGGTTTTGTCCCAGGGAGAGAGGATAGAGACAATGGATAGAGACATTGTTTCTCATACAAAAAAGCAGACAAGAAAAAACCCCGGTGGTGGTTCTTTCGATAGATGCCGAAAAGGCTTTTGATAGAGTAGACTCGGGATATATGTTGGATACACTGGAGGTACTGAGGATGGGTCCGAGAATGAGGGAATGGATAAGAAAATGATATAGTCAACCCTCTGCAGCAATCATGGTCAACGGGGAACTATCAGAGTACTTTGGGATGCAAAACAGAACAAGACAGGGGTGTCCCCTATCTCCGCTTCTGTATGTTTTGTCATTAGAATCTCTATTAGCTACAATAAGGAAAAACATAGCTATAAAAGGAATCTGGATAGGAGACACAGAGCATAAGGTTGCAGCTTATGCAGATGATATGCTGTTCTATGTGGGAAACCCAAGGATAACATTACCAAATTTAATGAGTGCATTGAAAGAGTATGGGGAGTTATCAAATTTAAAAATTAATCCAACAAAAACAGAGGTTTTGAATGTAAATCTTCCAAATAGTGAGAAAAATAGATTACAGGAGGAATTCCCCTTCGTTTGGCGAGGAAAAGAGCTAAAATATTTAGGAACAATACTAACTGTATCTCCCAAAAACTTGTATAAATTGAATTACATCCCTTTGTTAAACGAGATTAAGGATGAACTAAGGAAGATAGGACGGGGTACCCCATCATGGATAGGACGTATAAATTTGATAAAAATGGTGATTGTTCCACAAATTTTATATAAATTTCAAATGATACCAATTAAATTACCAGAAGTATACTTTAGAACAATTAAAAAAATGTTAATATTTATCTGGAGGAATAAAAAACCTAGGATAAGCTATGAAACTTTAAGTAGAAATAAAGAGAAAGGTGGATTGGGAGTACCAGACTTGAAAAGATACTATAGCTCGGTAATAATGGGGAGAATTTTTGACTGGACACATAACGCAAAAGGGAAAAGTTGGGTTAAAATAGAAAACACATTAAGTGGTACCAATTTAAGTAGAATTGTATGGTCACCTCCACAATACCGAGGATTAGTAGATGGCATAAGTGGGTTCACATTGAATGTTTTAGGAGTGTGGGATATTTTGCACAAACAGATGGGATGGGAATTTATTTAGTTATTAATGCCCATAGGGTCCACAGAGTTTTTCCCCAGGGTAAAGAAGGTATCAAAAGGAAATGCATAAAGATGGAAGACGCACAATTCAGGGATATATTGGTGGGGGAGGAAATAGAATCACTTAAGGAATTGGAAAAAATAGAAGTTTTCACGAAAATGGACGAGTGGCGCTATTTTCAATTGAAACATTTTATAGGGAAGCTTCCAAAGACATTAAGAACAAAAAAGGACTGGAACCCCTTTGAGCAGTTGTTAGATACACGGGGAGATGGGAAACACGGAACGTCTAAAATATATAAGATTCTCACTGATATAAACACTGATATAAGTCCTTCATTTATAGAAAAATGGGAGAGGGATATAGGAATAACACTAGATGTGGAAAAACAGAGGAAAATGTATAGAATAATTCACGGGAATGTAAATATGAAGGAGGTCGAGATGAATTATAAATGTTTGGCAAGATGGTACATTACACCGAGTGTGGCACATAGATTAAATGGGGATACTTCACCTTTGTGTTGGCGTGGATGTGAAGGTAGAGGCACAATGAATCATATATGGTGGGAATGTTCTAAAATCCAAGCGTATTGGGGGAAAATAGTAAGTTTGATATAAAAAATCTCAGAGGTAGAAGTAATAAAAGATCCAGAGACTTGTCTTTTGCACAGTACCAAGCTTTCAGTCAAAAAATATAAAAAATCTGGTTTAGTGTATTATTTGAATGCAGCAAAGGGATTGATACCCAAGTTTTGGAGGAGACAGGAGGAGCCGAATATAAAAGATTGGGTGGACAGGGTAGATCAAATATATAGATTGGAGGAACTTTTCCATAGGAACGAAGATAAGATGGAGAGTCACCATATAAGATGGAGTAAATGGGAGGAATTTAAAAAGTCAAAGTTATACTTCGAGCTGATGGGCGATTAATATAGAACAATAAGATCTGTACTTGCTCCCCCCTTTTGTTGAGACGTGATGTGTAGATGGAAATGGGTGATTGCAGAGTCGTGGGGGGGGGGGGGGGAGAAGGGGGAGTGGATAGGAGGGGAGGGCTTGGGAGGGAGGGACAAGATGAAAAGATTGAAATTAGAAGTTTTTTTGATATTGTGATTATGTTTCTTTTTTTTTTTTGTATAATTTGTTAATTTGAAAAACCAAATAAATATTTAGATGAAAAAAAAAACAGGCTGAGGTCAGTTCAGGTGGAAGGGAGAATCATGGTTCATAAACAATCCAGATGGCAGGCAGATACATCGTCAATAAACAGGCCAGGGTCAGTTAAGGGGAAAAGCAGAGGTAGGGTCAGTAGAGCCACAAGGAAAATGATTAGCACAGATATTGGAAATGGGGAAATGGCAGGCTGTTATAAATATGGGCACTATACCTTCACTAATATTTTAGTGACGTGTGATAACATTGGAAGCAGTATCCGATGCATAGGCCCAATTGGGAACAATGAAAACTGGTGTCTCTCCTAACTCTCCCTCTACTGCATTCCCAACATTTTTTTGGGCGTCTTTAGCCTGCTTCTGTAGGTGGAATATTCATGTGAAAATGTCATGAAGTCTGCTCACAGAATCAGAGCAAATGTTTTCTGGTGGAGAGCCTTGCTGGTAGATCAGGGCAGTGACAATAGTGTCTATAAATTTGAGAAAGGTGGTGGGTATTTCCATGGACTTGAGTCATACGCTTTTTAAATGGCCAAATGAAAAAGATAAATTGAAACTTTTTTATGCCAGTACAGGGACCTTCTTGTTGATAAATAGGGTGGAAGCATTTGATTGTTTAAATCCACCCCCCATGTATAGATTATAATTCTGGATGCACGCAGGCTTTTGGGAAATTCTAATTTCATTGTGGATGGTGGACAAGACATATACATCTCTTTTATCCCTCCACTTCACAGACAACACTACATCATTCCTCAAACTTGCTGATTCCCCCTTTTGCAGCCTTGTGGTCACCAGACTTTGTAGGAAGCCCTTCCTGTATGTTCGGGTGGCACCACAGTCCAAGGTTTTCTGGATGTACAGGTGGCAGAAAAAGGGTAGACTTGTGTAGAAGTTATCCAGGTAGATGTGATACCACTTTTTGAATAGTGGAAATGCCAGGTCCCAAGCAACTTTTCCACTTTTCCCGATATAGGTTGGGCACTCCGGGGGTTGGAGCTGGGAATCTTTGCCTTCACATACATGCAGGAGGTATACACATATCCTGCAGCTCTTTCACAGAGCTTGTAGACCTTCACTCCATATCTGGCACTTTTACTGGGGGGGGGGGGAATTGTAGCTGATGTAGCTGAAGTGGAAGGCAACCATAATGGGTTTGCAAGTGCCTTTGGGAGATATGTATGGGCCCTAATTTCTGAGGTTTGATGTGATACCCTGGGCCTTTCATCCAGGGATTTATCACCATTGGTGTTTGCCGACTCACCATTGGGGTGTATGGCATTGCTGGTTGTTGGCTGGTTATCAGAGCATCTCATACTTTTAGGAGGGACTATTTTCTTCTCGATTCAATCTCTGATCCACTACTTTCGACGGGTTCTTACTCTGAATCAGAAGGTGAGGATTTGAAATTCAGTGCCCTGATTATCAGTGTAGATGTCTCCTTTCACAGTTGCCGGTTATCAGCAGTACTTTCGTCACGCTGTGACAGAGTGAGGAAAGAACTGCCGATAACCGGCAACTGTGTTTTTATGGTGATCAGCTGTGATTGGACACAGCTGATCAGAAGGTAAAAGGCCGCTGTGATTGCCCTTTACCGTGTCATGTATCCTAAGGACACTGCGATAACAGAGAGTGCCAGGTGCGCGCCACTGGGCATGCGTGGGCCTTGTTCTGGGAGGATGTCATATGACGCCCACCCGGAACTGGACATCCACGCTGTAGCTGTCTTTCGGCTATAGCGCAGTCGGGCAGTGGTTAAGCTGTCCATGCATGAGACAAATTTTGATCTGTCTATGGCTGTTCCCATTTGAGAGGAGTTGATTTAATAACTGACTCTTCTTCAAATGGGACTGTAGGTATATTTTTGTTCTGTCAGCACCTGCAGCGAATCGGCTGCAGCGCTGATCAGTGTATTCTGAGAGTGGAGGAGTCATGCTGTCAGAATACAACAGTGCATCAGAGAGGATACAGTTCAGTTATTTTGATCAGACTGCTGGCCGATCAAAATAAAAATGATCAGTGTATGGCCAGCTTAACAGATGGCTAAAACGATCATTGTTGTCAGTGATGACTTATCTGAGAGGCAGAAATTGTGTATTGCCCAAGAAACCCCTACAACCTCTGGAGGAACCAGGGAAAAGCTGCAACAGACTTTTAAACAAAGGGATGCACTACAAAGGAGGAATGAACACTGGTCTATTCTGTACAGAATATATTGTAATCTGGCAGCAGCATAATATTTTATATTCATACCAAACACAGCAAAACATAAAATTGTATTTTTAAATGTATCTACACGTCCTGAAACACCTAACACCTGTACCAACGGCATAAAAGATAATTAACAGCAATGATTTTCATATGAAAACTTTTCATCATAAAACAGCTGAAACATTTCAGTTACTGTCCGTTGGAATATTTATAACTGTAGCTCTGCTTTACAAATCTTATATACAACTGAAACATTTGATAACTGTCATTCTACAAGTTTTTACTGGTTTGGCCTGAGGTTGACTTGTACTGCTGTGTAAGCTGAAAGAAAAAGCCTTACACAGCTTTTCATTTCCATATCCTCACATTTAAACGGTTCTTAAACTGTTGAAGCAAATATTGTCCAATCAGACCTTTGATTCTGCCAAATAGTATCAGCCAAGCACTCAATCAACTTTTGACATATGTAACGTATCTATTTTAACCTGCAAGTGGAGTGTAAAATATGTGCATGATAGCTGATTGTACCAATACATTTCAAATAACAAAGCTCAATTTTCAAATATAAAAATACATTAGAACTAAAGAGTGTCAAAAGTGCAAAACAACGTTAAATCATGCAAACTGTGTACTCAATCTGGGGTTTACAGTATGTACAAAATTCTGCCTTAGCAGGGGTGTGGAAATTTTTTTTAAAAAGCTACTTGTTCAAGAGACCAAATTGGGGTTCCAATGTTCTTGTCCTGATAAAAATAAAAAAAATAAAAAAATTAAAGAAAGACCTCAGGTTACCCTCGCACACGGAAGTGATTGGGTGCTCAGTACAAGTGCATGCTGAGCAGCCAAATCATAAGCATTTTTTGCAGGTTAAAAAAAAAATAATTTATAATTTTGTTTTTGTCAGAAGCCTGTAAAGCAACAGCGCCCTGGTACTTCATTAGGAACTACAAGACGGCAGCCGCAAAGGCTATTGGTACTTGTAGTTTTCACATTCCCAGTGAATGAATGACATGGCTGGGCTGAAAGAGCCCTACATGGACACTTTTTTTTCAGATTGTGACAGCCACCGGGGGGGAGGAGTAAGTAACCCCCTCTAGCTGTCCAAATGGGGACTCGGCGAGGGGTTCATGGAACGGAGGCCGGTTCATCTATTGCATGTTACATGTTACGCCCTGAATATGGGTGTAACATGTTACAAAAGGTGAGCTTTACCACTTTTCCAAGCATTTTCTGGCACTTTTTGTTTACATGTAACAATCAGTGTTTTTTGCTAGAAAATTTGTTAGAACCCCCAAACATTATATATCTTTTGAGTGGCAACTACAACCTGTACCCATATGAAATTTTATATCCTTTTTTTGAAACAGAGCTTTCTTTTGGTGGTATTTGATGACCACTGGGTTTTTTGTGTGCTATATAAATTTAAAAATACCGAAGCGTTTGAAAAAAAATAGTTTTTTGGATAGTTTTTGTTATAAAACTTTGCATAGATAATTTTTCTTCATAAATTTAGGTCAAAATGTATTCTGCTACATTTTTGGGGTACAAATAACGCAAAACAGTTTATATTATTTAGTCTGTGCGAAAGCTATAGAGTCTACAATTTATGGGATTGATATTTGAAAATTGATCAGTTGAGATCCTAAAATGCCGGACACTGGTATGGCATATGGCAGTGATCACGATGCTGGTATGGGGTATGGCAGTGATCATGACGCTGGTATGGGGTATGGTGGTGATCAAAATGCTGGTATGGCAGTGATCAGAATACTATTATGAGGCATGGCAGTGATCAGGACGCTGGTATGGTGTATGGCGGTGATCAGAATGCTGGTATGGCAGTGATCAGAATACTATTATGAGGCATGACGGTGATCAGGACGCTGGTATGGCATATGGGATGATCAGGATGCTGTTATGGCGGAGATCAGAGTGCTGGCATGACATATGGCAGTGATCAGGGTGTTGGTTTGGGGTATGGTGGTGATAAGGACACTGGCATGGTGGCAATCAGGATATTGGTATGATGTATGGGGGTGTTTTGTGCGCACTGAGACATGTGACAGGGTCTCCCTGCATTATTTACGTAAATACTGGGGCAGTGATCAGTGACACAGGGGCACTAAACTGGGGCACTGGGGTGGCTGGCACTGCTGTGTGTGAGTGTACAAGTAGCCTGACAAGCTGCTGTACACTCACACACTGCAGGATCGCTCCTCCTTGCTCTCACACTGACAGCAGAGAGAAGCGATCTTTACTTTCAGTTTCATTGTTTACTATGTGAGTGCTGTGATTGGTTACAGCAGTCACATGGTAAAACACCATGTGATTGCCCAAACACAGTGGTACTGTAATCCGCTGTGTCCGGGCAACACACTGATCACCGGGCTCCGGGATGCGCGCTCTGTGAGCCGCACAGGAGTTATCGTTGTGGGCTGACGTACAGGAACGATAGCCTGCATCAGTGCTGCTTCCCATCTGCCATCTATGTAGAATGGGTGGACGGGAAAAGGTTAAAGCAGAGGCCCTAGAGAATAAATTGGTCGGTATTGCAATTTTTTACATCACATGGTATTTGGAAAAAGTACACTTTTTAAAATTTTAATGCAAAAAACACAATACATAACCCAATTTTTTGGTAAAATATAAAAACCAAATGTGTCACGCATTAAAATTGCAAATGCCCATGTGACGGCGACAAAACATGTCTTGACCGCAGCACACAGCTCTGAAGAAATGATATGTGTATGTCGTTCCTTCAGAGTGCAAGTTCCTGTGATGACAGTGCACGTTTTGGGAGATAATCATTTTACCTACAGGTAAACTATGGTAAAAGCTTACCTGTAGCTAAAAATAAACAAGAGTTTACTACCACTTTAACCACTTGCCATCCTGAGGATTTACCCCCCTTAATGACCAGGCCAATTTTTGCTATTCAGCGCTGCACTAATTCAACTGATAATTGCGCGGTCATGCAATGCTGTACCCAAACGAAAAGATGTTTCAGCTACAAGGGAAGAATTTCAGTGGTAAATAGATAACATGAAGGGGAACCTATAATGACATACAGAATGAAGATCGCATTTGCTTCACAGCTTCACTCCAGTGTGGACAGGATGTGAGATGCTCCTAATATGAGATAACTCAGAATCCAGCTGTGATTGACACACGCATTGCCTTTTCACAGCTACTTCCAGGAAACATCTGACAGCCACAATCTGTCATCAGAGCACTTTAAAAGCATGAACACAACAAGAGTTTTTTAATCATTGTAAAATAAGTACAAATTTAACCACTTGCCCTCTGGAAGATTTACCCCTTCCTGACCAGGCCATTTTATGCTATTTGGCGCTCCTCTATTTCACCTAATAATTGTGCAGTCATGCAATGCTGTACCCAAATGAAATGTATGTCCTTTTTCACACAAATAGAGCTTTCTTTTGGTGGTATTTGATAATTGAAAAAAACCCGAACATTTGGAAAAAAAAACAATATTTTTTACATTCGGTTATAAAAAATATATAGTAAACTCAAAGTTAGCGTCTACAAACTATGGTATACAGTAGATACTGGAATTTATGCCATTTTTTGCTATACAGTGCTGCACTGGTTTAACTGACAATTGCATGGTCATGCAATGCTGTACTTAAATGAAATTTATGTAGTTTTGTTCCCCACAAATAGAGCTTTCTTTCGGTGGTATTTGATCACCTGTGCGCTTTTTATTTTTCGCGCTATAAACAAAATAAGACCAAAAATTTTAAAGGAAAACTATATTTTTACTTTCGGCTATAAAAAATATATAGTAAACTCAAAGTTTGTTATAAATTTAGGCCAAAATGTATTCTGCTACATGTTTTTGGTAAAAAATCCCAATAAGTGTATATTGATTGCTTTGTGAAAGTTATAGCGTCTACAAACTATGGTATAGATAATGGAATTTACACAGCTTTTACTTTCTAACCGCCCATCACATTTCTTGAGGTACTAAAATACCAGGATAGTACAAACACCCCCCAAATGATCCCTTTTTGGAAAGTAGACACCCTAAGCTATCTGCTAAGAGGCATATTGAGTCCATGGAAGATTTATTTTTTTCCCACAAGTTTTTGGAAAATAACAAAAACATTTTTTTTTTACACAAAGTTGTAATTTAAATGATATATTTCTCACACAAGCCATGCGTATATGTGGAATTACACCCCAAAATACATTCTGCTACCTTTACCGAGTATGGAGATACCACATGTGTGAGACTTTTTGGGAGCCTAGCCACATACAGGAGCCTGAAATCCAATGACCACTTTGAAAGCCTGAAGATGCGCAACTTCCTCATTTCACTTCTTCACTACCTATCACAGTTTCAAAGGCCCTGAAAGGCCAGGATAGCACTAACCCCCCCCCCAAATGACCCCTTTTTGGAAAGTGGACACCCCAAGGAATTTAAAAAGAGGCATGGTGAGTATTTTGCAGATCTCATTTTTCCTCACAAGGTTTTGAAATATAAAAAAAGAAAAGAAAAAATGTTTTTTGTTTTCTTTCTTAATTTTCCAAAAACTTGTGGCAACAAACGAGATCTGCAAAATACTCACCATGCTTCTTATCAAATTCTTTGGAGTGTCTACTTTCCAAAAAGGGGTCAATTGGGGGGGGGGGGGTTGTTGCTATCCTGGCATTTCAGGGCCTCTGAAACTGTGATAGGTAGTCAGGAAGTGTAATTAGAAAATAAAGCCCTTTAAAAGCCTGAAGGTGCTTATTGGATTTTGGGGTCCTGTACTTGGCTAGACTGCCAAAAAGCCAAAAGGTCTCTCACATGTGGTACCTCCATACTCGGGAGAAGTAGCAGAATATATTTTGGGGAGTAAGTCCACATTTACCCATGGCATGAGTGAGTAATAAATCATTTAATGACAATTTTATGTCCTGAGCTCTGTGCATTGATTAATTCCAATCCCTGAGCTCTGTGCATTCCTTAATCCTAATCCCCAAACTCGGTGCTTTCCTTAATCCTGCGTTCTGTGCGTTAATTAATCCTGATTCCTGACCTCTGCATTTCGTTAATCCTGATCCCTGACCTCAGTGCATTCTTCAGTCCTGATCTTTGAGCTCTGTGCATTGACTAATTCCGACCCCTGAGCTCTGTGAATTCCTTAAAGTGGTTGTAAAGGTACTTTTGTAGAAATAAACTTTATATATTTTAAAATATAATTTGTTTTGTGCCTTAAAAGTCTTGCCATGTCAAATTGTTACAGTGGTTTAAGTAAAGTAGGGATGTGACATATTTACGCCGCCATTTCTATCCCGGTTGTAAAGATAATTAAAAAAAATAAATAAACATGTCTATACTTACCTGCTCTATTTAATTCCATTCCACAGGGTGGTCCCAAACCTCCTCTTTTGGGGTCCCCTGCCGGCAGTCCTGGATCCTCCTCTCTGGTTAGTGCCATCAATAGGAAGCCTATAGGAAAACTCGTGTGGGCTCGCTCCGGAGCCTTGCAGTCGGTGTCTGCCCCTTGCTTCCACGGCACTGGCATTGATTGACAGCCAGTGGCCCCTGCCTGTGAGACCCGGATGTGTGGAGAAAGAGAAAGAAGATCTGCAGCCCTCAAATGAGGGCTCAAGTAAGTATGGGGGTGGGGGGGGGGTGAGGGGCCAATACAAGTACCTGTAATAATAATACCAACGCCTAAACATTTTTTACCTTTAATGCAAGGAATGCATTAAGGTAAAAAATGTTTAGGCTTTACAACCACTTCAATCCTGATCCTGGCCAAAGCAATCAAGGAAGGGAAAAGTCCTGCCTGTCAGATTGGTGTTGGTGCGCTGACGTCACCCGACTTCTCCCCACGCGTATCGTCACGCACCACGTGACTTCATCAGGGACCTGGTGACGTCAGAGCTCCAACGCCAATCTGACAGGCAGGACTTTGCCCTCCCTTGATTGCTTTGGTCAGGATCAGGACTGAAGTGCCTGTAAAACCTAAACATTTTTTACCTTAATGCAGGAGTGGGCAACTGTGGCCCTCCAGCTGTTGGTGAACTACAAGTCCCATCATGCCTCTGCCATTGGGAGTCATGCTTGTAACTGTCAGTTTTGCAATGCCTCATGGGACTTGTAGTTCTACAACAGCTGGAGGGCCACAGTTGCCCACCCCTGCCTTAATGCATTCCTTGCAATTTCTTTGGTCGTTGTTTTATTGTGTTTTTGATGTAGTTACCATGTGAGTGTATATACTGTACCTAAATAAATTATATGCCATCATAAAGAAGCATACTGCACTATGGTCTTCTTTGTGGTTGTCGAGCTTTATCCACAGAGCTGGCTGTACTGATGTCAGGTGCCATTTGGAAGGATCAGCAGTGATTCATAAGGGGAAGATTTTCCACAGAGGAGCAAGCTATGTGTTACCCCCACTAATAGGGGAGATGCTTTTCTGACTTGTGTTCGCATACAGGTCAATGTGAGAAGGTGAGAGTCCACCTGGATGTATATGTTCACTGTGGTGATTCACGTTTATTGAAGGCTTACAGCACTGGGAATTTGGGTGCAATCACCAGCAGGAAGATGTTTCACTCTTTCTGATATTTTGAAGAATGTATTTTTCATCATCTTTTGAGACTATTAGTCACATTTGAGTCTGTCTTCATATTTATATTTATTGTTTCTTGTCAGCAGCGCAACACTTTTATTTTATTCATTATGTGATATAATTTATATTGTTGGTATCCTTCAGGAGCGTGGTGCAGCTCTACCCTGTCAGCTGACAGTGGCCAACAGCCTGCTATGAGCTGACTCTGGGACGCTGGAGAATGAAAGTAAGTGTACTTCTGAGACCCACAATAGAAGTATGGCCACAAAAAAGGATTTGACCATGCTCCACTTATAAAGTGGATTTCCACCCAAAAGTGAAAGCTTCACTTATCTGTCTCCTCCCCCCCCCCCCCCCCCGCTGCCACATTTGGCACCTTTTGAAGGGGAAGGCGGGAGCAGGTACCTGGTTTTGACAGGTCAGTTCACTGCGGCAAACTGAGCCGGACGTTCGGGCCCCCGAACATTTCACAGGTCCCAGAAGACTGAGGCCCATTCACAAAGTGCAGCACGCTTCGTGCATGAGCAGTAGGATACTGGCTGTGAAGCCGCATATGAGAGGGTATCAGACCTTTGAAACCTGTTGTTTGGACATTGACATATGTGAGGTCTCAGGAAAGGATGGAAAGATGTGAGGAATACTGCATCTGTCTAAGTGGGACATTTTAGCTTTGCACATGATCTCAGGGTAATTTGTGTCATTATAGGTATGAAATGACGGCCCATATTGACCTTGAAAATCAGGGTGTATTTAGAGGGGTAGACAGGTCATCTAAGTGGGGGGGAGGCCATTCATTTCAAGGAAAAACAAGAGGGGTAAGGATTAAAGAGGAGGGAAAAACAAATTGGGAAGAGAGGAGAAAAAAGGTGTAATATCAAGAGGATTATCACAAGAATGGGATAGATAGGGACCAGGAAAAAAAAAACATTGGAAAAAAGAAATATGGCAGAGAAGACAGAAGCAGGGGTGGACTGACCATTTGGAAACTCGGCACTGCCAAAGGGCCCAGGGTCAGTATGGGGCCTCATAAGATGCCCCTGGTACCTTTTTCATAGGCTTTTTTGAGTTTGGGCAAGGACACAGGGGCCCCATGATCCCCTATTGCCCGGGGGCCCCATGAGTTGTCAGTCCGCCCCTGATCAGGAGTGTAATAATTTAGAACCAGTTCACACCATAGAAACGCAGCTCAGATGGGTTCTGGACATGTTTTTGCATATGTGTCACGGATGCGTTTTTTCCCCCCCCTTATTTTTTCTTCATCTTAAATAAACAGTTCAGTGCAAAAAAAATACAGCAAGGTCTACTTTTTTTCCTGCACTGAAACGCACTGATGTGTGAACTAAGCCATTGGAACCCCTATAACCTACAGTCTATGCATTTTTGATGCAGAAAGAAATGCTCTGGACTGCATCTGGTGTGAACCAGCCCTTAAACATAGAGTAACTTCCTGCAGCCCCATGGCTTTTACTCATAGCATTAAATAATTAAAAGCATGAAGCGGAAAAGACTGTTTCCTAAATAGACCGAAAATAAGGTTTAAATCCCGAGTACCAATGTTTTGCCTAACCTAACTTTCTCTGCATACAGCACATGATATTCAGCCCATTTCACACCTTCTGACTGGCTGCTGCAAAGGACAGTAAAGCTGTTTCCATAGGGAAAGTTAGGGACAATGAGGAGGCCAATTTCACAAGAAATGCACAATGGCAGAAATCACATGGTACACATCCAAAGCATCCTAGGAATCCACAAGCATCCCTGTTACGCAAAGGAGCCTATACAGCCACAAAGAATGACTTACCGGTATATTGGTTCAGTCTTCCCATACCATGAGAAAGACAATCTACAAATCAGCATATATAATACACAATCACAAATTCATGGCTTACCAAAATTGTAAATATATGAAGACCCGGTTTTCAGATCAAAATATACAATCCACTCTGAGAATAACAGACAGAAGAGATATGTATATACTCGATTAGAATTTGAATCTGGTACATATCATCAGACTCCGAAATCAAAATTATTATTTAACCACTTGCTCTCCTGAGGATTTACCCCCCTTCCTGACCAGGCCATTTTTTGCATTACAGTGCTGCATTACTTTAACTGACAATTGCGCGGTCATGCAATGCTGTACCCAAATGAAATTTACGTCTTTTTGTTTCTCCACAAATTGAGCTTTCTTTCGGCTGTATTTGATCGTTTGTGCGGTTTTTTTTGCTCTATAAAAAAAAAAGACTGAACATTTTGAGAAAAAAACAATATTTTTGACTTTTTGCTAATAAACATGTCCAGTAAAAAAATTTAAAAATTCAAATTTCGTCATAAATTTAGGCCAAAATGTATTCTGCGACATGTCTTTGCTAAAAAAAAAATCCCAATACGTGTAAATTAATTGGTTTACCTGAAAGTTATAGCGTTTACAAATGGCGGTATAGATACTGGAATTTTTTTATTTTTATTTTACTAGTAATGGCAACGATCAACGACTTATAGCGGGACTGCGGCAGGCATTCTCACACTGGGGGGGAACTGACTTGATGTCACTGCAACCAAAACAGTGATCAGTGCTAAAAAAAGCACTGACACTGTACTAATGGCACTGGGCATGAAGGGGTTAACATGAGGGTGATCAAAGGGTTAACTGTGTGCTGTTTCACTGTAAGCTGTGTCCGTGTGCTTCACTGTAATCACACTGCTTTGCATGGCTGTACTGTGCACAGCCATCCAAAGCAGTGTGCACAAGTTGACAGGGAGGAGAACAGTTTTGTTTACAAACAGTTCTCCTCCCCGTTGGAGATTATTATATTATATTATACAGGATTTATATAGCGCCGACAGTTTTCTCAGCGCTTTACATTATGGAGGGAGACAGTACAGTACAATAAAGTTCAATACAAGAGGGATTAGAGGGCCCTGCTCCTTGGAGCTCACAATCTAGGAGATGTTCAGCAATCACTGGGCACCAGCGAGTAATCCTCGTCCGGGATCCGGTGATTGACAGCCGCAGCTGAAAATTGTGGTGTGGATAGGGCGCGTGCCCCCTACCCGGAAATGCAAAATCCCCTATATATATATATATATACATACATGATTTTGCACATCTGTGCCACCCTGTTGCAGTATTTCTGCTGTAGGGCAGATGGGAAGCGGTTAAAGAAAACCTATTTTTTTTTTAAAAGACCTGCAGTAACATTCTGTTTTGCAGATTTTCAGACAGGACTGTAATATAATATTTATGCATGACAGAGTCCCTTGTCATACATAGGTAGATTGATACAAACTGGGCCTGCTGTCACTTATGATGGCCATACACAAATTCATTTTTGGTTTGAAAATTAAGTTTTAAGAATGTTCATTTGATTTTTCTAATCGTTAGTGGGTCAAATCAATATTCGTTTTCTAGCACAGTGACAGGAAAATTCAAAGGAGCAGAATAGAAAATTTCTCAATTGAACCAGTTTTCAGACAGTGTATATGGTTTGGTTCAGAAATTATTCATCCATTCATCAAATGTACTAAGAATTTCTGTTCGAAAATTCTCGTCCGAAAAATCAATACCTGTATGGCCAGCATAAGATATTTAGTACCAGCAAAATGCTTTTTCTTAATCACCTGTCACGGTGGGGTTTAACCACTTGCCCTCCAGATGATTACCCCCCTTCCTGACCAGGCCATTTTTTGCGATACGGCGCTGCGTTACTTTAACTAATAATTGCGTGGTCATGCAATGCTGCACCCAAATGAAATTTATGTCCTTCTTCCCCCCTGGAAATGGAGTTTTCTTTTGGTGGTATCCAGGGGCGGACTGACAACTAATGGGGCCCCCGGGCAATAGGGGCTCATGGGGCCCCCATGTCCTTGCCCAAACTCAAAAAAGCCTATGAAAAAGGCACCAAGGGCATCTCATGGGGTCCCCTACTGACCCCGGGCCTTCGGGCAGTGCCCGAGTTTCAAAATGGTCAGTCCGCCCCTGGTGGTATCTGATTGCCTCTGAGTTTTTAATCTTTTGCGCTATAAACAAAAAAAGACGGACAATTTTGAAAAAAAAACAACAATATTTTTGTTATAAAAATGTAAAAAAATCAAATTTCATCATAAATTTAGGCTAAAATGTATTTTGCGACATGTCTTCGCTAAATAAATCCCAATATATGTAAATTAATTGGTTTACATAAAAGTTATAGCATTTACAAATGGCGGTATATATACTGTTTTGTTTTTTTTAATACTAGTAATGGTGGCGATCAGCGACTTATAGCAGGACTGCGGCAGGCATTCTGACACTGGAGGGAACTGACTAACTGCCACTGACATCCCCACTGACATTAATACAGTGGTCAGTGCTAATAAAAAGCACTGACACTGTACTAATGACACTGGGCAGGAAGAAGGCGTTAACATTTGGGGTGATCAAAGGGTTAACTGTGTGCTGTTTTACTGCTATGCAGAGCAATACAAAGCAGCATTCTGGAGCTGACAGGGGAGATATCTGTATTGTTTACATACAGACCTCTCCCATGTCAGTGTTTCTCGGCGATCGCCAGGTGCCGGCGAGGAATCTCTGACCGGGACCCGGTGATTGACAGCTGAAGCCCCCAATGGCGGCACGGGTAGGGGGAGTGCGCACGCCCCCTACATGGAAATACAAAATCATATATATATATATATATATATATATATATATATATACGTGATTTTGCGCAGCCCTGCCTCCCTGTAGCAGTAGTTCTGCTATAGGGCAGTCGGGAAGCGGTTAAAAAAATTAGCCCTTTATAGTGTATGTGTGTGCGTGCGTGCGTGCGTGCGTGCGTTATATCTCACACATAGAAGTAGGATATATGGGTTATTTTAAGTGGATATCAGACATGAAGCTATATGAAGGGCACGGGGGGAATATAATTTTTTTATATTATAGTAGTACTAAAGGCTGTGACTTTCTTTCATGGATATAATCATTTTAAATATAATGCACAATACTGGTAAACTTTTATTGTGATTGTAATGCCTTATTATATATTACCTCCAGTCTATCAGCCTCCAGCTTCTCTGGGCTCAGAGGTTGATCTTCCCTGCACGGACCCCTTAAAGTGATTGGAAATGTTGTTTTCCCCCCAACAAAATTGTCATACTTACCTGCTCTGTGCAGTGGTTTTGCACAGAGCAGCCCCAATCCTCCTCTTCTGGAGACCCCACCGACACTTCTAGCTCCTCCTGCCTTCACAGTACCCCTATAGCAAGCCATCATAACATAGTAAAAAACATCTGCCTTTAGAATCACTCACTGCCCTCTCCTGCCCAGGAGTACATGTCCCATAAGGCAT
Organism: Staurois parvus; assembly: GCF_062004578.1. Classification (NCBI taxonomy): domain Eukaryota; kingdom Metazoa; phylum Chordata; class Amphibia; order Anura; family Ranidae; genus Staurois; species Staurois parvus. The sequence continues at coordinate 3,625,029 of NW_028318183.1, read as the reverse complement.
TGCTCCTCACACATTTACACTCACAAGTTCTCAGGCGCTTGATAACATGTATGAACGGTGTACTGAGCTGTATGTGTGCTGCACTGTGTATACTGACATGTATGAACGATGTACTAAGCTGTATGTGTGCTGCACTGTATTTTCTGACATGTAAACAAATAGTGCATACTGTATGCAGGCCAACTAATCGACTGACCAACTAATCGATTATGAAAATAGTTGACTATTATTTTCATAATTATGTTGATTAGTTGTTTTGGTCCTATAGGGAAGTTTATTATATTTACTTGTTTTAAACTGTTTTTTACATTTATTTAGTTACGTCCTAGTTCCCATGCCTAGGAACATGATGTCATCCATCCCAGGAGTCTTCAGGAGGGGTTGAGGGGTTTACTCAGCAATGCACACCCTCCTGCCTGTATGCCTGAGCTAAGGACAGATGAATTCCAGGAAATAATTTCTACATGAATCATCTGCCCTTACTCAAGATGGCCACAACCAGAAATGCTAAGGGGTGATTTTCTAAGTGATTTCTCAGCATAGAGACATGGATGGCTGAGAATGGCTAGCCCAATGTGTTCTGAGCCAATTCACACCAGATCGCGGTATGGGAAACGCGTGCTCCATGTGCGTTTCCCGCACTGCAGGTGATTGCATTGCCCTTGTGATTTGCATGTAGGTACCAATGAATTGTTAACGGCATCCCAAACAGATCGCAAATGCAGTGTGTGTGAAGGCACCAGATTGCAGTACCGCAGTATCATATGGTTTGGTACAGAGCGTTTTGTAAAAGTAGTGCATGCACTTAGGTGCGTACTTAGCACAAGGCACTTGCCTAGGGTGGCATTTTTCAGGGGGGCAGCACCTCCCCCCAGAAGAAGGGATGAAAGAAAGGACATGTGCACCATGGGAACCAGGTGGGATCCACGAAAAACTGCAGGCTGCTTGATGGTGTATGTAGAGCCTGACTCTCATTCCTGGGGATGTCCGAAGCTGTGAAAATAAGTGTCTTTCTCTCTATCACCAGGGAGGGAGTAGTGGAAGGCTCTCCCAGGTGGGGGGCAGGGGTGTTGTTGGTCAGTGTCAGGCTCTGTCCGCGGGAGGGGGTAAGGGAGGTGGTGTTGGTCAGTGTCTGTGGGGGCAGACGATTTTTGTGTTGCCTAAGGCAGCACAAAACCTAACTACACCACTGCATGCACTGCTTTTTCTGCACTCCGGTGCGATTTGCAGCCCATTCAAATGAATGCGCTGCAAAATCACAGTGTACATTCCCCACTCTGCACCCCAAACCCACTGTGCCCACCTTTGGACCCCAATCACCCTGCTAATCTCTGCACCCCAGAACCCTTCTGCTCACCTCTGCACTGCAACCCCCCTTCTCACCTTGGTACCCCGAACCCCCCTCTTTGCTCACCCCCATATCCCAAAACCCCATCTCTGCTCACCTCTGTACCCTAAACCTCCCTGTTCACCTCCACACCCCTCTCTGCTCCACACCCCAAACCCCTCTTTGCTCATCTGCACACCCCCGTCTCTGCTCACCTCCACACCCCAAACCTCTCTGCTCATCTCCACATTCCCCTCTCTGCTCAGCTCCACGCCAAAAAACTCTGTTAGCACTCCTATGTACACCACTCTCCCTGCTAAGCGCTGCAAGCTAACCTCCACCCTCCCTTTTGATCCTCTCTGTGTCCCGCTTTCCAATCACCAGAGCCTCGGGGCAGACTGTTCTTCTATTACAATCCACACAGCTGTGGGCGGTGCTGGCCAGGTACTGTCCTGTAGGGAGAGGCGGAGAGCTCAGGATTCAGAAAGCTGCCTCCCCCTGCCACTGCTTTGCACTGCACTGTGCCGACCGAACTCTTGCTGTTGTGATATTCGGTGCTGGCCAGATACTGTCCTGTGGACAGGTGTCTTTTATACAGGTTACAAAATTAGATTAGCAGTACTCCCTTTAAGAGACTGCTTCTAATCTCAGCTTGTTACCTGTATGAAAGACACCTGGTAGCCAGAAATCCTGCTGAATGATAGGGGATCAAATACTTATTTCCCTCATGAACATGCAAATCAATATACAGTAGCTATAAAAAGTCTACACACCCCCAGTTAAAATGTCAGGTTTCTGTGATGTAAAAAATTTAGACAAAGATAAATCATTTCCACCTTTAATGTGACAGTTCGAGTTGCCAAATGTCAACCACCAAACCTTAAGGACTTGGAGAGGATCTGCCAAGAGGAGTGGGCCAAAATCCCTCCTGAAATGTGTGCAAACCAGGTGGCCACCTACAGGAAACGTATGACCTCTGTGATTGCCAACAAGGGATTTGCCACCAAGTACTAAGTCATGTTTTGTGAAGGGGATCAAATACTTATTTCCCTCATGAACATGCAAATCAGTGCATAATTTGTTAGACATGCATTTCTTTTGAGTTTTTTGTTGCCATTCTGTCTCTCAGTGTTACAATACACCTACCATTCGATTTTTAGACTGATCATTTCTTTGTGAGTGGGCAAACATTCAAAATCAGCAGGGGATCAAATACTTCTTTCCTTCGCTGTAGCTGTACCTGCAAAGGGGCCAGCATGAAGTGATCTAGTAAGACTTGAATATGGACTATTTTTAATCCTTATGCTCCTAGCACTAGTAAATAGATAGGAAAGTATATCATTTACTTGTTTTAAACTATTTTTTTTTACATTGCTTCAGTTACTTCCTGGTTTCCATGCCTAGGCAAATAATGTCATATATTCCAGGGGTCTTCAGGAGAGGCGGGAGAGTTCTCAGCTCAGCCATTGCCTGAGCTAAGGGCAGATGGATTCCAAGAAGTAAATGCTACCTGAATCATCTGCCCTGACTCAAGATGGCCACTGCCAGAAATACCAGGGGGTGTTTTTCAAAATTAATTCTCAGTAAAATAGAGCATGGAAACATGGATGGGTGAGTTTGCTTTGAATAATAACAATTAATTACATCACAATTTTGGTTTGTGGTACTCAAATGCAGTGCAGTTCCACTTTAGACTGATCATTTCTTTGTGAGTGGGCAAACATTCAAAATCAGCAGGGGATCAAATACTTATTTCCTTCACTGTGTGTGTGTGTGTATATATATATATATATATATATATATATATATATACAGTTGCAAGAAAAAGTATGTGAACCCCTTGGGATTACGTGGAGTTTTGCATGAATTGGGCATAAAATGTGCTCTGAACGTCATCTAAGTCACAACAATAGAAGAACACAGTCTGCTGAACATAATACTACACAAACATTAGATGTTGCCATGGTTTAATTGCACATAACATGTAAACATTCACAGTGTAGGGAGGAAAAAGTATGTGAACCTTTGGACTTAATAACTGGTTGACCCTCCTTTGGCAGTAATAACCTCAACCAAACATTTCCTGTAGTTGCAGATCAGACCTGCACAACGATCTGGAGTAATTTTGGACCACTCCTCTTCACAAAACTGTTTCAGTGTAGCAATATTCTTGGGATGTCTGGTGTGAATCGCTCTCTTACGGTCATGCCACAGCATTTCAATCGGGTTGAGGTCAGGACTCTGACTGGGCCACTCCAGAAGGCGTATTCTGTGCTGTTGCAGCCATTGTTTTGTTGAATTACTTGTATGCTTTGGGTCATTGTCCTTGTGCTGCCTTGTATTACACAAGGCATTCTTTAGCATTCAGCAGTGTCTGTCCCTTTAAGGCCTGAGACTTCCTGTTTGCTAACTTGGGAGGAAGTGACCTCATCTCTTCAGACTGAAGAAATTCTACAATGCAAGTACATGTGGGATGCTGTTCTCTCTTCATATATGGGCTTGATTAGACCCTTAAAGTCTTTTTACCACATTTATTCACATTCATTCATTCTCATTATGATCACATGTTATCAGTAAAAGATCATCGGTTATCAATCATCGACTCTTTACTGTGTGGACATCAAAGGTTATACTGCCTGTAACCCTCTGTAACCCTTTCATAACTGCAGAGAAGGCAGGACAGTAAAAAGACTTACACGGTTACTTCAGAGCACATTGTGTGAAAATGCTACAGCAAGCCCCACAACACAGAAAAGACTCTTAACTGTTAATACAGCAGCACTTGTGTGTGAAATCCCCACAGCACAGCCAGTCTAGGCATAGCAAAGTGAAACTAACTCAGCTTCGTGTACACGCTGTGTACTCCACTCAAGCACAATGCAGCACACAGACACAGAGAAAGATATGAAAGATATCACTAAATTAACCCTTCCTAAAATCTCGTGCAAACAGGAAGAAAATATGCACAGTACGCTGGAAACTAGGTCACAATGCAGCACACCGAGAACTTATAACAAATCGGATCTGTCGTCATCCAAAGCAGAAACCGCCAGATCTAAGCGTTCAAGTTCCAGGCATTCAAACGTTACAGACCTATCATCAGTAAGTGCTGGGGCAGCCAGGAGTAAGCATACAAGTTCCAGACATTCTAGTGTCACAAACTTGTCTTCAGTCAGCGCTATCGCCGCCAGGGCACAAGCCAAGTTCGAGGCCGCATGCGCCATGGCCTCCTATGCCATACGGGAAGCAGAGCTTATGAAAGAGCAAGGCTACCTAGATGAAGAGCAGCAGAAGAGTCAAGCTGAAATAAAAAGGAGAAAAGCAGAAACGCTTAGGAGAAAGGCAGAAGTACAAGCCTCTTTACACATACTTCAGCAACAGAAAATAGCTGCAGCAGCCATAGCTGAAGCCGAAGTTCTCGCGAGAGCTGCAGATATTCAGTTTGTAGAGAGCGATGTACTGGAAACCCTGATAACACCTCTCAGTACATTCCAACGCACCCGTGAGTACGTGCAATCACAAGCAACCCTGTACCCTGATAAACAGCCTAGTGATGCACCGAAACCATCAAGGACCCAGTTGGGAGCAGACAGCTTTGATGTTACGCATCAATACAAGACTGAACCTGAACCGCCACGTGATATGTCAACCAATCACGGGCTCAGATACCAAACCGCCAACACGCTAAGAAAGCAAGTAGATGGCGATATAACCTCTCCTCGTGCAAGACCAGATCTAGACTACAATAGAGGAGAGCAACCATCTGACCAAAATAGACTTAGTCAAATACCTCAACGAACCCATCAGTCACTATCAGCCAGTAGTCCCGCGTTTGTACCCAGAACAAATGCACCTGACACAGCAAGGTTTACAGACGTGTCGAAATACCTGATGCGCCGTGAGATGGTGAGCACTGGTCTCTTGAAGTTCGACGATCGTCCTGAAAACTACTGGGCCTGGAGGTCATCCTTCCTAAGCAGCACCCAAAACTTAGAGCTGACAGACAGAGAGAAGCTCGACCTACTCGCCAAATACCTAGGACCAGAGTCCTCAGAGCAGGCCAAAAGAATCAGGTCAGTGCATGTCCATGATGCAACAGCAGGACTTGCGATGGTCTGGCAGAGAATGGAAGACTGCTATGGGTCACCTGAAGTAATTGAAGAAGCACTTTTAAAGAAAATTGAAACTTGCCCAAAAATGACAAACAAAGACAATCAGAAGCTGAGAGAGCTCGGAGACCTACTCCTAGAGATAGAAGCAGCAAAGACTAGTGGAACTCTGCCAGGTCTCTTATACTTAGACACAGCACGTGGAGTAGAGCCCATAATCGAGAAGCTCCCTTTCAACCTGCAAGAAAGGTGGGTCTCTCAAGCATCCAGATACAAGAAAGACTATGGAGTTGCATTTCCACCGTTTGTCTTCCTTGCTGAATTCGTTGTAGACCAAGCTAAGACACGCAATGACCCAAGCTTCGCCTTCCTGAACAAGAGAGTTGCAAGCTCCCCAAGGACAGAGAAGCAGCCGCCAGTACACTACAAAGAACTCAGAGCAACAGTGTCTGTGCGGAAGACAGAAGTCCCGCCTGAGGGTGCAGCCAATCAGGAAGACAACACAAGCAAGGAAGTTGAGGATCCAGACAAACAGTGTCCAATACACAACAAGCCTCATCCACTAAGAAAATGTCGCAGTTTCAGAAGTAAGACATTAGAGGAGCGCAAGGCTTACCTTAAAGACAATCACATTTGTTTCAGATGCTGCGCCTCAATGCAACATCTTGCAAAAGACTGTAAGAGAGAAATACGGTGCACAGAATGCAACAATGACCGACATCTGTCAGCACTGCACCCAGGACCACCACCATGGAGATCAGAAGTTCCAGCAGCTCAAGAAGATTATGGTGGGGAGCAAAAAGAAAGTGCAACACCAGCGATAACTTCAAAGTGCACTGAGATCTGTACAGAACCAGGACTCTCTAGATCATGCTCCAAGATATGCTTAGTCAAAGTGTATCCCAACGGTCTCAGAGAAAAGGCAGTGAAGATGTATACAGTCCTAGACGAACAAAGCAACAGGTCTCTAGCAAAGACAAAATTCTTTGACCTCTTCGATGACAAAGGAAGTTCAACTCCATACACCTTGAAGACATGTTCTGGAGTTATAGAGACATCAGGGAGAAGAGCAAACAACTACACCATCGAGTCATTAGATGGAAAGACGCAGCTGACTCTTCCTACCCTCATAGAATGTGACATGATACCAGATGACAGGTCAGAGATTCCCACACCTGAAGTGGCACGTCACTACCCTCATCTCATGCGAATAGCAGACAAGATCCCAGCAATCAACCCAGATGCTGCAATCGTCCTTCTACTAGGAAGAGACATACTGAGAGTGCACAAGGTCAGAAAACAATACAATGGGCCGCACAATGCACCATTTTCTCAACGTCTTGATCTTGGATGGGTTATCGTTGGAAATGTATGTCTGGACGGACTTCACAAACCCGCAAAGGTGAATGTCTACAGAACAAATCTGCTGCAGAACGGTCGCACATCATGTCTTTGCCCATGTAATAACAGCATTCAGATTAAAGAGAAACTATCTAACCCAACACATCCCCAGAACATCCAGAGGTTCCTGGAAGATACAGCCTCAGCTGAAGATTCAGATCAGCTAGGCCACAAAGTGTTTGAGAGAACTCAAGATGATGACAAACTAGCACCATCTGTTGAAGATAACCTCTTCCTTGAGATCATGGACAGAGAAGTCTTCAAAGACAAAGCAGGCAGTTGGGTAGCCCCACTACCATTCCGTACACCACGGCATCGTCTTCCCAACAACAGAGTGCAAGCAGAGAAACGCCTTGCGCTATTGCAGCGCACTCTTGAAAGAAAGCCAGACATGAAAGAACACTTCCAAGAATTCATGCGGAAAATCTTTGACAAAGATCAAGCTGAAAAAGCACCAGCACTGCATGAAAAACAAGAACGCTGGTACTTGCCAATATTCGGAGTGTACCATCCTCAAAAACCAGGTCAGATACGTTTAGTATTTGATTCCAGTGCAAAGCATGAAGGTATTTCCCTTAATGATGTACTTCTCAGCGGACCAGACCTGAACAACACACTTCTTGGAGTCCTTATCAGATTCCGAAGAGAACTTGTTGCAGTAACAGCAGATGTACAGCAGATGTTCTACTGCTTCCTTGTCCGTGAAGACCACAGAGACTACCTGAGGTTCCTATGGTACGAAGACAACGACCTCAACAAAGGTATCATAGAGTATAGGATGAAAGTACATGTGTTTGGGAACAGTCCCTCACCAGCTGTCGCTATCTACAACTTGAGACGAGCAGCGCAGCAAGGTGACAGACACAACCCTGAAGCCAAACAATTTGTTATGAAAAACTTTTATGTAGATGATGGACTTGCTTCCTTCTCCAGTAGTGGAGAAGCCATTAACATTTTGAAAAGCACTAGAGACTTGCTAGCAGAATCTAACATAAGACTGCACAAAGTGGCTTCCAACAACAGCAAAGTCATGGAAGCATTCCCAGCAGAAGACCGTGCAAAAGACCTCAAAGACTTAGATCTAGGTACAGATTCACCACCCCTTCAAAGAAGCTTAGGGCTTAGTTGGGACTTGAAGACTGACAGCTTCACCTTCCGAGTATCCAGGGAAGAGAAGCCTTTCACAAAGCGAGGTGTCTTGTCTACGGTCAACAGTCTTTACGATCCCTTGGGGTTCGTAGCGCCCATCACCATGCAAGGCAAAGCTCTTTTGAGAGAGATTACAACTGAGCTAGAACAAAGTGATTGGGACACACCTCTACCTAAAAAGAAAGAAATGCAGTGGAAGTTGTGGAAAGACTCTTTGCTGGAGCTTGAGCGATTTAGCATCCAAAGACCATACGTCTCTGTTTCTTTGTCTGTTACAAAACGAAGAGAGATACACGTGTTTTCAGATGCATCCACCGTGGCTATAGCAGCTGTAGCCTACCTTAGAGTCATAGACACTCAGGGACAAAGCCATGCAGGATTCATCCTGGGAAAGTCCAAACTGGCTCCAAGACCTGCTCACACGGTCCCACGCTTAGAACTTTGTGCTGCTGTCCTAGCTGTGGAGATAGCAGACTTACTCATTGCGGAACTGGACATCGAGATCCATGCAGTGAACTTCTACACAGACAGCAAGATTGTTTTAGGTTATATCCACAACGCTTCAAGAAGATTCTACACATACGTGTCAAACAGAGTAACACGTATCAGAAAGTGTACAAGTCCAGAACAGTGGCATCACATCAGTACAGACAAGAACCCTGCTGACCATGGGACTAGACTGGTACCAGCTGCTGTCCTCAAACAGACTAACTGGTTCACAGGTCCATCCTTCTTGACTGGACCAGCAACTGAAGAGACTGATCAGAAAGGAACTTTTCAGCTTGTAGAACCAGACCAAGACAAAGAGGTAAGACCTCTAGTTGCAGTTTACAAGACTCTAACCACCAGAGAAGGTCTTGGCTCATGTAGGTTCGAAAAGTTTTCCAGCTGGAAGTCACTCATCCGTGCCATAGGGAAACTCATCTGCTTGGCCAGATCCTTCAGCAAAACAGCCAGTGTTGACCAGGGTAACAATGACTATCTTGAGCGAGCCAATGTCACCATTATCAGATGTGTTCAGCAGGAAGCCTTCAAGGAAGAAATTCAAGGTCTTCTCAAGAAAGAAGAACTTTCTAAACACAGCCCGCTCAAAAAGTTGAACCCTGTCCTTGATGAAGATGGAGTGATGAGACTTGGAGGTCGTCTACCCGCAGCTGATACGACTATTCTAGAAAAACATCCCATTGTCATACCCAAGAATCATCATGTTGCCGTTCTTCTGACAAGACACCACCACGAGCAAGTTGCACATCAAGGTCGCCACCTCACTGAAGGAGCAGTCCGCTCAGCTGGATTGTGGATCCTAGGAGGTAAAAGACTAGTCTCCAGCGTGATTAACAAATGTGTAACTTGCAAGAAAATCAGAGGAAAACTTGAAGTCCAGAAGATGTCAGACTTACCTCCAGACAGGCTGGCTTCAGATCCTCCATTCACAAATGTAGGCCTGGACGTTTTTGGTCCTTGGAACATTTCTTCTCGCAAGACCAGAGGAGGCAGTGCAGAGAGCAAACGCTGGGCTGTTCTTTTCTCGTGTATGAGTACCAGAGCAGTTCACATTGAGGTAATTGAGTCTCTATCTACCTCAAGCTTCATCAATGCCTTGAGAAGATTTTTCTCCATTCGAGGACCAGCAAAACAGATTCGTTCTGATTGTGGCACAAACTTTATTGGAGCCTGCAAGGAATTGAAGATCATTGCAACAGACTCAGAGACAAGTAACTATCTTCAAAACCAAAGATGCACTTGGATCTTCAATCCTCCTCATGCCTCACATATGGGAGGAGCTTGGGAGAGGATGATTGGAGTAGCTCACCGCATTCTAGATGCAATGCTTCTAAAGATTGGATCTACTCGTCTCACACACGAAGTCTTAACCACGCTGATGGCTGAAGTCATGGCTATCATGAACGCCAGACCTTTGGTCCCAGTATCTACTGACCCAGAGATGCCAACCGTCTTGACACCGGCAACGTTGCTGACCCAGAAGATGGAGATGGTGACAGCTCCCAAAGGGGACTTTGATCTTAAAGACTTGTACACCAAGCAATGGAAACAAGTTCAAAGCCTTGCCGATATCTTCTGGAAGAGATGGAGACAGGAGTACCTGACGACCCTCCAACCACGCAACAAATGGCAAGCCGACAAGCCCAACTTACAAGTTGGAGATGTTGTTCTACTAAAAGACTCTCAGGCCCACAGGAACGAGTGGCCAATTGGACTCATTGTGGGGACTGATGCTAGTAGTGATAGCAGAGTCAGGAAAGTAGAGGTCAGAGTAGTAAAACAGGGCACCCCTAAGGTGTACCTTAGACCTATCACGGAAGTCGTTTTACTCCTTCCAGGAGTTTAATAGTGGCATATCATTATTATGCCAGGTGGGGAGTGTGCTGCCTTGTATTACACAAGGCATTCTTTAGCATTCAGCAGTGTCTGTCCCCTTAAGGCCTGAGACTTCCTGTTTGCTAACTTGGGAGGAAGTGACCTCATCTCTTCAGACTGAAGAAATTCTACAATGCAAGTACATGTGGGATGCTGTTCTCTCTTCATATATGGGCTTGATTAGACCCCCAAAGTCATTTTACCACATTTATTCACATTCATTCATTCTCATTATGATCACATGTTATCAGTAAAAGATCATCGGTTATCAATCATCGACTCTTTACTGTGTGGACATCAAAGGTTATACTGCCTGTAGCCCTCTGTAACCCTTTCATAACTGCAGAGAAGGCAGGACAGTCCTGTTGCATCACCCATCCTCTGCGGAGCTTCAGTTGGTGGACAGATGGTCGTTCCTGCAAAATGTCTTGATAAACTCTGGAATTAATTTTCCCATCAATGACAACAATCCGTCCAGGCCCTGAGGCAGCAAAGCAGCCCCAAACCAAGATGCTCCCTCCGCCATGTTTTACAGTGGGGATGAGGTTTTGATGTTGGTGTGCTGTGCCTTTTTTTCTCCACACATAGTGTTGTGTGTTCTTCCCAAACAACTCAATCTTGGTTTCATCTGTCCACAGTATATTTTGCCAGTACTGCTGTGGAACATCCAGGTGCTCTTTTGCAAACTTCAAACGTGCTGCAATATTCTTTTTGGACAGCAATGGCTTCCTCCGTGGTGTCCTCCCATGTACTCCATTCTTGTTTAATGTTTTCCTTATTGTAGATGTGTCAACAAAAATGTTAGCATGTGCCAGAGATTTCTGTAGGTCTTTAGCTGACACTCTGGGATTCTTCTTTACCTCATGCAGCATTCTGCGCTGTGCTCTTGCAGTCATTTTTACAGGATGACCACGCCTAGGGAGAGTAGCAACAGTGCTAAACTTTCTCCATTTGTAGACAGTCTGTCTTACCGTGGACACATGAACATCAAGGCTTTTGGAGATACTTTTGTAACCCTTTCCAGCTTCATGCAGGTCAACAATTCTTGATCGTAGGTCTTCTGAGAGCTCTTTTCTGCAAGGCATAGTTCACTTTAGACAGTGCTTCTTGAAACCAGTAAACCCCAAACAGGTGTGTGTTTTTTAAGGGCAGGACAGCTGTCAGCAACACATCCAATATCATCACACTGATTGGAGTCAAGGTTGGCTCACTCCTGGCTCCAATTAGCTCTGGGAGAAGTCATTAAGCTAGGGCCTCACATACTTTTTCCTCCCTGCACTGTGAATGTTTACATGTTATGTGCAATTAAACCATGGCAACATCTAATGTTTGTGTAGTATTATGTTTAGCAGACTGTGTTCTTCTATTGTTGTGACTTAGATGACGTTCAGAGCACATTTTATGCCCAATTCATGCAAAACTCCACGTAATCCCAAGGGGTTCACATACTTTTTCTTGCAACTGTATATATATATATATATATATATATATATATATAAATATATAAAACGTGACACAGTAAGTAAGTCCCAAACTAAATGTTATTGTCCCAAGAGCAACAGACACAGTGAATCTTCAGCACCAGCCGTGAGACATCCTGTGGTCACTGCAAACAGACAATCGTCCACCAGCTAGCGTGAGCGCTCACCTTTGGACTGCGGCCTGCCAGGGGTCAAAAAGCATATAAAACACTCAAACGATGATCTCAATGAGAGTTGACCTCAGTAGTAAACAAAACAAAGACTCCTCTCTGGTGAAAATGGAAAGCACTCACAGGCGTAACTCAGATGTCCTTATAAGGATATGGCCATAGATCTCTTTCACCTCCAATATCCCCACATGGAAGATTAAACAAGAAAACTTCCCATAGTGTAGTAAGTTAGAAGATTTATTGTAAAAAACACACAGAATAATTACTCACATTTAAAAATGGGGTCTGCAGACCCATAAAAGCAAAAGCACTGCAACAAACTGCAGAAAGGTGTATGTGGTTGGAAGTACCAAGATGGCAGCTGCCGTCTGTACTGGAAATGACGTCATAATGCTTCCATCCTATGCATTATGCCACGAGTCACGTGACTTCATCAGGGCTCGGTGAAGTCACGTGACTCGTGACGTAATGCGTAGGACGGAAGCATGGTGACGTCATTTCCGTTATGGACTGCAGCCACCATCAAAAAAAGTGAGCACACAAATGTGAAGCACCCAGAGAAGTTCACAGGTTCCTCCTCTGAAGAGATGAAGAGAAAGGACCCTGGCACTTATCCCCGCTAAAGGAGGTGGCTGCTGGGGTATGGTCAACTGTGGGGGATAAGTTCACCTTTGCAACATGTTACATGGTCCACCCATATGTCTAGCTCCTGTCTCCTCCCCCCCCCCCAATACACCCTCCCCATACCCACTGTCTGAATTTAAAACAGCATAGCCTCGTAGTCCCCCCCCCGATCCCCCCTCCCCATACCCACTGTCCGAATTAAAAAAACAGCATACCCTCGTAGTCCCCCCCATTCCCCCCCCCCCCCGTTCCCACTGTCCAAATTAAAAGACAGCATGGCCTCGTCGTAGCCCCTCAACCCCCCCCCCCTCATATCCACTGTCCTAAATTTAAAAACAGCATGGCCTTGTAGCCCCCCTCCCCGATCCCCCCCTTACAGGTTGCAGGTGAGCTTACCCTTTAATGCCCCAATCTCATGTGCAAACAAGCCCGGAGGGCTTGTTCACACTTGTGGCAAAGACTGTTGTTCCTCTGAAAAGCAATCCAGGATTACTTTTCAGGGACGTTTGAGAAGCGGTCATGAAACAATTTGTTGTTTCTGAAATGACTACGCCCGCAACCTCTCTAAGTCTTTTCCACTTCTCACTGGCCATTTCCCCTGCTACCCTCAGTCTACTCTGTTCTTCCTCTCTTCTGCTCTCTAAGTCTGACTGTAATTTGGTTATCATTGCTCTCCTCTCTAATTTTCTCCTTGTCTCTCATTCTCTCCTCTCCTCTTCTCTCTTTCTATCTTTTTCCAAATTTCTCTCCCACTTAGCTTTGCCTCTATATTGTTGTGAAACGCAATCCTTTCCTGTAATTTTTGCTTATCTGCTATCTTTCTGTCCTCATTTTCCCTCTCTCTTCTTTCAGTGCCTTTACACTACTTATCAATGCACTTATCTCCTCCTCTCTCTTCCTCTGATCCTTTTGCCTTCTTTTCTCTTCTCTTCTCCTCTTCCAATTTGTTCTTATCACATGTAATTTGCCTAGACATCCTCTCTTCCCCTCTCCTTTCTGCTTCTCCTCACTTTCCTTCCCTTTCTCCTCTATTCTCCCCAAGCAATCTGCTATTATCGCCTGTAGTTTGCCTTGACATCCTCTCTTCCCCTCTGCTTCTCCTCCCTTTCCTTCCATTTCTCCTCTCTTCTCTTTCAATCTGCTTACATTGTGTTTAGTTCTCTTTTAATTTCTCCTCTCTCTTCTTCCTTCCCATCCTCATTGCTCGTCCTCTGCTCCCCTCTCTGGCTCTCCACTTGTCTTTCCTTTGCTTTCTCCACTGCCATGTGCGCGATATGTGCAGTGTTCTCTGCTCTCCAACGCTCCATCCTCTGTCTCTCCTCTTCTCTTTTCCTCTCTGCTGCCATCTACTTTAAATTTGTGAAACATGCAGTGTTCTCCTCTCCTCCTACGCTCCCAACTCTGTCTCTCCTCTTTTCTCTTCCTCTCTGCTGCCATCTCCTTTGAATTTGTGATACATGCAGCATTCTACTCTCTCCTCCTACGCTCCCACCTCTATTTCCCCTCTTCTCTCTTCCTCTCCTTCTCTTCTGCAATCTCCTTTAAATTTGTGATATGTGCAGCGTTCTCCCCTCTCCTCCTACGCTCCCACATCTGTCTCTCCTCTTCTTGCTTCCTCTCCTTCTCCTTTAAATTTGTGATGTGTGCAGCGTTCTCCTCTTTCCTCCTACGCTCCCACCTCTGTCTCTCCTCTTCTCGCTTCCTCTCCGCTGGTGGTTGGGGAGGGGGGAATTCCTCCATCCACATTGGTTTTGTGAATGGAAGAATATGTTAGATTTTTTCATTCAGCCCGCTATCTGAAATAAAAAAATGGCCAGCTTTAGAGACTTTAATAATACTGGGAATATCTTGGCCCTTTATGTGCAGAAGGGAGTTCTGCCTGTTAAATGTTGTGCAATGTGGGCACGTGTAATTAAACTGTGAGTTTTACTGCTGGAAATGAACTATTGTGCATTGGGGCTGAAAATCAATACTTGCAATAAGGGGTGACACAATGATCTGTGTTTTATTGGTAAGACATGGCTGTGGCCTTCTAAATGTACCACAAGGGTTTACGTGATTAAGAAGAGGAATTATCTTGCATCATTATATTTAATAGCCTTTTATTGGTAAAAGCTGGAAAACAGAAATCCTGTGGTAATACTCAGAGCAGTATACTGGAGTTAAGAGTGGGTGCCATCTATTTTTTTTAATTACAGTAAGCAGGGTGAAGGATTTCAAATGAAGACCTCTCTCTTAAAACTGACTGTAGGTGATGTTATTGTGATAAATGATAATGGGTTCATAGAGCATCACACATAACACGGGAAATGTTGCTGTGAGTGCATTGATCCATACCGTGCTCACATGCAGCTAATCATTTCAACATGTTTAATTTAGAATACCAATAAAATCACACAATTAACCACTTGCCTACAGGGCACTTATACCCCCTTCCTGATGATCAGTGTGCATGTCCCCTCTGAGAAATGCCGATTACCGGCTCTTCTCTCCTCACAAGCTGTCATTGTGACAGCTCGTGAGGAGAGAAATGCTGCTAACTGGCACTACCCTATATACATGCAATCAGCTGTGATTGGACACAGCTGATCACATGACAGAGCCAACATCATCCGCTCTTTCCATTGATCGATGATCGCGCCACCAATTGCCACGCTGTGCGCCCTTGGGCAGTTAGAGTGGTAGGACATCATATGACATCCTCCCAGAACGATGGCCTTGCGCCCATCATTTCCTTATATGGCGGGCAGGAGCAGGTTAATGCAATAGCTTCAAATATGGTCAGCAGTAGGCTAGTTAAAGTGACATTAAACTCTGGTTTAAAAAAAGATAAAATGATTCAAATATGTTTTCTTAGCTCCAAAAAATTTCTATTGCTCTCAGCCTCCTCCAAATCTTCGAATTCTTAGCTTCGATCTGACTTCCTGTTAGGAGGCGGCTACATTTGTCCTCCATGGTCCCACTGTATGTAGGAACATAGCCACCCTCTCTTGCTCGCATCGGAGATGAACTATGGACCATGGCCAAAATGTGGCCCCATGGATACATCTGTCCCTATCTGGCCCTTGATGGCTCCGCTGTCAGCATGACAGCTGCAAGCACAGGAAGGAGAAAGCCTGAGCAGCTGATGGCTACAGCAGGGAGGCTCGGTTCTGGTGGGATTACCTAGGATATGTTCCATTGTAGCTGGCCAGCTAAGACCAGTCCTAGGTTGTTAATATGGTTCACATATATGTGTATACCAAACCTGCCAATAACCTCAGTATAGTATATATGTGCATATGTTAAAGCCAAAAGCAGAATCATTGCTGTGATTTATGTCTTTGATTGTTATATGACATTTATATATTCATTGTGTTAGCAGAAGCAGAAAAGGAAAATATGCCTTTAAGAGTTAGTATAAGGTGAGCCAATCACAGACAGCCTCACACTGTACAGAGCCTTAACCAATCACAGCCAGTTTCACATTTGTGCCTGTGTAAAACTCCCTGCTAGGATTTTCTAGAGACACATGCTCACCAGACAGAAGAGGAAACAGACAAATTTCCAATCAGAGAAGCTTTATGGAAACAGAGAAGGCCAAATAGGTATTTAATGCACTTGTGTGTTCCTCTGTTGTTTAGTAATGCAGGTAGATCTGTATCTAAAAACTGTTGTGTGTGTGTTTACTTGTAGTTCCACCGAACTTACGAATTAAACGAATCAAGTCACTGTAGAGTAATCTAACGAATTTAACGAATTAATCTAACAACATAAGCTAACGAATCTAATGAATCTATTGAGATAAGCTATTGAATCAACCCAATGTAATACGAATTAAACCATTGTAATATGAAACAAATTAGCCATTGTAAGCAGTTATATGAAGAAGATTGAAGTTATTAAAGAAGTTAACTAAAGTATTCGGTGTGCTCTTTAAACCTACTGCATCCATAGAGCGGCATTGGAGGAATTACAGAGTAAAGTCAGTCTAATCAAACAAAGAAACAGCAATTGCATAATTTTTCTAATGCCACAGCGCACTAGGCACCAAAGGGTGCTGCGCCTGCCACACCCATCACTCTCCCACTACTCTGCTACCCAGCCAAGTTCTTCCTGTGTTAGCGTCTGCATACTGCAAACCCCAGGAGCTGTGCATCTGTTCTTTTCTTTCAGACTTCCTCCTTTTAGTCACAGTGCTTTCAGAGGGCATTTGACAGGCAGGGAAGAGGTAATATATCACCTGATTATTAGGGTATTTTTTTTACCCTAATGCATTCTATGCATAAAAGGTAAAAAAACCCTACAGTACCTGTTCCTCCATCTCCCCTCCCTACTTATCTGAGTCCTCTATCAATCCTGCACTGTGCCTGTCTGCAGATTTACTTTCTCCTCTCCCATCTTTCACAGGCTTGGCTGAGAGCAGCAGGAGCCATTGGCTACTGCTGCTTTCACTCAAATCCTGTGAAGAGAAAGTGGGGGGTGGGGTCAAGCCATGCTGTGTGTGTCTATGGATGAATACAGACTGGCTTGGTAGCAAGCATGCATGTGTGCCTGCGGAGGAAGTGACTTCCTATGGTGGCACATGGAGAAGAGGAGAAGCAGAGCATGGTTGGGGGGGGACCACAGAAGAGGAAGCTAGAGGCTGTTCTGTGCAATACTCTTGCACAGGGCAGGTAAGAATACCATCTTTTTTATTTGATATTTTAGCAAAATAAATAAATTAGACTTTACAACCACTTTAGCTACTTGCCACAGTAGATTTACTGTGACAGGGTGGCAACTGCAGGCTCAGCAACATAAATAATCTTTGCACACTTGCTCCCGTGTCTGGACAAAATTTATTAGATTTTTTTTTTTTTGGATATGTTTCATGACAGAGTAGAAAATATAGTTTTGGGGTTATTTTTTTTTTTATTTTTGGCCTTTTTTATTTATGTAATAAATAATGCCACCAAAATAAAACTCTATTTGTGTAAAACAATTATATAAATTTCATTTGGGTACAGTGTTCCATGACCAATCAATTGACAGTTACCCTAGGTTCACTCTTAAGCAAATTTCAATGCATTTTCCAGTTTGCTTTGTGCCTGTGTGTTCTGAGATTTTTGAATGGGCCAGGGACTTTTTTTTCTGCAGCAAATTGCATTTTGCGTGTAATAGACTTCAATGGAATCACACCCAACAATGCAAGTATTGAATTTTTTATGCGTTTTTTAAACATTTTGCATGTTGTGTTTTGTGTGATTTTAAGCTGGTTTCCTGCAGCAGTAAACAACATGGTTGTTAAAGTGTGGGCCCTTCGGGTCTGGTATGGATTTTGAGGAGAACCCCATGCCAAAATTTTTAAAAAACACGGCGTGGGGTCCCCCCCACACAATCCATGCCAGACCCTTATCTGAGTATGCAGCCCGGCAGGTCAGGAAAGGGGGGGCAAGAGAGAGACTCCCCCCCATACCAGGCCACATGCCCTCAAAATGGAGTAGTGCTTTGGGGCAGGGGGCTCCCCCCAAAGCACCCTGTCCCCATGTTGATGAGGACAAGGGCCTCTTCCCCACAACCCTGGGCTGTGGTTGTGGGGGTCTGCGGGGGGAGGTGACTTATCAGAATCTGGAAGTCCCCTTTAACAAGGGGGCCCCCAGATCCCACCCCCCCAAATGAATGAGTATGGGGTACATAGTAACCCATACTCATTCACCATAAAAGTGAATATAAACACAACCTTTTTTGACAAGTCCTTTATTAAAAAAGTTAAAAAAAATGTCCCCCATAGTAGTTCCAATGTCAACCACGATGAAAGTTGCCTCTGTCCTGAAAAGGGAAAAAAAAAAAAAAGCTCTGCTCCTGACAAAGGCTCCCGCTGTCTGACAGCTCTAAAATAAGACAAGGGGTGGAGCCACCCAGTGATGCCACTGGGTGATCCTGCCCCCTCGTTATGTCAGCAACCCTGAATACCCTGGTCAATGACGTTGCAAGAGGTCACCCAGTGATGAAACCTTGGCTCCTGCGATTCATGTGGATGTTACTTGACACTTACACATTGTTACTTACCAAAATCATGTAAATAGTATTCCCTGATGGAAGTGGCCTCTTAACAGGATAATGCACTCTGCCACACTGCAAAAATTGTTCAAGAATGATTTTAGGACACAACAACAAACTGAGGTGTTGACTTGGTCTCCAAGTGCTCCAGATCTCAATCCATCGAACATTTGTGAGATTTTCCTGGAAAAAAGTCCAATCTGTGGAGACCTCACCTCACAACTTACAGGACTTAAAGGATCTGCTACTGACGGCTTTGTGCCAGATACCACTGGATACTCTAGGAGGTCTAATGGAGTCTATGCCTTGATAGGTCATGGCTGTTTTGATGGTCAAAGGGGGATCTATTCAATACTAGGTGGGTGTTCAAAATGTTGTGGTTGATTGATGTACTTATATCAGACCTGTTATACCTGTCTATGCATTGGAACTCCCTCGAGACACTCAGCCTTGTTTCTGTTTTGGATATTGATGTTGTACATCTAATGTGAGTTGTGTAAAGGATTTTAAGTGTTGTCCTTTTCCTTATTGTTTTTCTGATTTGTATGTATATCATTGCAGAAATAATCACAGAGAGTAGCTCCCTGAAGAAGACATACGTATGCTATTTGAAAGTCAAAACACGTCAGGTTTTTAAATTACACTCTTTTTAGAGTGTTTTGGGGTCAACACATCACATTGCATCATTGTTACATGTTTAATGGTATTTTCTATCTGTAATAAGCTGCAGAGCTTTATGAGCTTTTTATTATAATGCTATTAACAAAAATTGTATTTTTTATTAGTATTTCATGTAATTTAATTTTGTTATCAAGTACCTGTATCCCCCCTTTTTCCTTGTATTTTGTTATATTAAAAATTATCTTTTCTTTTTAATCTGCAGCTCTGTAATTTTCTGTAAAATGCAATACAATGCAATATGGCTACCTGGAGGCGTTCTGTACACCGATGGTGTACAGAAGGCCCCTCCAGAAAAGTAATTTCATGCTTGTGTGATTGGCTGATTTTCCCAGAAGTCTCCACTAAGATAAAAGTCAGACTTTGAGCATCCCATGCAACAAAAATGTAATCTTTGGGGAGATACTCCCAAAGGAAATTCACGTCTAGAAGGATGCAGACCCTGGCACTTTGAGCCTTAAAGCCCTGAGGTGCAGCAGCTACCGGTAAGTGATAATTATAAAGTCACTTCCATACAGATTCACTCTGCACATGGGCACAGACAGACAAACAGCTATTTCTTCAGAATAGCAAAAGGTAGGAATCTGCAACCAAGTTTGTTAAAATTCTTGAAATGCACATAGATCACCCAGAGAGGATTTTTTTTTCTCGACAAAAGTGGAGATACTTTTTAAAGTGCAACTAACATAAATGGTAGGTTTTCTCATAAGTTACAAGGGTCTCTAGACAGAAGTATAATACCATACTCCTAATGTATAATTACAATATTTTAACCCTGATTAGTTCTAAATAATAAATGTTACGAATTATGCAATGTAAACCTAAAAATCATTATGCAGCTTTGCATAATGGGTTTTTAAGTAAATGGTTACTATACTGTATGTTCCAAGTGTTGTGTCTGTGCTGTTCTTGTAGGCATATTATGCATGGAAAGAATCTGTAACCTTCCAGACGAATGTGTTTGGAAGATGATGTCATACATTCAGCCAGCTAAACATAAAGCATTTCCACCATAATCTGGATAGCATTGCCTTATGAGCTTACCCAAATGTACAGAATCAGAATGAGGAGTCTGTTCTCCTTAAACTACCTGCACTTTGTTATCTCATTGTGGCACGGTGTTTACAACAGTCAGAGGCTCACTACATCATCCTGGCGTAAAGCCTAGATAAAACATGAATGGATATTTCTAATTGAACTGATAAAGGTTTAAAGCAGTAGTAAACCACCCGGAAAAAAAAACAAAATAATGAGCCCCCTGCAATGCATACTAGTACATTATGACACACTTACATGTACATGGATCCCTCCAGTGCCACGCTCTCATGACTCCCCGTGCCGCCATTTTCATCTGGTCTTCCTTCTGGGTTTGCCGGCTCTGGCAGTGTGGATGGTCTAAGCTGCTATCACATAACTCATGCGCATGCATGGGACCCCCGTCTGCGGCATGGAGCTCTGAGTGTGTGCGCCGCTAACATCACCGGCTGCATGCTGTGAATATCTCCTACATGGGGCAAATTTAGGTGATATTCACTGTACCTACATGTAAGACTTATTATAGGTTTACCTATAGGTATAACTTACAAAGTGGCTTCACTTCCCCTTTAACCCCTATCATTACCTTACAGTTATATAGTAGTAATAGGCCCTATTTTAACATCTCCACCATTTCTATAAACCGTGTATAGAGTATATACCAGGGGTGGGCAAACTTTTTGACTTGAGGGCCGCAATGGGTTCATATATTGGACCCGGGGGCCGGACTAGCTGCTGGCCGGCCCAGCCACTACCATGCCATCCATAGTAAGTATAGTAATATTTCCCCATAGTAAGCATAGTAATTAATCCCCCATATAGTAATTCATCCCCCATAGTAATTCATCCCCCATATAGTAATTCATCCCCCCTATAGTAATTCATCCCCCATATTAATTCATCCCCCATATTAATTCATCCCTCATATAGTAGTAGTAAGTAAGTAGCAAGTAGTAAGCCAAGTCCCCCCTGTGTCAATTCACTTACCTTTGCTCCGTGCGTTCTTCTCGCCGTGTTCCCGCGCCGTTCCGGTCTTCAGGGCGGACTGTGAGAGGAGCCTAGCTCCCCTCACGTTCGTCACGCTGCCCCGCCTACACACATCCTGACAGCCAATCACTGGCTATCAGGATGTGAGTGGCAGCGAGACTGGCCAATCATTGCATTTGAGCGCGCTGCCCTGGCTGTTTTTTTTTTTGTATCACGCTCCACTGGCCGGATTAAAAGGTCCGCCGGGCCGTATACGGCCCGCGGGCCGTAGTTTGCCCATTGCTGGTATATACCATAATTTATGAAAACACCCAATTTTAGCCAATAAATTAAAAAAATAAAACCAGGAACCCAGATTATTCACTAAAGTAAATTATTAACAAAAACTAATGTACAAGGTACAACCAATCTGATCCCTCTTAACTATGGTCTAAGATGAACTCTGAATGGCTATCTACACTACTCAAAATCTTATGACTGCACTAACTTTCAATTATGTCTCATGATGGTCTCCCGTGCCCATGGGACTTTAGGGTGCCACTTGGCTTCTGTACAGTGCATAACTATTCATATCAGCACAAGCCCTCCTTCAGTCATGGTCAAAAAAAGACTTGTAATTGTATTTATACATGGGGTATGGGATAAAACCCATAAAATAGTTGACCATTAGGCACCTTTCAAACAAGGGGTCCAATCAGGTCCACCTGTCATTTTCTCAGACAGACCTAATTGGACCCTCCACTTACTCCTATGGACCAACGGGTGCAAATGGACCTGTGTTCATTTACACCTGCCTACCTCCGATCTGATCCATTCTACAAAAAAAAAAAAAAACCCAAGGGGATCCATCACACATCCAGACACCGGAGTCCATTTATACCTGACCACCCATAAAGAGCAGGCTATATCCGTGTTTTAGGTCTGCATAAACTGAGCGGACATGGACCTGTCATTCGCCCGCTCTGCTCAGCAGAGGATCAGCAGACAGATCCCCTGTTGATCAAATTGGAGTCTATCCCATGTGAAAGGGGCCTTAAGCTGAATTTCAGGCAGGTTTAATAGACACATATTAATGTAGCTCTCCACTTATTAGTACATCATTCAGTGTATATAAACCAAATAATTACTTTTTTAGTATGCTTGGCATCTTGCCTCACTATACAGTAGTGAGTTTGTAACTCTGTTGTAAAGTTTCTTACCTGCCAGTAACAGCACTTCTGCCTCACAATTAGCAGGAGGGTTGTTAGCCTGCTATTTTCGCTCTTCCAGTTGACTGTTGAGCTATCTATTAAATCTGTCAGAAAGAGAGACCAGTTGAAGAAGCATTCAAGGCAGGCTGACTACACTGCTGCCAATTTCAGTATAGATGGTCAGCGGTGTCAGGAAGTGTTGTTCATGGAATGATCTCCAGGTAAGAAATTGCAAAAAAGTCACAAAAAATGATTTTCTGAAGAAAACTGTATATAGTGAAACTCTATGCCAAACATTCTGAAAATAGATTTTTGTTGTACACACACTTTAAATCCAAGTAGGGTAAGTACCTTAATTTGACCTGGAATCAGCCTCTTGCAATCCACTGTACAGCAGAGCTTAGACTAGGAAAGAGAGAGGCAGCACTTGAGGGTTGCTTGAGCTGAGTGTACACATTTCTCTCAATGAATGCAGATCTCAAGTAAGATCTGTACCTGTTACTTTTGCGACAATGTGAGAGTGTGCAATGTAGACTTAAACTGTGAACTTTATAGCTGCTAAATAGCTAGTGTGCATTGGGGCTTGAAAATCAATACTTGCAATAAAGGAGAAACAAAATGACCTGCAGTATCTTGTTTAGAGAAAATGGTTGTGGGCTATAAAAAGACCACCAGGGTTCACGTAATTAAGAGCAGTATTATCCTGCAATTATTCTTGTATCAGGAAAAGTGCTAGTGTTAGTACAGTGCTATACTGTTGCTATCATTTTAGTATCATTTATGTAGGACTAAATCAAGTTTACATGGTAGAGATACTGTATATGTGTCTCAATGAAATCTATGAGATGCTATGGCACTGCACCTCAACGTGCACAGGAAGTGCAAAGGAAAACAATTCTGCCATTCAGCTCAATACAGCCGTTAGGATCCTGCTTCTAGGGTATCTTTCCATTTGATGCAAGTGTAGACTAATACTTGAATCCCAACATCTGTCAATTTGGCCCCAGCCACAGTTTAATATAAAAAAAAGCTTTGATAACCATGCTCACCTCTGCTTACCTGCTGTGTCTTGCAGTATTTGTGTTCTACCACAAGATGTCCTCAGCCTCTGGGTTGAATAATACCCAGGGCCATTCAACACAGAAGACTGAGGACATGCTAGGAGTGCAGGGTGTCATGGACCCACCTTTAGGGGCTTGTTACCACAGTGCCCTGTCCTTACAGTGTAATGATGCATCATTGGGGACTACCCACCAGATCTGATGAGGAAAGGGCCACTTCGTGTTTTGTGAACACTTTGAAAAAAGGTGAATATATAACAAAAAACAAACAGGGAGCATGGGGGGTGATAGGTTGAGCCCAGAAGTGAGATTATTTAAAGTTGCCAGGACTGAAAGTGAGGGAAAATCTGAAATTTTGAGTTGCCACTGTAATCTTCCAACTAGGACACTTATTCCAGTGACAACTGTCCAAGAGTGGATTTCTTTTACTTTGGGATCATCTACACTCATATCCTGTTGTGCTGTGAGGCAGAAAGTGAAAGAAAATCTCCCCAATCAGACACATACAAGGATCTCGCTTTAGGTATACATCAGAGATACTAGTGTAGAAAAATAAGCATCAAACCTGCTGTCTGATTGGATGTCAGTTGAAGAGTCCAACAATATTCTATCAACCCATGTAATGTGATCACTGTAGCTACCATTTAGAAGTAAAACAGATAATTGTGTTACCCCAGAGAGTCTAAAGCTGATTCATTTGGGACGTTTGATTAGTGTGTGGCCATCCCCACTCAACAGAAGTTGATCATTTGATTGACCACTGACGAAGCGACATGCTGGAAAACCATGCAGCCATAAATGAATGTATTCTGACAGTAGCAGTCCCACTGTCAGAATACATTGTCCCTGCTGGGGGATTTCTTCATTCACTTCATTTGTGTGGATGAAGGAATCTGTTCAGTTCAGCCCAGTGGCGTATGGCAAGCTTCAGTAAGTAGCTAAGCTTCCTCTATTTAAATGCTAATTAACTTGCTTAGCTAAAAGGCTGGTTAAACAGGAAGTGATATTGGGAGGCCAGAAGTGAGATCACACAGCCATATGTTTGGCAAGAACACACAGAACTGTAGGATGGAAGGAAAAGTGAGCAGCTATGCCTGTACTCCCTGAACGAGCAAGTACTCCATCTTTTTTTTAATTCCTTATTTTCAAAATTTTGTAGGCATGAGATTTCATCAGTTTGTATAATAAAAAGTAACTGGACCAGGTGAACCAGGTAGAGCATGTATGCAGGGCTGGGACAAGGGATGGGCAGAAGGGGCAGCTGCCCTGGGCACTGTAGTATCATGTGAGGTGGGGGGGGGGCACCATGAGGAGATTGGGGGGAGGGGATTTGTGTTGGGAGGTAGAATTTGGGGGGTAGTAGGGGGTAAGAGTTGCAGGAGGTGACATTTGGGGAGGTGTGCTAGGAGTGGTGATTTGCATTTGGATGGGGGAAGAGGATTTGTGCTAGCAGGGGAATTTTTTTTTTGGGGGGGGGATTTGTGGTAGTAGGGATGATTGGGGGGTATTTGTGCTAAAAGGGGAAATTTGGGGGTAGAGGATTTGTGCTAAGATGGGGATTTTTTGTTGGGGGGGAATTTGTGCTGGGAGGACATGGAGAGAGAGAGAAGATTTGAGCTTGGGAGGATGGGGGGGGGGGGGGTGTCAAAGATTCATGCTGGGAGGGGGGATTTGAGCAGGGTGGGATTTGTACTGGGAGGAGGGGGAATTTATGCTTAGGGGGTAAGCATGCAGAGTAGTGCTCAATTTTTTTGGATGGGAGGATATTTTTGCTGACACATAATCACATAATGCCCATACATCTTGGGGGGGGGGGGTTAAATTTGGCATATTCGCCTCTAGATGACCTTGTTCTGGCACTGAATGTATTGATGGGTTCTGATAACATTAACTCCAGCGAGTATTCTTAAACATCTTGAAGCATGAATCAATCATCAGAACTGATTGAAGCCCCTATTTTAAAGCTATGTAACAATTAATTGTGTATATTATTGTTATATGTCTAAACAAGGGAAAATAGTTGATTGCTTATGTACAGTTTGTATGTGCATGATTTGATTCACCGGTTTCCTGGATGCCTTTAAGACTATTCAACTTTCTGTAAACTTTTTACATCTTTAATCCAGTAAATTAACCCTTTTTTATACCTTTTTTAGTAAATGCTGTGACATTGCAAGGACCTGGTACTATGTGAATTTAGGTATTGAAGGTGGAAATGACAAAGGGTTCTCAAAGGTGCAGTTTGTGAATGCTTGCGTGTTTACTGTGAGCAGAGAAAGCTGCATTGTAAGTTTGGTAGTTCCGTATCGAGTCCTGCAGCTTGAAAGATCCAAAGTGTCTTGGGTGGGATGCAGGGGCGGACTGAGAACTCATGGGGCCCCCGGGCAATAGGGGATCATGGGGCCCCTGTGTCCTTGCCCAAACTCAAAAAAGTCTATGAAAAAGGTACATGGGGCATCTCATGGGGCCCCCTACTGACCGCGGGCCCTCGGGCACTGCCCGAGTTTCCAAATGGTCAGTTCGCCCCTGGTGGGATGGAATCTTTAATCCTGTGTCTGGGTTTTGCTTGAAACTGGCAGCCTGTGTGAGTACACAGGTTGTGCAGGGTCATTATAAGCCAGATCTAATGAGAGCACAGGGCAGTTGCTGCCATTTGGAAATAGAGTCTCTGTGTGAAAATAGCATTGGCTCCTGCCAGGAGAGGTGACCTACTTGGGAGACAAGACTCCATGTTGGAGAGATTCCCTTACCCGCAGGAGAGTTGGGACAGCTAGGCAGGTTGGCAGAGGACAGAGAGCTGAGGCAACTAGAGAATTCAACAGGGTGATCTGTAAGTCTCAAGAGTGGGAGAGCCCATGGTGCTGGGAGAATCCTATCCATAGGCCAGGAGTGAGTCTGTGCAGTGAGGTGCTGCAAGCATAGGCTGAGTGAGCCTGAAGAGCCCATGGTCTGGAAGACCAGAGAGAGCAGTGGTGCTGCTGACAGGAGAGCCAGGTGACTTAACGTTTTGTATTAATGCTGAGGAGGGAAACCTTGTGTTAAGATTTTAGGTTTTGTTTCAATAAAAGTGGGCTGCCGTGCCCTTACAGTTCTGACTGACATGGACTCATGTTAAAAAAATGCTCACTACCTCTGAACTAACCAACCCCAATATCACAATGCCTATAATTCCCGAAGATTGCTGATCAAAGCAAAACAATCACGTTACATAAAATATGGTGAGACAAAAAGATGAAAGAGATTTCCTCATTCCGCAGAAAGAGTTCAATCTCTACAAAAATAATTGGCCCCTGGGGTGCCTGAACCAAACACGAGGTCGCACTCTGATTCCGTCACTTGGAAAACTTTTTTTTGTGTTGTGTTCAATGACAGTCAAGCAGGCTCCCTGCACCTGACATGCAGAGAAATTGAATGGAAGAGGATTAAGACGAGTTTTTAGTGGCGACTTTGCCTTCAATTTGTTAACAATGAACTTTTCTTATTTGCTCCTATCGATCCACTAAATATACCACTAAAAATGTTTTGTTATATTGGTTAGATAAGTACAAAAAATACCTGTTGATTTTGCAAGAAATCTTGTGAGCCAAGAATTTCCTGTGCTTTCTGCCCATTCACAAGGCAGGAATCAATGGTAGCTATTCTCCATGATGAAACCCTTTGTATGGTGAAGAGTGTTAGACCGGGAGGTGGACAAACAAGACTATATATTGTGAATTCTATATTTGTATATTTATTATATTAAAGCTGGTTTTACATCAGTAATGGCATCAGTGTGCAGCCTGGTCATTTCTACTTGACATGCGCATAAGGAGGGGCTATGGAGATGAAGAAATTTGGGTCTGTGTTCTTTGTAATCCATCCATCCATGCCAAAGTGGACAGTAGGCACGTCCGATATTTCTGGCACACCAACGGGCTTTTTTCTGTTCTTGCAGTGGGTTTAAAGGCATAACACATAGGGAAATGTGCATGCATTCCAGAGATGTACTAAATCTGTTTGTTATTTAAATTTTTCCTTGACATATGCTTTCAATTATTTTACTGAAAACATCTGTCAGTCTGTCTACTCATGTATGACATCACGTACTTTAAAACATTGAAACATGAGTGAATGTATTACTGTGTCATTAAAAGCAGAAGAGATTGAGATATTGAAATCACTTCATGTCAATGGAATGCTTAGATTAGCAGGCTTTATATAATGGTACTTTCTTCTCAAGACATTTTCTTCCTATGCTGCATGCATCTATTATTCTATAATTTAATTTATTTATGCTGCCCTAAGTGGCCAGCAACCGATCCAAGTTTTACTTTCACTGTATTACAACTGGCAGGCCTCAATGCATTTTGCGGTGCTTCTTGATGACGCGATTCCACGAAATGCATTGAGGCCTGGCGCTGTCGTCATTGTCGTCACTGGTCCCTTCTACACGTCACTTCCAGTGATTGGTTCCTGACTCGTGTAATACACGCCAGTTGTAATACAGAGAACGGTGTGGCGCAGCATTTTTGATTCAGTCTGTCTTATTTTGGCATCTGAAGGCACAATACCATGTAAGTGCAATACTTTTATGTATTCAGATTAATTTCATTAAACATATCACACTATGGCAGCGATCTTTTCTTCTTCTTTTTTAAAATATATGGGGTTGATACCCCCTCTGGACCATCAGAATATTGCAAGAGTCTCTGCTTTTTTTTTAAATTCCCCGTCAATATGATGAGGTTATGTGGACACTGAACACGCTGGATATGATGGCCATCTGGTAAGTTGCCAATCTTAGTACACGTGGTGAAGGAAAATTGGATCACTTGCATTGCATGTGTTTTGTGGGCACATGAAAAATAAATTCTCTATCAGTAGATCACTGCACTGATTATTTATTTTATGGATACTTGACTTATTTATTCCATGAAAATATATTTATGGACACGCCGTTTATTTATTCCATGTAATTATATGTATGGACACGTCACTTATTTGTTCCATGTAATTATATGTATGGACACGGCACTTATTTATTTTATGTAATTATATGAATTTATATATTTTTTTTACTGATTTAGTCTACTCATCAGTAGTTGATACATACAATGTTTATGCATGTGTTTTGTATATTTTGAGATCACGTCATATATTAATTATTTTATTATTTTATCCACACCCTATAGAATTTTGTGAGGGCACATTTATTGGAGATAAGTGCTTTTTTTTTGTTGTTGAAATTTACTGACACGATACCCAACATTTACAACCCAAAATTTACAAACAGCACCAATGTTTTACTGACAAAAATCATGACATTTACTGATAGAGCCACATTTTTTGCTGACACTTCAAAAAGTACATAAAATTGTCATGTTAAGTGCTGAACAGTGCAAATATCAATATTTAAGCTATAAATATATAGCTAGTGCTATTAGCAATGTGTTTACATGGTATGAAAAGTCAAAAAGCATATTTCTCCATTTCCATGAAGGTCAAGTTAATATAAGCAGTTATGTCACCTGTGTCCTGCTGGAGAGATTTCCCTTCAGTTTCAGTCCCACAGCCTCCAACACAGAAATTGAGGGAAGATCCCAGGTAGCCCACAGGATCAATAGATTAGAGGTCC
The DNA here is from genome assembly GCF_062004578.1 of Staurois parvus. Taxonomy (NCBI): domain Eukaryota; kingdom Metazoa; phylum Chordata; class Amphibia; order Anura; family Ranidae; genus Staurois; species Staurois parvus. The sequence goes on along the minus strand of NW_028318183.1, from coordinate 3,595,803 downwards.
CCTCAATTTCTGTTCTGTATTTAGTGGAATGGTAAACAGGGAAATCCCCCCAGCTAGAGAACAAAGAAATCATTAAAAGCTGACATAGCAGTTACCAAAGAGACAGTAATGCTAATGCATTGTTAAAATGCTTGTAGCAGTTTTCAGCCAGACAGATGTCCCCATGTGAGGGTTTCCGCCTGTTCCAGTGAAAACCGCTGCAACAAATCACCTTCTACAGAGTAAATACACTAAGCCCTGGTTCACATCTCTGCGGTCATGTGGGCCGTGATTTGTGTGGGCACAAGAGCCCATTTATTTGAATGGACTTCCATGTCCCAGGACATGCAGGGAAGAAGTCCCTGCACTACTTTGGAAATCGCAGCCTGCATGGGAACCGAGGTTCCCAGTACGGTTGCGATTTCTAGTGCGGGTGGTGTGCCATTAGAATTCATGGCACCCGCCCACGGGTCCCGCATTCCTCCGGGTGTTGTGGCTGCAGGCATTTTTGCAGGTCCCACAGCAGCACCATCCGCACAGATGTGAACTGAGGTTAAGGTAAGGCGATTACTGATATATGGGGAACCTTTATATCAGTACCCCCCTTACCTTACTGTATTCACGACCCTCTTACATCATTGACCTCTCCCCGGACTTGGTGACGCTGTCACTGACCTCCTTTCAGGTACAACGTGCAGGACTCAGACGGTCCTCTCTGGGCTCCAGCTTGGCGGCTCTGGTTTCATCTAATATTCCTCTCCAGAGTCACACATCTGACTCCTCCCATGACCCCTGTTCCGGCGATGCTCCTGCTCTTGACTCCTCTCCAGGCTCCCCCTCAGAGACTGCAGACATGATACAAGAGATGGTTAGAGACTGTAGACATGATACAAGAGATGGTTAGAGATTGTGGACCTGATACAAGAGATTGTCAGAGACTACAGACATGATACAAGAGATGGTTAGAGATTGTGGACAGGATACAGGAGATGGTTAGAGGCTGTGAACATGATACAGAGATTGTGGACATGGTACGAATGATGAACAAGTAGGTGCTACTCCCAGAGATAATCTTACGGAGGTAGAATATCAGTGCTCTGGCTCTGTGTGTCATCTCAGCACAGATGCAGCTGCATGATGAGGATTAGTATAGCCAGCACTCGTCTTCCCAAGTAATAAACTTTATTGAGCGAGTAAAATGTGCATATAAAATGACTTACGCGTTTCGGCAATAAACCTTAGTCATAGCCATGGTACAGATGATGGTTAGAGGCTGTGGACATGGTACAGATGATGGTTACAGGCTGCGAACATGGTACAAGAGAAGGTTACAGGCTGCGGACATGCTACAGGAGATGGTTACAGGCTGGCGACATACTACAGGAGATGGTTACAGGCTGCGGACATACTACAAGAGATGGTTACAGGCTGTGAACATACTTCAGGAGATGGCTACAGGCTGTGGACATGATACACTCAATCATGCACTGGTCACCCCCATACTTAAAAAAAAACCCTCACTGGACCCCACTTGTTTGAACAACTTAAGAACCATCTCCCTGCTCCTGTTTTCCTTGTCCACAAGCATATGAGTTGCTACCTCACTAACAACAACCTTCTTGATCCCTTACAGTCCAGCTCTTGCCTGCAACATTCCACTGAAACTGCCCTATTAAAACTCACCAATAGCCTACTAACTACTAAAACCAATTGCCAGTACTCCATACTAATACTCTTAGACCTTTCTGCTGCCTTTGACACAGTTGACCACTCACTTCTCCTAAACAAACTCCACTCCTTTGGCCTCCATGACTCTGCTCTTTCCTGGTTCTCCTCCTACTTATCTCAACGCACTTTCAGTGTCTCATACTATACTATCTCCTCCGCTCCTCTTCCTCTTTCTGTTGGGGTACCCCAAGGCTCCATCCTTGTGCCCCTCCTCTTCTCTATACCTCTTCCCAGGACCATTTGATAACCTCCCATGGCTTCCAATATCACCTCTTTGCTGATGGCACCCAGATCTATCTCTTGACTCCTCAACTCACCCCCTCAATCTCCTTATGTATAAAAAATTTACTGATTGACATATCAGTATAGATGTCATACCACTTCCTCAAACTCAATCTTTCTAAAACTGAGCTTGTAATATTTCCTCCTCGCCGATCCCCTCCCCATGACTTTACTATTGAGACCAACAGCACAACCATTGGTTCCTCCACACATGCCAGGGTGCTAAGTGTAATCTTAGACTGTGACCTCTCTTTCAACCCCCACATCCAATCACTGGCTAAATCTTGCTGCCTTAACCTCCACAACATTTCCAGAATTTGCCCCTTCCTGACTAACGACACCACAAAACAGCTTATTCACTCCTTGGTTATTTACCGCCTTGACTACTGAAACTCCCTACTCACTGGCCTACCCCTGCATAGGCTATCCCCCTTCAGTCTATTATGAATGCTGCTGCTAGACTAATACACCTTACTAACCAATCTGTGACTGCTGCCCCTTTTTGCCAATCTCTTCACTGGCTTCCACTAGCCCAACGTATAAAATTCAAAATACTAACTACAATGTACAAAGCCATCCGCTACATCACCAACCTCATCTGCAGATATCGCTTAAACCGTCCTCTCCTCTCCTCCCAAGACCACCTGCTCTCCAGTTCCCTTGTTACCTCCTTCCATGCTCGCCTCCAAGACTTCTCCAGAGCTTCTCCCATCCTCTGGAACGTCTTGCCCCAGTATGTCCAGTCAGCTCCTACCCTGTCCGCCTTTTCCCCTGGAAGTAGACCAATGGTGCTCCAAAGCTCACAGTGTCTTCCTGGCACTTTAAACAGCATGAGAGTATAAGGTGAAGAGCCAGAAACTCATTATCCTAATAAAAGTACTTTATTAATAAAGGGTACAGTGTGCAAATTACAACAGCTTACACATTTCCGTAAACAACCTTATAGTCATAATACAACTCAAAGCAAACATATCTAAATACTAGACACAAAGACCATCCATGTAAAAACTCCTCCCACTGCACATGGCTCTATCAATTAGATTAATTAGTCAATTATCTATCAGGTGTCTCAGATGTTACTTGTGGATGGGAGGAAAACAGCAAAAGACATTTATAAGATAGCAAAAATGACAGTATATGAAAAAGTAAAAATAGAACAATATACAAAAATCTATTATCTTTATTATAGATTATACATAAGTGCTCATGATCTTTCTACCCAGATTATATAGCTATATTTTTGTATATTGTTCTATTTTTATTTTTTTTATACATTGTCATTTTTGCTAAATAATTTAATTGATGGAGCCATGTGCAGTGGGAGAAGTTTTTATGATGATTGAATTTGTATCTAGTATTTAAATATGTTTGTTCTGAGTTGTTTTCTGGCTATGAATAAGGTTTTTTAAAGAAACGAGTACGTTGCTTTAACTTGCACACTGTACCCTTTATTTAAGTATTTTTTATCAGAACGAGTTGCAGGCTCTTCACCTTATACTTTCAGTAATGCAGGGAACAGTGATTCGGTGATGCAGGGAACAGGGAATACTATTGTATTCCAACAGGGGGGTCTCCCATGCAAGCGCTGGTTTTCCAGCAAGAACGTTTCGACAGAAGCCGGTTGTTAGACTTCAACTTTTGGTACATGTGTAAGGGGTTTTAGACTGTCTTCTGCAGTATGCTTTTGGTCTCCAACCACTCCTGCAACATACACTCTCAGACCATCTTTCGTATCAAGCCTGCAGTCTTGAACCATCTTCTCTACTCTGTTCATTCTGTTTTCTCAAAAAAAATTTTGCAGCATCTCATGCACCGAATGCTATGGGATGCACTTGGGTGATGTCAAGTACCGCACTTGAGACTCTATTTATTTGGTGAGTTAACAACCAGTTAGTGCCTGAAAGAGTAACTCCGCTTTTGTTGAGAAAAAAAACATTCCCCTCTGGGTGATCAATGCACATTGCAACGATTTTAATAAACGTTGTTGCAGGTTCCTACCTTTTGTTATTCTGAAGAAACAGCTATTTGTTTGTCTGTGTCCATGCGTAAAGTGAAGGTGAAAGGAAGCAGTTTTATCATTAGAAATCAGCTGCTGCACCTGTAGGGCTCTAATGAGGAATATTGCAGGGTCTGCATCTCTTTATACCCCGTTCACAAGTAAAATACCATTTTTTTCCAATGGTTCCTGTTCACACTTGAGCGTTCTCTCACCTGTAGCAAAACACCTGTAGCTCCAAAAAGTACTTGAGGTACTTTTCAGGCAGATCTGAGCATTTTTTCCCTATAGACTTGAATATAAAACACCTGAACAGCGGGAATGAGCGTTTTGTCAAGCGTTTTGTCAGGCATTTTTAGCTCAAACAGCAGCTATTTCTATTTTTATTGTCCTCAGCAAAAAAGCTTAAATAAAAAACACCTATAATATTTGCAAATCTGCTAAAAAATATGCTCAAAAACACCTAAAAAAAAAACGCCTGAAAAGCTCTCAGCTCGGTGTGATGTAATGTAGCCTTTGACGTGATTTCCCTTTGGGAGTATCTTGCCAAAAATGACATTTTGATACAGGGGGTGACCAAAACGTGACTTGTCTTAGTGCAGACTTCTGGGAAATCAGTGAGCCAATCACACAAGCAGGAAATTACATTTCGGGGGGGGGGGAGTATCTCCCCAAAGATTACATTTTTGTTGCATGGGATGCTCAAAGTCTGACTTTTATCTTAGTGTAGACTTCTGGGAAAATCAGCCAATCACACAAGCATGAAATTACTTTTCTGGGGGGGGGGGGGGCATTCTGTACACCATCTGTGTACAGAATGCCTCCAGGTAGCCATAATACATTTAACAGACAATTACAGTAATGCAGATTGAAAAGGAAAGGTAACTTTAATAACATCCAATTGCAATATGACTTGTACAGCAACTGTATATGCTATAGTATTATTATTTTTTTATTTGCTATTTTATCCCCATAAATATGGAGTTACCCTTTAAAACACAACCGAAATTATACTGTATCTCAAGCCCGGATATGATATCACAGGGTAGATTTTAAATTCTAAAAAAAGAGTCAGAAACCAAAAGTCCGTTCCATAGAAGATGATATGGATAGTTTCTTCAGGCCAGACGCTCAACAGCAATTGTTAAAGAATCCCCCTGAAGGCAATTTGGCTACGTGGCGCACTGTGAAATGTCAAACATAATGCATGTGATACAGTATCCACTCTCATTCTCACACAGGTTGCACCAGATTTGTTAGGAATATTAACTACACTTACACATATGAAACTGTGCTGTGTGCTGTAGATGATATCATAGAAGCAGTGGTAGAAGCATTTTACATATTAAAGGGCCAGTAACCTAAACCCCAACCTTGTTTAAATAAACAGCTATTAATAGCAATACCAATGACAATTCAGAAAAGGTTCTCGTCCTGGGGGGAGACATTTTCCTGTGCTCTGCTGATTTCCTGTAAGGCTTCATTAACATACATTGAATATGCAGGCACACATGCTTGTTTTAATATGACAAAACTGGTTTATTGTACTTAAACATAAAACAGAATGACCCATATGCATAATAATGGAAAGGCTAAATAATACCTGTCATGCTGATATCACTACATGCATATTAGAGCACTTTGGATAATGTGGATCATCAAAAGACAACTGGAAGTGCTACTGAATATAAGTTCTGGAATAATAACATTGGAATCAATACACATACAGTGCATGAAAAAAAAACATATACAGTACATTTCTACAATACATGTGCATCTTCCCATGTTTTATCCCTTTAAAGATCCTTTAAGTACAGAAAACTACTTGTTGAACTGCAAGAAATACATTCAAGTGCTAATTTCCAGTTGTGGGCTTAAAACATGGTGCCTTTTTCTAGACTAAAATGACAAGACATGGTGTCAGTCCTCCCCAATTGCCTTTTGCTAAACTACAGAATCCTACCCTGTCTCCTTCTGAAAATGCTAATTGCATGGCAATAATCCCGAGTCTCTAATTTATTAATCCTTTTAGAGTTACTCGCCTAGAACAGTAAAGCAAAGAATAACTTCAGCGTGAAAGCAGTACATACTATTAGTCAACTAAAGCACTGAACCCATTAGATACACATGACAACCAAGAAACTAATATTTTTAGAGGAAGAGCTCAGCAGAGGACACAGATGCATCCTCTCTGCACATGCTTCCTTTAAATAAATCACCCATTAGTCATTATTTCAAGCAACATAGCACTTTTTTGTACTCCTACCAGCAGCGACTCAACAGCCTTCCAGTCTCCAATGATATAAACATGGCACAGATGCTCAGGTGGGAAAGGGGGTTGGGGGAACAAGGTCAGCTGAGCTTCTAAGAGAGGATATCTTCTGTGTTTCTGCTTTCAGCTTTTGGGATGAATTGCTGCACAATGCTTTCAGCTACAGTGGACAGTAAGGTCTTGTTTTAAAGCTCATTTACTATTGTTAAATTTGACCTTTTTCTATTTTTTTTAAGCTGCATGATGTACCTTTTTATAATTAGGTGGTTAGAAATATATAATTGCTTACAAGGGAAAAAAAGCCTAGCTATATCTAATTTTAAAAATGCTCCCTCCCCCTATCTATTCTGCCTAACCTGTATAAAAAAAGGTCTCAATGTAGTACTTACTCCCAGTAAGAGGAATTGTGTCCCATCATTAGTGTCATTGGGAGGAATTGTGTCCCATCATTGGTGTCATTGGGCCCCATCGTTGGTATCATTGGGAGAAATTGGGCTCCATCATTGGTGTCAGTGGGCCCCATTATTGGTGTCATTGGGAGGAATTGTGCCCCACTGTTGGTATCTTTGGGAGGTATGGTATTGGTGTTATGCCCCATTGTTGATATCAGTGGATAAAAATAGTGCCCCAAGGGCTGGATAAAAGCAAACAAAGGGCCGCAGTTTGGAGACCCTCCAATCCTCTATAGATGGAAGCTTCCATCTTAGCCCCTTTTTGATCTGCAACTGCCATGGTGCTGCAATTATGACTCCAGCCATTTGATGGTTTGACAGTTTGGTTGTCCAGGTGGTGCTGACGGGGCCACCCACAGCTTGAATTGTGGTTGATTCAGTGGGAATCTGGCAAAATTTGAGCTGTATATGGCTAACATTAGAGGGGTCAGTAAGTTCCAGATGTCTTTTAATCCAGAAGAATAAACAAAATTGTGTTCCCTAAATGATTTTAAAGCCAAAACTAAATTTCTAGTCCTTGTGATTAACTTAAGAAATATGTTGAAGGTCATTATTACCAGAAACATGAATTGATACTCATTTCCCTCAGAAAAGCACAGAAAAACTGTTTGCCCCCAAGTCATCCTCTAAAACACCTCACAGAAAGGATTATATGTTGAGAAATGTTGCCCACCTGTCTATATATTTAATTGCGGCTGCATATAGTACATCTTAGTCATTTTATTAATACGTTGTACACTCATACTTGGATTGCACTCATTGTTAATACATGATTTAGTACATATTTGTGCTGTTAACTCCACTGACAGATGCTTTCTAGTTATTTTAGAATTCATCAACATGATATAGGAATACATTGATGACACAGCAAAAAAACATTTTGCAGTAAGGGCTCGTTTACACAAGAACACAGTGTGGAAAACCTGTGTTCTGTGCACATTTCTGGCACCACGTTCAAAACGCACTTGGTATGCGATCTGCTGCAAGTATCAAAATATTCCAAATGACACCCCAAATGCAAATCACAATGGCAGAGCATTTGCCTGCACCAGATCGCATGGTACCACAATACCATGCGATTTTATGCAGCATGATTTTGCAAAGTAGTGCATGTACTACGTTTTTTTGTGCGATCTAGTACGATTTAAACCCATCAACTGAATGGGCGGCAGATCGCAACATATTGAACCACACAGGAAATTCACAGGAACGTGGACCAAGTTGATATGCGATTCAAGTGTGAACCAGCTCTAATACCAGAGATCTGAGCACCTTATGAATGCTGGTCATTTGTCCACTATTAAAGGATTGCTGTTGTTGTGTTTGGAGGACCAGTTTTTAGGTAAAGCTGCTCAACTAACAACCCTATTTTTATTTTTTCAAATTCACTTAAAGTGGAATTCCAGCCTCCCCTCTGAAAAATTAAAAGTCAGCAGCAAATACTGTAGCTGCTGACTTTTAATATTAGGACACTTACCTGTCCAAGGATCCAGTGGTGTCCTCACCCTGAGCCAATTCTTCAATAGGCTGTCGGGTAGTGCCACCATCTTGACTAAGGGAAACCGGCAATGAAGCCTTACAGCTTCACATTCGGTTTCCTACTGCGCATACATGAATCGCGCTGTGCTTTGTGAATGAGCCGCAGCCCTCTGGGACCGGTGAAATATCCCAGAGGGTTGTGAAGGAAAGGATGGGGGCCAAACTTCTGGCTCAGTTCACCGCGGCGAACTGAGCCAGATTTCAGAGTGGGTACCTGTCAAACCAGATACTCACTCCCCGCAAAAGGTGCCAAATGTGGCAGCAGAGGGGGAGAGGAAGCAGACAAGGGAAGCCTCCACTTTTTTGTGGAACTCCACTTTAAAGTAAGTCCTCTGTACTTGTAGAAATGATATGGTCAATGCGTTGGTCATGTCACCAGCTTCCAGATGAACTCTGCATTTCAGTGGCTAAATGGTTAGCACTTCCGTCTGGCAGTACTAGGGTCATTGGATTGAATCCCAGCCACAGCACCTCCTGCCTGGCGTTTGCATGTTCTCCCTGTGCCTGCGTGGGTTTCCTTTGGGTACTCCAGTTTCCTCCCACACTCCAAAGACATGCTGGTAGGTTAATTGGATCCTGTGTAAAATTGTCCCTTGTATATGAATGTGAGTTAGGGACCTTAGATCGTACGCCCCTTGAGGGTTAGGGACTGATGTGAATGTACAATATACGTAAAGCGCTGTGTAAATTGATGGTGCTATATAAGTACCTGAAATAATAAATAAATAAATTTCACTTATTACAGCCTAATATCGTTTAGTATGGCCATTTTTTTTAAAAAAGACATCCCTTTTTAATAAGATATCCAGGTATGTCTGCAGATGTGTGCTGCCTTCAGTAGATATAAAGGTTTAGGGGACTGAAAACAAAACACAAAAAATGAAATCATGACTTCTACTTCAGATTACAGAATCTAAACTAGACACCAACTAGTCTTTGTCTTCAAGTTGAACACCAGCTTCACTAATTTATTTACCAATCAACCAAATTGATAACTAAAATGCTGCATTTTGTGCTATACTTACCTCCCTCTTCACTCTGAATAGCTTAAAAGTCCCATTCTGTCTGAGGTCTCTGCCTTGTTTTTGAGTTAAAGTGATTGTAAATGCAATTTTTTAAAATTAAAATAAAAAACATGTACTACCTGCTCTGTGCAATGATATTCCACAGAGAGGGCGCCGTTAGTGGGGTATTTTTCACCTTTAGGTGTACATGTGTACCTTTGATGTACACGTGCATTTTGTGTTTTTTGTCAATATAGCTGCGGACCAGCATAGAGCAGCTCATTCACTTGAATGGGCTGCCCTACATGCGACAACTGTGCCAAAGTAGCTCTTGCACCTTTTTGGCAGTGAGCCTTATGTGTTTTTGTAATGCTTGTTTTTGTGCATTTTGTTGCATGACAAAACACGTATCTACTAAGCTGTGTTTGACGTGTCATTAGGAAATGATGGCACTCCAAGCGCAATGTGCGTTATGGTACATTTTCAGGAACGCACACAGAAAAACACATTTCTCAGTGAGTTCCTGGACTGCAAACGAGAGAATGGAGCCTAATGCAGAGAATGCATTAAAGTGGAACTTTGGTCAGAAAATTAAAGTGGAACTGCACTGCATCTGAGCACCACAAACCAAAATTGCGATGTAATTAATTGTTATTATTCAAAGCAAACTCACCCATCCATGTCTCCATGCTCTATTTTGCTGAGAATTCATTTTGAAAAACACACCCTGGTATTTCTGGTAGTGGCCATCTTGGTAGGTTCAGATGATTCAGGTAGCATTTACTTCCTGGAATCCATCTGCTCTTAGCTCAGGCATTGGCTGAGCTGAGAACCGTCCCTCCCCTCCTGAAGACTCCTGGAATGTATGACATTATTTGCCTAGGCATTGCAACCAGGAAGTAACTGAAGAAATGTAAAAAAAAAAAAAAAGGTTAAAACAAGTAAATGATATACTTTCCTATCTATTTACTAATGCTAGCAGCATAAGGATTAAAAATAGTCCATATTCAAGTCTTACTAGATCACTTCATGCTGGCCCCTTTTGCAGGTACAGCTATGTAAAACATTAAAAATAAGTGCCTATACTGTTTAACTGGTTCAGCTCTGCCCCATAGCAGAAATACTGTGACAGGGCAGCAGCTGTGCGCAAAATCACGTATTTATACGTGATTTCGCATTTTTGGGTATTCACAGCCATTTGTGGCCGTAGCTGTCAATCACTGGGTCCCAGCCGGTGATTACTTGCCGGCCCCCCAGTGGTTGCCAAGGATCTCCGACAGGGGGAGAACTGTTAGTAACCAGAACAGTTCTCCTCCCTGTCAGCTTCTGCACACTGCTTTGCATACAAAGCAGTGTGCTTGCAGTGAAGCACAAACACAGCACACAGTGTAAAACGGCACACAGCACACAGTGTAAAACGGCACACAGCACACAGTTAATCCTTTGATCACCCCACATGTTAATGACTGCCCAGTGTCATTAGTACAGTGTCAGTGGTTTTTATTGACACAGATCACTGTATTGGTGTCACTGGGGATGTCAGTGACACCAAGTCAGTTCCCCCCAGTGTCAGAATGCCTGCCGCAGTCCCGTTATAAGTCGCTGATTGCTGCCATTACTAGTAAAAATTAAAAAAAAAAAAAATCCCAGTATATATACCGCTAGTGGGATTTTCTTTTAGTAAAGACATGTAGCTGAATACATTTTGGCCTAAATTTATGAGGAAATTTTATTTTTTTATTTTTTTTATTGGACAAGTTTAATAGCAAAAAGTCAAAATTATAGTTCTTTTCTCAAAATTGTCAGTTTGTTTTTTTTATAGCACAAAACATAAAAAATACAGAGGCAATCAAATACCACTGAAAGAAAGCTCTATTTGTGGGAAAAAAAGGACGTAAATTTCATTTGGGTGCAGTGTTGCATGACTGTGCAATTGTCAGTTAAAGTAATGCAGTGCCGTAACGCAAAAAATGGCCTGGTCAGGAAGGGGGGTAAATCCTATGGAGGGCAAGTGATTAAAATACAGTAAAACACTGCCTCACCCTGCTGTGCACATGCTCAGTTGCTCTCCACTTTTAGGCATTTTTAGGCATTGTACTGAATTTGTAGAGAGCAATCTGCTAACAGTCTAATGATTGAAGTGGAACGAAACCCATCGAATTAACAGTTTATAAAAACAGTTAAATTCACAGCATGCCAGGAATGTACCTGTCACATTTACTTGTGTTCTCAACCAAACTGTCAAACCATGAAATGTCTGGTGTTATAACTAATTATATGTGCAGCATCATGGCAGTTGCAGATCAAACAGATGGCAGCTTCCTTGGCTGAAAAAGGAGGGGTTAGTTCTGCTTTAACCTCCCTGGAGGTATTCCCGAGTGCAACTCGGGGTAAAGTTTCAGCACCACAAGCGGCAACCCCGAGCTACACTCAGGAATACCCTGCAGCGTTGCTCCGGGATCCCTTCTGCACTTACCTTGTCCTTCGCTCCCGCGATGTCCCTCCTGCAGTGTCCCCTGTAATGTCCTCCGGCCGATGCCAGCATCTGTCTTCCGGGTTACGTTCCCTGCGACGTCAGGACGTATGGGGGACGGAACTGGCGGGAAATTTAAAAATGTCAAAAAGTAACATTCACTAAATACACTAAAATCACATAGTATAACATTACTGTATCAAACCATTTCACATACATTTTGTCCCTAGTGCTTTGTCCTGTGCCCTGCCTGCATTTTTACTGTTCTTTCCGCCTGGAAACTGAGAAACGTCCATGGCGTCCAAAAAGTGTCCCTTTAGGTCAAAAGCGGTTTTAGACCAGCTAGAGAACAGCGATAGTAAATCAGAACCACCTGCAGAATTGAGTGATAATGATTCGTGGGGAAATTCGTCATCAGACACTGAAAACGATTTTACGACTTTGCTCAGTGATGTGCAAACTTGGCGCTATATTTCAAATTTCAGTGTTTTTGGTTTGATTATATTATTGAATTAAATGTATTATTATATTATTATTTTTTATGATTATTTATTAAATTATAATTTATGATTTCGTGTTTCAAATTTTAACATACCCGGGATGTTTACTAGACTCTTGTTCGGACAGATTTCAGTGAGTTATTCCTAAAAATTACAGGCCTACAATAAAAGAACTACATATTTCCATGCAAAAAAATGTACCGCTTTGAGCACAGAAATACTGACATAATCAGACCGCTAGGGAGGCTACCTGCTGTTCAGAGGCTCTGGGCTTCAACAAAATGGCAGCCTCCAGCATGAAGAAACGGGAACAAAGCTGGAGGCAATTTACAGCACACACTAATTTTGATAGCATATCAATGTGGAATGCATGATCCTTGCTAAGCAACATTATTTATTGTCAATTGTTATGACTAAAGTTCCATTTTAAACTGTCAGTATGGCAAAACTTTTTTTCTTTCGGAAAGAGTAAGGGAAGGTCATAACTAGGGATGCACCTATAATGATACCAGTATTGGTATTGGTGCCTATACTGAGTATTTTCATGAGTACTCGTACTTCTGAAAATGCTCCTGATACCTTAAATCAATACTTTGCAGTGCAATTTGCATCAATACAGAATGTATCAACGCAAATTGCACTGCAAAGTATAGCATGCGATTTGAGCAGGAATGCAATTCCTGTCCAAATCACATGCGGATTCCCAACTGTTACTGTGTGAACCCAGGCCTGTCATAGCTTGAGTTCACACAATAGCGGTATCAGAAACCTCCCTACATTTATCCCATAGTGTCACAGAAGGAAAAGCCACAGTGCTGACCAATCAGAAGCCATCTAGCCCATACTGTCATCCCTGCACTGAGAGGAGAGAAAACTGCAGGGATTTTAAATCCCAAGACCTGTGAAGCTTTTCCTTGTGTGACAGTATGAGATTGGTGGAGGGAGGTTTCCCCCACCACTTCTGTATGTAATCACACTATGACAAGCCTGGGTTCACACAGGAGCAGTAGGGAAACTGCATGCAATTAGGACAGGAATTGCATTCCTGTGCAAATCGCATGCTATTCTGTGTGGTGCAATTTGCTTCCATACATTTTGTATGGATGCAAATCGCACTGCAAAGTATCGGAACTCATACTTGCCGATCAAAAAAGAGTATCGATGCATCCCTAGTTATAACCCGTCAGTTTTTTTTCCTATCCATGTCCCATTTCTGGAGATTTCCCTTCACTTCCTGTCCCATAGCCAAAACAGAAAGTGAGAGGAAACCCCTCCAAAGAGAGGGAATTCCTGGGTGTCATCAGAATTAGGGTTCATGTACACTGCAGCTGATAAACTGACGTTCAGGAGCTTTTCTGTGTTTTTTTTAGCAGCCCCTGAACTCTCCCTAATGTTTTCCTATGTGTCCATGTACACATAGTAGTTTACAGTCATTTACAGGCAGTTGAGTTTACAGTGGGTTTATTGAACGCACCAAACTTGCGTTCAGGAGTAGATTTTAGCAGTGTTTCAAACGCCAAACACTTGTAAACGCGGCTAACCACGTTTATAAGTGTTTGTGTTTACAAACATTTTTTAACTGTTCCAGGTCCAGATGCTGTCCAGAGCCTTTTTTCATCATCAGAAATGCATGCAAAGTGTTTTCCATGTATTCAAATGGACCCGGTACACCAGCGCAGTCAGTTCCAGGTTTTGCGTGAAGGAAACAATGGTAGAACGTGCTGCATTATGCTCATGATGGGATCCATAGTGAAGACAACCAGAAAAGACAGGTCATCTCAACACATACTGCTCTCTGCTTCTGCTCTCTTTATTTCTCTCAAAATGTCTGAACTAGTAAATTTGTTACTGTTTTTCAGTGCATTCTGGGCATTTGGGAAGGTTTCTTGAGGTTATCTTTACAAAACGCTTCTAAACACAAACCCGCATAAACGCGGTATGCAAACGTAGCTAAACAGATGTTTTTAAACCTATGTTTTCCAGCAGTCACTCTCCATCGTTCAGAAGTGTTTTCCAAACGCCCCGAGTACATGGAGCCCTAGTGTCCCCCGCTATTCCTGTTCCGGGGACATGCCAAGATTTTTTTTGTATAATCACTTTGATAATAATGGTAAACAGAACAAATTGAGAGGGTGAACCTCCCTAATGGGGACACACACAGCAATAAAAACCTTATCCATCTCCACTCCATCCACAACTAAAACCAAGATACCTAGAGTGACACATTGCGGTAAAAGCAGTTTGACGTTCCAACCTCTTTAGGCACGCAGTGTGAATGCCACCGTTCAAAATAATTTCTATGTGTTTACAAATGCCCTGTAGACACATGTATGTCATTGCTCCTGTGTACGTAGTCACAATGTTATTTCCTAAGACCATAATGATAACTTCACCATTTTATCAAGCTGCTACAATATACATGGTAACAAGTATTTGAGCATGCGCATTGCCCATACACATGGCTGCCCAGATGGTCCCATCTTCCTACTGCGCATACTCACTTCCCACAGACGTGGCCGCCCCAGTTCAGCAGTCCCCTTCTGAGCATGCGTAATGTTTACAGCCTTCCTCCAGGCGCATCTAACGGTATCCGAGTGTGTGATGTGTCCTGGCTACTCCCATTATGACTTTTCAGGGCAGATCTCCAACTGACAGCGGAGGGAGCAGAGCCGGGGCGGGCGAAACGGAGGTGACATGCTGGCTGGAATGAATGGAGGGGGAGTCTGGGCTGCACCGAACGTGTCCGGATCTGTCCCCGGTGCAGAAATCGCCTCGCAGCACTATGTGGGGAAGCTGCTGACTTCACACTAGACTCAGGAGAGCGAGCAGTCCTCCCAGCCCCTGCACCTGGGACCTGGATCCTGGGAGACTCTGCACCATGTGAGTATTCTTCCCTTTCCACATCACTGCCATGGGATCTGGGACTGTATACACTGGAAGGGACTGTCCCTGTGCTGGGCGCTGATCACTGACCCTGTGCTGGGCGCTGATCACTGACCCTGTGCTGGGCGCTGATCACTGACCCTGTGCTGGGCGCTGATCACTGACCCTGTGCTGGGCGCTGACCCTGTGCTGGGCGCTGACCCTGTGCTGGGCGCTGACCACTGATCCTGTGCTGGGCACTGATCACTGATCCTGTGCCTGGTACTGATCCTGTGCCTGGTACTGATCTCTGTCCCTGTGCTGGGTACTGATCCTGTGCTGGGCACTGATCTCGGTACCTGTGCTGGTCGCTGATCCCTGTGATGGACACTGATCATGGTCCCTGTGCTGGGTACTGATCAGGATTCCTGTCCTGGGCTCTGATCACTGTCCCTGGCACTGATCAAGATTCCTGTACTGGGCATTGATCAGGATCCCTGTGCTGCACACTTGTTAGGATCCATGTGCTGGGCACTGATCAAGATCCCCAATGTGATCAGGGTCCTTGTGCTGGGCACTGACCAGGATTCCTGTCCCAGGCACTGATCGGGGTCCCTGTGCTGGTCACTGTTTAGGATTCCCAGTGTCTTAGCTGGGCACTGATGAGAACTCCTGTGCTGGGCAATGATGATGATTGTCCCAGCACTGCACAATGC